>NC_092877.1:175522639-175856389 GCF_028372415.1 Notamacropus eugenii | reverse complement strand
TTTGATTTGTCCAATGAGCTTACCTAAACTAGTAACAATTGCTTTATGTTCCTACCTAAGAACCCTCACATTTTAATTTCTTTCTCCTTAAAGTTCCAAGAGGTAGTGAAATGTTAGTTTCAGACAGATAGAAAGCACTATGGTCTATTTTTCAAAAGACATACTAATGAATATCAAAAGGAAGAAACAAGTATGATATTGACTAGAAAGAGACTAAGTGTAGGAACTGTTTAAAATTGTCTTTTTGTCTATACTTTGCAGTTTCAAGTACACTCATTAATACTGATTTTGGAAGTTTAGAAACTAAAAATTATTCTGTATATAGACATCTGAACAAGGTAAGTCACTTAGAAAATCCTGACACTTATTTCTGCAACTTTTTCTTGGGGTAGTCTGAAAAGCTGAAAGCTCTCTCTGTCTCAGTCTCTCTCACCACATATCTTCTGTAGAATACTGATCTGCAACATTACACAACTGATTTTGTAAAGATTTCATTTTTTCTCATCTGAATGCAAGCTCAAAGATGCACACATTTTTAGTAACTCCCCTAATGGCAATGGAAACTTGATGGATACTCAAAAGACATGGGTTCAAGTTCCAATTCTAACTCTAACTACAGCTAGTAATAGCTTCTCAGAAACTATTTTCTCATTTAAAAAATATGAATCATATATATTTGTATTATTTATCTTCTAAAACTGTTTTGAATAAAGACAGTTTGTAAACCATAAAGAACTCTCTAAATATTAGCAATTAGTATTTTTGTAAAGAAAGGATTTCCTTTATAATATTTTATAAAAAATACAAAATTCTGGTACTTTCTTCTAATTCTGTGATTTCTGTGATCTGTGATTTCATCATATAGGATCACAGGATCACAGATATAAACTTTGAAGGGATCTTCTCTTCTGGTTCTGCTCTTGACTCTACATACTCTCCCATGTCCTTACTAGTAGTCTACTTCCCCTGTAGATGCCTCTGTCCCTGAGGGCTCTTCTTCCAATTTGTGAGTTTTTGCCCAGAGATAGTGTCCAGGTCATCCATGCTCAAATCTCTCCTTGTTCAGCCTGACTCAGCAGACTCTTCCTTCTTTGCCCCATCACCTAATTCTATTGTACCACCCTAAAACAGGAATTCCCAACATGTGTTGCTCCTTATGTGACTCCTTATCATATGTGTTATCTACATGTATTCCCATTTTGTATATACTAGCATTCAATGGTATGCTGGTAAATATTTAACAACCAGATCTCCAAAAGTGCATATGATACTGTTTTAACTTATGTGTGATCCTCAACTCCTCTCCCCCATGCCCCTTTATCCAATCAATGGTTAATTTGTACCTTTGTAACATTCTCTCCTCTGACACTGTCATCACTCTGGTGCAGAAACTCACTATATTACATTTCTACTGTTGCAACAGTCTGCTCTTTAGTCTCTCTGATTCAAGCATTTCCACTCTCAAATTGATACTCTACTCAGCTGTCAAATTGATCTTCCTAAAATGAAGACCTGACTATCTCACTCCCCTATGAATAGGGAAAAATAAATAACAAATATTTTAAACAAACACTCATAGCTACCTATTACTGGTTCTCAAGGGTTGTGATGGCCCCTGTCTCTAAAAAGTGTATAAAGACTCTGAGGTGAGGTTTTTGGGGGAGGCTTACTCTTTGGAAGTGTTAGTTTGGCCAGATGAGACTCTGGGAAGCTGTTAAACAGTACCACCACCACCCCTCTGGCTTTGAAAACCCAGATGTTTGTGTTTCTCTCTCTGGTAACTATGTATGTATTGTCAGACAGTTTGATCTGTCTGTTGATCTGTCAGACTGCTGGAAGCACTGTCTGTTGATTTTGATTTCTCTGTATTTTCGCTGAAGTTCAGGGTTCTGACTTTTCCCCTTGAACTAAGTAAATGATATAAGTGCTTGATTAAAATGATTGTTGAGCCCTCAAAAGTTCCCTTTTTTGAGGAAAGAAGATCAAAGAACCTGTGATAGCAGGCCCTCCTGTGCATGTCAGGGTGCTTACTGCTACAAATGCAAAGTACAATGGAAAATCATATTACTTTTGAAAATGCCATATTCTTTATATTATCTTTCATAAAAAATGTCATAGAGAGCCAGATAAAATTCAGTGGGTGTTTCAACAAACTGATGACTTTAGATTCTTGAGATTTTAGGGAAAATGTTAATTGCTTTTTAATGACTTACAAGATGTTATTCATTTGCCACTATTAATTTAATGGTTTGGGGGTAACAGTAAATAAGGAGTTCTCTTCCTTTTAATTAACAAGAAGAAAATTACCTGCCAAAACCTATGGTAATTGTAAGCCTTGTTATTTTATTTCAAAATGTATTTTTGAGCTTTCTGTATTTTCTGGATCTTTCCAGATATCATTGTCATGAATTTTTTATTTATTTTTGAATTTTCTCCAAAAATATAAAAGGCCAGTCCTTAAAAAATGGACCATCAAATTGATAGATACCTCACAATCTTGCAAATTAACATAATTTTCTTACCAGCAGCATTTCTGAATATTTGCCGGGGAAATTGTGACTACAAGAATTAGTGTGATACAGTTGTTAAGCATGCTTTTCTTGCCATTGTTAAGTATTTTTTTTTTCTTAAATAAAGGGTTGATCTGTCAAGGTTTCATTGCATTCCAATTCCAAACTGGAACCACTGGATCTTCCTGAGTCAGTCCTGGTTTAGAACACAGCATTTAAGGTCTCTAAAAGTAAAAATACATTATGAAGCTAATTTTTCTTTCTTAAAAAGTCAATATAAATATTAATTTTTTTTCTATGTAAGTTTAAGTATCTTCCTTAGAATAATTCACATTTCACTAATTATAAGACCTCTTCAATAATTCTCAGGATAGCTATATTTGATATCGGTATGTAAATATTACTTGCACATCCAAAGAATATAGAATACTATGGGGAATAGGAGCAAAAATATGTAAATAGAGATATTACTATAAATATTGTTTCTAACTTGACACATTTTAGTGATTGTTTAGACAATTCCACACTGAATATTCTGGGTTCTACACCACGAAAATTGCTGGATATAACTCAGAAAATAGTAGGAAGGTAAAATATGCTTTCTGTGACTGACAGACAAAATCACCAAAATGCTTACAACTTTGACTATGAAGAAGCTTTAAAGGTATCTTTCTCTCTTTTAGAAAGGGTTCTGATTAGTTAACAAATCACCACAATGGAAAATAGTAATTTTCCATTAATGAAGTTATGAACACAGTGAAAAATTCTTCTACTTGTCTAGAAGGTTGTGATGGAGGTGGAAAACAAAGTTTGATTTTTGCCTTTTGAAAGGAGAGAAATATGTTCTCTTAGGATACATTCTATGGGTTTTCCAAGTATACCAGAATCCTCCACTTCACCTGGCACATCAAAATTTCATTTTTTTATATATATATATTATATATAATTATATATAATATATAATTAATAAAACAACATAAGGCATAATCTGTAAAAAAAAGATGTTATAGTTTGAGGTACATTCAGTATAAATTTCACATAAATTCTTTATATATTAAACACTAAACTGTAAACCCTTAATGTTCTAGAGTTATGTTAATATTATACCTTAATAATTATTTTTCTAGGTTATAGCCCAATTGGATGCACCTTTGAATAGTGACATGCTATTATTATGTCCATGAATAATTTTGGATTCTCCTAACATAATCAATAATGTTATGTTAATTTAAAAATTCATGTTTAACAGGAGGGTATGTGTAAAACCCATATAAGATTGCATGCTGTTTTGGGGAGGGAATAAAAAGGAGGGAAAAAAAATTTGAAACTTATGGAAGTGATTGTTGAAAACTGAAAATAAACTAATAAATTTGGGGAAAAATTAAAAATTCATGAGTCTTTAGAACTTAACTTCCCTGTATATAAAGCAGACAATATGAGTATACAATTAGATGAGAGGTGTTTTTTTAAGAGGGAAAAATTTTCCTTTTATGGCAAAGCTAAGTCTGTAAAGGAAATAAATGTATATTAATGATGGTTGGTTCTACATACTGCCTAGACTTTAACACTGGCCAATATCTGCTTGGATGAATGTCATTAAATTTTCTTCACTCTTCCTTATGTTCACAGATTTTGAATAAAAAATAGTGAAGGGTATATTTATGAAGTCAAATCAGTATAAATCAGGATGTAAAATAGGAATGAAAATTGCTTATATATCTTTAGGAAAATAAGATTGTGATTATTACATGCTCTATAGTAGTCAGTGGGACCAATGATCCCAATGTTAGTGTCTATACATTCAGTTTCAAAAGTCTCTGGGATAATAACCTTTAACTATTAAAGTATGTTCTATTTTTTCAGACCTCCCTTATGTATCTGTTACTCTTCTTTAATTATGAGATTAATTTTATTGTGACTTTTTTTATGCAGTAAAAGCTGTGACTACCAAATTCCTTTACAAATATCAATCAGGTCTACTTTATGATATGTTCATTTCATTGTCTCCAATAATCTGAGATGCCCTGTTCCTTTCCTGCTCTTTGGTGACCCTGTTTCATGCTTAACTGGTCTATACTGCATATTTACATTGATTTGTAGACAAAGCACTGTCAGATGGAATCAATACATCATTCCTTTAGTAGCAAGACTGGCTCTTATTTAGCTTATTTTTATTTTTTTTAAAGATCAATACCACTAAAGTGATGCATTTCAAATTGGGGCTATAATTACTATCATCTTTGTGCTTGGTAAAATGGCAATACAATTTTATGAATGTAGTTTTAGATTAAAGATATTCGGAAACTGTTCAATCTGCATATATCTAATAATAGCTAAATTCACAAATACCTTAGGAGTATAATTTCTGAAAAGTTCAAAGAAATTTCAAATTCCCAAATAACTGCTTCTCAATCTATGAAACATGTAGTCAGGATGAAAAGACATTGCCTCTTGATTTAAGTAGATATTATTAAAATCAAATGAATGAATCTGAATTTTAAATTTCTAATGTTCTATAATGTATCTTTTCTCCATCAAAGTCTAAAAATTGTCCATTTAATTCAATTTCCAAATAGAAACAAAGAAAAGTAGAAATAATGATATATTGAAGTCAGTCATATTTTTCTAGAAAATAGATGAGTATTAAGAATATTTGACTTAGTTATAACAATTTCCTTGAGAAATTATATAGCTTCTGCTATTTCATTAATACATTCCAAAATGACTTCTAAATACAAAATGCTCTGGCTTATCTTGTTGATGATAAGAAACCATTTAGATCCTTTTCCTTCAATCTCATCAATACATTTCATTAACTGGACTTCATCAATCTTACTACACCATGAAAATATTAAATCTTTCAAGCATGGTATAATTGATTTCATGATTTTAGATTAAATATTCATTCGTATTGGGTCATTTGATAACATTTCATGGATGCAAGCATTAAAATAATAATCTGAATCTTTATTAAAATAAAAAGATATCCCAAAAGTCATTATTTATGTAAGAGTAATAAGGTAGACAATTTTCTCAATTTGACACTAAATACCACTCACTGCCTTATATTGATTCACTATTGATTCACCTAGGATTAACTAACAGGAAAACAGGCATATTTGGATTATTCGTGGTTGCAAAGAATAGGGGTGGAAGTATAAACACATGACATTTCCAACTGTCATTTTAGTTAAAAGCAGAGCATTCCACATATAACAGTTCATTTCGTACATTGAAAATTCCCATAACTTGAAAACTTATTCTTCTTGTTTTATTTTGTTTTAGAGTCCCATGTTTAAAGGTGCAATTCAATAACTTGCAGACATAATGACTAAAAAAAGATGATGTTTGGATTAAAATACATATGCATATATGAACACACACCTATATGTATATACATATATACATGTGTATAAGTCTACACTTGTATGCAGGTATGTATGTATGTCTGTATGTATGTATGTACGTATATATAACATTTGTGTGATAGAGAACAAAACTTTTTTTCTTTGTGATAAACTTTTTTGGCTACATCTAACATGAAATAAGGAAAGAATGAATATTCATTCACTTCCAACCTTTAAAAAGTCAATATCCTATAGTTTAGTTCTGCCTTTCTCTTAAAAACTGCATGGTTTTGAACAAACATCATTTTTCTTCTGCTACCAAATCCTACAACAGAATACAAGCTCCAATACGTCCTACTTAGCTGGGAGGGCTGTGAGCACAGGCCTTAGAACAGATTAAATGTTTCCTGTTAGTCTTACTAAATTCAAACAGGTTCCACCACTTCAGAATTTCAGGCTCCAATCTGATTCAATTCAACCAACATTTATGAATTGCCTATTATGAGCATGAAAGAAAGATTGGAGTGCTAGATAGCAGATTGGCCTCAGAGGTAAGAAAAGCTGAACTCAAGTTCCACCTTTGACAATCCTATACAGGTCATTAAACTAATTCTCTGAGACTATAAACTAACGAGCAGTTGGCCATCTCTATTGGGGTAAGGATGGGGAAGATTTCATTCCAAGTTCCATATGCCAGGAAAATCAAAGATTCTCCAATAGCAAATGTTCAGGCCATTATGCTAGAACTGAGGATATAAGGCCAAGATGGAAAGAGACCTTAATATGAAATAGCTTTTGCTGTACTAGGAAATTGCAGCAAATACCCTCACATAATTTTTTTAAGACAACACCAACTTCAAAAAATCCTGAAAGGAACAGTTGAATTGTGAGTGAGTGATCTAATTACAAGGTCAAAGTAGTGTTGAAGGATAGTTTGCCTTATGAAACTTTAGCATGAAAATGTCGACTACAGCTTATTTAACATCATTTCAACATAATGCAATGTTATCTTGGCATATCAAAAAGAGTCTTAACATAGCATCATGACATTAATAAATAGTTGCTTCAACATGATTTTTTCAGACAGTGGGAAAAAAACTAAAAGCCTACAAATAAATATTATTCTGAGAAAACTTGGATAGATGTTCATTTTATACTATTACTATATATTTAAATACAACATCCCAAGCAGAAATAAAACATTTCAATTGCTATATGATAAAGTCCAGAAAATGGTCAATATGTTGCTGTTAATTCTCTGCAACAAAGTAATCACATTTTTTATAGAGCTAAATGTGTTGGGGTTGGTAGAAGAGATCAAACCTTCAAATTAAGAAGGAAAAGAAAACAAGTTTAGGTACCTAAAAAAGTAATAGAATATAGAAAATCACTACCACGTGCATTTTAAGGAGATGCTACTATGAATTTCATTTAAAAATTAAAGTCTATCAGGTTGTTTTTATGGCATGTCAACAGTATTTCTTTTTCTAAAATGATGTGCCACAGTAAACATTTGGTGATAAATTAATGCCAGGTTGTTTTTAAATGAAAATCAGGTGAATGCTAGCAAAAAAGTGGCAATCATTACTGTCTCAATTAAAAATAGACTTTTAAAAACTCCTTAGATTTAGAATAAGTGAGAACTGAAAAGCCAATACTTATCCTCCTTAACTATTACCTTTAATGATTTATTGCATTCTTTATTGATAGCTTAGACTGGCTTTATGAGTTAATTAGTAATCCCTGCAAACACAATTAAGTATATTAAATGATTCAGGTGAGATGAATCAGCAAAATTCCAGGTGCAGAAATTGCAAACCTGACAGGTCATAGTGTTTTATGGATTCACTTCTTGGTGTGCTTTTTCTTCTTTCTCTATTTGCCAGTGAGAATCATCAGGTATTCAATTCCAAGCAGTGGGACCAAGTGTTTTCAGGGATGGAAAGTTTTCTCATTCAAAATTGCCAAATCTCTCTTTCTAGTAGGGAAATTTTTCTATTCACCATTCATAAAAGCTGATGATAATTTGTGTTTCCCTTAATGAAATAAATGAATAAACAGCTACTTCTTAACATCCAGTCCATTTTACTCAGTTCCTGAATGTCTTGTTTAACTCATTAGGTCAGCTCAATTTATTTTCCTTCCATGCTCTGAAGACAGAAATCCACTTCTTACGCGGTCACTCACTCTTCTCATGTCTAGCATCTTCCCTTTTCCCCTTATGCCTGGATTGTTCTCCCTCCTCAACAATACTTCCTAGCTTCTTTGGCTTCCTTCAGGTCTCATCTGAAGTCTTACATTTTGCAAGAAACCTTTCCTAGTACACTTTTATCTTAATACCTTCCCTCTGAAACTACTTTGAATTTATATTGTTTCTACATAGTTATTTGCACTTTATCTATCCAAACAGACTGTGAGCTCCACGAAAAGAGGGACTTCTATTTATTTATCTATCTATCTGTCTGTCTGTCAGTTTATTTTTGTCTTGCTTTGTATTCCTAGCTGTTAGCATAGGTCCTGGCACATAGTAGATATTTAATAAATATTAGTTGGTTGAGCAATCTGGAGACTTTCTCTAATGTACACACACACACACACACACACACACACACACACACACACACACACACACACACACACACACCAGACTCTTAAAGATCTAAACTGTATCTTTTTTTCATAAATTGTAATATTTTAGAAATATTGCATAATTGAGCCTGTCAAAATGAATTATAGTGGAAAATTCCTTCTAAAACACTGACTCTCAACATTCTAACTTCTGATACCCAACCTATATATAATTTTTCTAACTTCAATGGATCATCAGTTAAGAAAGTCTCTTGACCAATGCAGGTTGACACACTTCCTTCTTTCTGAAAACAAAATAATTCTTATCTTTGTTTTTCTGTAAATATTTCAAACTGGAAATACCCAAAGCTTGAAGACCTTCCTCTGGCTCTTTTGATATCAATATGCCAATTGATGCCTCTCTACTATACCCCATACCTCAAATTTGACATACCTTCCTCTTTTTCTAGTCATTTTGTCTTTAGCACTTCTCACACTATGATAAATCCTCTGAAAAGTGCTATATGGCACAGCTATTGTGACAAAGAAGATCTATAAAAATGAAAATAATTTTTTCTGGTAACTTTTTCAGTATCATTGAGACAAGAGATACTCAGAAGTGTTTCAAAACCTTTATGTCTTTATGTTTGTCTAGGATTTTACATTTTACAAATTACTTCACACATCTTTTTTTAAAATATATCTTCATAACAATCACATAGGTAGATTAATGTAGGTATTACTACATCAATTTTCCATAGTAAGAAAATAAGAGATTGTTACTCACCCAAGGTCATACAGCTAAAAATAAGTAGAAGAGCTACATTTGAACTCAAGTTTTCTGACTAAATCATATGCTTTTTATATTGCACGTCAAAACAAAACAAGGTTTGATAATCAGTGCTTTAGAGCAAAAGGAAAATAGTTACAGTAGTGCTTTAAAGATATTTCTCAAATATTCTTAATTTTTATGTGAATAGTACTTATTTTATTAACCTTTGAGTCCTTTTTCAAACCTACTTCTATTCCGTGTAAGTGCATATATAGTATAAAATGCAGGTGTAAAAAAAGGGCTGCAAACTGAATTATCTTATGATAGATATCATTCTCTTTCTCCTGTCACAAACCATATATTTATAATATTTTTCCATGTTTCATTTCTCAAAGCTTCCCTTACCCCTACTAGTTTCCCATTGTTCAGAGATCAAAATACCCTTCAATAAAAAAAAAAAAAAAACTTCTTTAGAGGCATTCATTTTTCTTTTTCTGAAAGAAGTCTAGATTTTTTTATATTGCTAATATGCTCTTAAGTTCATATTTTCTTGAAATATTTACATGCCATTATTATGCAAATATGATTTTTAAAAGTGAAAAGCTGTCTGTGCTCAGTGCCTGATGGTAACATCTGAGTTTGCACTTACTCTGGATACTTTTGAAATCCTATATGTTTACTCTCTATGATATGATCTTTACTACGTTATTTTCTCTTTTTCAAGAAAGACAGCTTTTTGGGAGTCATTATAGCCAGTGGCTCCTTGTAGCACCCTTACAATCAGTGTGTAGCTCCTCTCTTGCTCTCCATAAGGTTCCCCTTATACAAGGAGACAGAGGAAATTGCCTTTTCTCCAAAGCAGTTGAGGAGGAATGAACATAATTACTTAGTTCCTGACTGTATGGAGAAGAGCAAGGAGATGGAAAATAACTAGTGTGGCAAAACTCATAAAAAAGAATTACAAAGTGATGGCACAGATGAGTAGGAGTAGTTGTGGTCCAGTTGTTTTAGTTGTGTCCAATTCTTTGTGACCCCATTTGGGGTTTTCTTGGGTAATACTGGAATGAATTGCTATTTCCTTCTCCAAACCATTTTATAGATGAGGAAACTAAGGAAAACAGGGTTAAGAGACTTGTCCTAGGTCACAGATCTAATAAGTGTCTAAGGTCAGGTTTGAACTAGAGTCTTCCTGACTCCAGGCACCACAAAATTCTATAGCCTGTACCACTTACCTGCTCTGGATGGGAGGCAGGTCAAGCTATTGAAAAATTTCATCTAAACATGGGAAACTCCAACATGAAAAGCTGGAGAATAATGCTTATAATCTAGTGGCTATATGAAAAACAAAATGGGAGAGGATTTTGGGAAGATGGTGATGTAGGTCAGAAAAATCCAAGCTCTCAAGATTTTCCCTTACAAGAAAAGTTAAAATAGCACCTTAGGACGAACAAAGTGTAGGTAAAGATAAAGAAGAAGAGGGGCACAACTGGGGTCTTCCTGGGACAATTTGATAAGATTGGGAGAAAAATTCCAGATCCAGGTTTGGTCCCCGTGAAGAGTAGACACCTCCATGCTAGATTCCATTTTAATAACCAGGCACAAGTTCTGGGGTTAGTTGGTTTGAGAGGCTGCCTCGGCCACAGCTACAGGAACTTCTCCCTCTACCTATCATAGTGAGGAGAATTGGGTGTTTGAGCCTGGGAAGACTGAGGAAAAACTCTGCTGATAAAGGAGCACCAGACCCTGGTTTGCTGAGAAGAGGGGCAGGGGTGACAAGGAACTAGCATATGTCCAGGGAGTGCAAAAACAGTGGAGCAGAAAGCCTCTGGCTGGGGGTACTTAAAGGAGGGTATCTGGTTGGCTTTGGTTCCAGGATAGGGGAGGGGAGAACTGAAGTACCATTTCCCATACCCCAGGGCTAGAGGCAATTGCAAAAATCAAACTATTACCACAAAAAGTGCACAGGCAAAGGAGAAAGAATCCAACCATAGAAAGCTATTATGGGAAGAGAGATGAGTGGGGTTCATCTTCAAAGGAAGCATTGAAATAAAGAAAGCCCCAAAGAGTAATGTCAAATGGTCACCTGCCCAAAAAGATTTTGTAGAAGATCTTAAAAAAAGACTTTAAAAATAAAATGATAGAAATGGAGGAAAAACAAAAAAAAATAAGAATATTCCAAGAAAAAGAAGAAGGTTATGAAAGGAAAGTCAATACATTAGAAAAAGAAATCCAGAATCTTAAGGAATAAAATTACACCTTAAAAATTAGAACTGGGCAAAGTGAAGGGAGCAAACTTACAAGACATCAAGAAATAATTAAACAAAATATGAATAATGAAAAATAAAAGAGAAAGTAAAACATCTTATAAGAAAACCAACAGATTTGAAGAATATATCAAGAAGAGAAAATATAAAATTAACTGGACTAATGGATAGTTAAGATAAAAAAGAAATAATTAAAGAAAATTGTCCTGAAACATTACAAGAGGGGAAAGTAGAAATAGAAAAAAATCCATTGATCATCACTTAAAAGAGAACCTCTGAGGAAAACTAATAAGATTATCACAGTCAAATTCTGAAACCCCCAGTTCAAGGATAAAATATTGAAAGTACCAAGATTAAAACCATTTAAATATGATGGTGCCCCAGTTAAAATCACACAAGACCTAGCAGCAGAGATATTAAAGGACCTCAGGTCTTATAATATATTTAAAGAGCAAAAATACTGGGGCTCTGGCCAAAAACATGCAAAGTTAAGTATTATTCTGAATGAAAAAGAAAATGGGCATTTGATAAACTCACAGACTTTCAAGACTTTGTTAAAAAAAATCCTGAACTTAAGATTCAACATGTAAGAACCAAGAGAAATACAAGATACACACCAAAGACTGATTATAAGGGATTCATAAGGACAAAATGTTTACCTTTTATGCAAAATGTATGTCTAAGATTCTTATTAATATTTGTGTAGCTCATAAGAAAGATTGAGGTAAACATGATTATGATATGAATTTGAAAAGCAAAATCATTTAGAAACAGCAAAAAAGTAATTATTTTACACAAATGAGGTGCAAAAGGAACAACAGATACACAGGAAGTGGAGGGGGGTGCTGGTAGTTCTGGTAACCTACTTTCATTGGGAATAGATTTAAGAGGGAATAATACATCTATTTAGAAGAGTATAAAAGTCTTCTAAATTCAGGGGAAATGAAATGTTAGGGGCATAGGGAGTGGGGAAAGGACAAGGGAGGGATCTTTAGATGAGAGAATGAGGAAAAGTTAAAAGGGGGTTATAGAAGTGTGTTTAGATTTATAGAAATGGGATGATAAGGAAGGGGTCCTTGAGGGGTATAGGTAAATAATAGGAGGGCAAGGGAGTGGGGACAAGTAGAGGACACAGGAGGGATAGGAAACAAGGAATATGTACAAAGATGAAAACAAAGATCAGGAGTAGAATATGTTTGGGAAAGTGTATGTCTGTATATGCATGTATATATGTATATGTCTATGTAAATATCTATAACTATTGAGAAACATATCTAAACTTTATTGTAGCATTCTGGGGAATGGGGGGGAGGGAAAAAAGAACAAAGAAAAAAGTGCACAGCAGAGAACAAAAGAAACTCACAAGGAAGCAAAGAAAAGATGTGCAATTCTCAACACAAAGTGTAATATTTATCATGCAGGTTTTCTTGAAATGAAAATTGATTGTCACATATTTTGAATCCTCTCTTATGTTCTGCTATGCACATGTATGCTTTTTTCCTTTTTTATTTTACATTTAAGTTCCAATATTTAAGTTTATGATAAAAAAGTGATGACCAAGTCATCAAGGGTATTCAGGTGAGAATCTAAATCTAAATAAACCTAGAGAACCTTTGTTCTCAATGAATTCTTTAACTTCACCATTTAAGAATACATACTGCCTGCAGGTAGAGAAACTGCTCAAGTCCGTCTACAGAAGCTGTGAATTCAAAAGATCTTTAATCCCAGTGTTTTCTCTAAAGAAAGGTAATTAAGCTATACTTTTTTCAGAAGCTTAGTTGTAATTGTTTTATTTTAATTTTACGGACCATACATGTCTCAAATATATGTTTTACTCTTTCAATGCTATTCAATGCCAAAGATTACTAGAATGGTACACAACTAAATTCTTAGGCCAAATTAACTTCAAAAGTTCCATTTTCAAATTCTGTCTGGGCAAGCAAGGAGCAGATAAGTAAATTATCATTCAAACTCATGCAATTAATTTTTGATTATAAGACATTTTAAAGTTTTCCTATAAATAAAAAACTAATGCAGCCAAAATTAATAGAAAAGCAGGAAACTGAGGGGAGAATTATAGAAAGTTTCTCTGATAGAGTTCTCCTTTCTCAGATCTATAGGGAACTGGGACAAATTTATAAAAATAAGAGTCATTTCCCAACTGATTTTAAAAAAATGTGTGGTTTTTTAGAAGAAGAAATCAAAGTTATCAATAATTATGAAAATGTTCTAAATGACTATCAATTAGAGACACACAAATTAAAAGAACTCTGAGGTACAACCTCACACCTATCACACAACCTCACAGCTAACATGACAGAGATGGAAAATGGAAAATCCTAGAACATTGTGAAGAACAATTTGGAACCATGCCAATGGACTATAAAACAGTGCAACCGGGGGGGGGGGGGGCGGAGCCAAGATGGCGGAGTGAAAGCAACGACTCACCTAAGCTCCTGGAAAAACTCCTCTGGATATATCTGAGGGGAGAGTCTGACCAGACTTTGGAGGTGTAGAATCCAGTGGGAGACGGACTTTGACAGATTCGGAGCCCAAGCTGGACTGGAAGGTCCATGGGAGGGATCTGTTCCGCAGGGGTAAGACCCCGGCGCACAGCGCAGCGCGGTTGGCACGGCAGGGCGGAGGCGACCCGAGGGGCCCGAGAGTGGCGGGCGAGACCAGCGGAGCAGGAGATAAGCCAGGCCGAGCCAACGATATCAGCGCAACAGCCTTTGAAATCTTCAGCCTAAAGACGGGACTTCAGTGGGTCACTACTTGAACATCCAGGAGCTGGGATGCCGGAGTGATCAGTAAGTGCTCTCCCCTCCCCCCCGATGACCGTGAGGGAACCATAAAATTCTTCCCCAGATTGATCCTGGATCAGTGGGAGCAGCAGAAGGGGGCGGGTGGTCTCGTAACACCAGAGGCTGGAGAGGTGGCAAAGGGGGATTCTTCCTACCGTGGTGGAGGCTATCTGGAGGGACAGACGACCCAGGGCAGAGAAAATTCGCACTGAGACCCAAGCAAGCCTCAGCCCGGGAGACGAGCCCCAGGAGGGGCGGGAACACGCATTAGCCTCTAGGCGTGCCCCAGCCCTCCAGGGGAAAGGGAAGACAATAGGGAAGCTGGGATCACCATCCCCGGACCTTGCCTTTGCCTCAGGCCAGCTGAGGAGATATCCTGAGACCAGACCACACCTCCCACACACCTATCAAGCTAAACCCAGGGTTGATCTGGGAAACAACAACAACAACAACAACAAAAAAGCCTGCTTTTAGCTTAGACACACATCAGCTCAACTTAAAAGATCTGTACCTTCTGACTGAAAGAACCAAAAGCTACAACACTCAGCCAACATCATAAATCGGAAAAAGCAGACGAAAAGTGAAAAAACCATAGAATCTTTCTATGGGGATAAGGACCAAAACACAAACACCAAAGAGGTCAGAGCTGAGACTGTACTTCCATCTGAAACCTCAGATGGGACTATGAATTTCTCGCAAGCACAACTAGATTACCTGGAATGTCTGAAGAAGGATATAAAAGAAAAACTGGCCAATGATTTTAAAACCATAAAAAAAGAATTCACTGATGAGAACATCAATCTGAAAAAGAAAATTGAAGAAATGGAAAAGGAAGTTCAAAAATTAACTGGAGAGAATAATTCCCTAAAAGGAAGAGTTAATCAAACGGAAAAGGAAACTCAAAACCTAATAGGGAAAATTGATCAGATGGAAAAGGAAACCCAAAACCTAACTGGGAAAATTGGTCGAATGGAAAAAGAAGTACAAAAATTAAATGGAGAAAATAGCTCCTTAAAGGGAAAAATTGGCCAGATGGAAAAGGAGATGCGAAAGCTAACTGAAGAAAACAATACGATCAAGATTAGAATTGGGCAAGTAGAAACTAATGACTCAATGAGGCAACAAGAATCAGTCAAACAAAATCTAAAGAATGAAAAGATAGAAGAAAATCTAAAATATTTAATTGGAAAAACAACTGACCTGGAAAATAGATCCAGGAGAGAAAATCTAAGAATTATTGGCCTGCCAGAAACCCATGATGAAGAAAAGAGTCTGGACAATATCTTCCAGGAAATCATCAAGGAAAACCGCCCAGAAGTACTAGACTCAGAGGGCAAAATAGTCATCGAAAGAATCCACCGTTCCCCACCGGAAAGGGATCCCAAACTCAAAACCCCAAGAAATATAGTTGCCAAATTCCAGAGCTATCAAGTGAAGGAGAAAATACTACAAGCAGCCAGAAAGAAACAATTTAAATATCAAGGTCACACAGTCAGGATCACACAGGACCTTGCAGCTTCTACATTAAAAGATCGAAAGAATTGGAACCCAATATTCCGTAAGGCAAAGGAGTTGGGACTCCAACCGAGGATCAACTACCCAGCAAAGTTCAGCATAACATTTCAGGCAAGGAGAAAGTCATTCAACGAAATAAGGGATTTCCAGAGCTTCCTGACCAAAACACCAGAACTCAATAGACAATTTGATCTTCAAATGCAGGTCTCCAGAGAATCATAAAAAGGTAAACAGAGGGGAAAAAACAAAAACAAAAACTTGCAACTCAATTAGGGCAATCTGTTTACCTCCCTGTAAGGGAAGATGATACCTGTTAATCTTGAGAACTGTGCAGCTATTATGATAAAAGGGATATATGTAGAGGGAACGGGCATAAAGTAAATGATGTCATGGCAAAAATATGATTTAAGTATGAGAAGGGAATGTAATAGGAGGTGTGGAAAGGGGGAAGCAGAAAATGGTAAATTATATCACAGGAAGAAGTACAAAACTATAGTAGAGGGAAGGAGGGGAGGGAGATGAGCATTGTTTGAGAGGTACTCTCATCTGATTTGTTCAAAGGAGGGAACAATAATCTTAAGTAGATAAGCCTAACTAGCTCTATAGGTAGTAGGAGGGGAAGGGGGAAGAAAGGGGAGTGTGGCTAAAAGGGAGGAAAGAAGCAATAAGAGTAAAGGGGACTAAAAGGGAGAGAGGCTAAAAGAAGGAGGGGAAGGCTGCAGGAGGAGGGGGAGAAAAGTGAATACTATTGAGGAGGGGAAGGGAGACGGGAGAGTTAAAAGCACAAATGGTGGGAAAGAGGGTGGAGGGAAATACACAGATTGTAATCATAACTGTGAATGTGAATGGGATGAACTCTCCCATAAAACGGAGACGGATAGCAGAATGGATTAAAAGCCATAATCCAACAATATGCTGCTTACAAGAAACACATTTGAAACGGGGGGATACACATAGGATAAAGGTCAAAGGATGGAGCAGAATATATTGTGCTTCAGCTCATGTAAGAAAGGCAGGAGTAGCAATCCTAATCTCAGACAAAGCAAAAGCAGAAATAGATCTAATCAAAAGGGATAAGGATGGAAACTATATCCTACTAAAAGGCACCATAGACAATGAAGCAATATCATTACTAAACATGTATGCTCCAAGTGGTATAGCATCCAGATTCTTAGAGGAGAGGTTGGGGGAGTTGAAGGAAGAAATTGATAGCAAAACTATACTAGTGGGGGACCTCAACCTCCCCCTCTCTGAACTAGATAAATCCAACCTTAAAATAAACAAGAAAGAGGTTAAGGAGGTAAATAAAACTCTGGATAAGGTAGATATGATAGATCTTTGGAGAAAATTAAATGGGAATAGAAAGGAATATACCTTTTTCTCAGCGGTACATGGAACATTTACAAAAACTGACCATGTACTAGGACATAAAAATCTCACAATCCAGTGCAGAAAGGTAGAGATAATCAATGCATCCTTTTCAGATCATAATGCATTAAAAATTACATGTAATAAAAGGCCATGGAAAGAGAAACCAAAAATCAATTGGAAACTAAATAATCTAATTCTAAAGAAGGATTGGGTTAAAGAAGAAATCATAGAAACAATCAACAACTTCATTCAAGAGAATGACAATAGTGAGACAACGTACCAAAACTTATGGGACACTGCAAAAGCAGTTATTAGGGGAAGTTTTATATCTCTGAATGCTTACATAAATAAAATAGAGAAAGAGGAGATCAATGACTTAGGCTTGCAGTTGAAAAAGCTAGAAAAAGAACAAATTGAAAATCCCCAAGTAAATACCAAATTAGAAATACTGAAAACCAAAGGAGAGATTAATAAAATTGAAATAAAGAAAACTATTGAATTAATAAATAAAACCAATAGTTGGTTTTATGAAAAAACTAATAAAATTGATAAACCTTTGGTTAATCTGATCAAAAAAAAGAAAGAAGAAAACCAAATTACTAACATTAAAAATGAAAGGGGTGAACTCACCTCCAATGAGGAGGAAATTAAAACAATAATTAGAAACTACTTTGCCCAACTTTATGCCCACAAATTCGACAATCTAAACGAGATGGATGAATATTTTAAAAAATACAAATTGCCCAGATTAACAGAAGAGGAAGTTGAATACTTAAACAACCCCATCTCAGAAAAAGAAATTGAACAAGCCATCAATGAACTCCCTAGGAAAAAATCTCCAGGGCCAGATGGATTCACAAGTGAATTCTATCAAACATTTAAAGAACAGTTAATTCCAATACTACATACACTATTCTTGAAAATTGGGGAAGAAGGAGTCCTCCCAAATTCTTTCTGTGATACAAATATGGTTTTGATACCCAAACCAGGAAGAGACAAAACAGAGAAAGAAAATTATAGACCAATTTCCCTAATGAATATAGATGCAAAAATTTTAAATAAGATTTTAGCAAAACGAATACAGCATCTTATCACGAGATTAATACATTATGATCAGGTAGGATTCATACCAGGACTACAGGGCTGGTTCAATATTAGGAAAACTATTAGCATTATCGATCACATCAACAACAAAGCTAACAAAAACCACATGATTATCTCAATAGATGCAGAAAAAGCTTTTGACAAAATACAACATCCATTCCTACTAAAAACATTGGAGAATGTAGGAATAAAGGGAACTTTCCATAAAATAATAAGCAGTATCTATCTAAAACCTTCAGCAAGCATTATATGCAATGGGGATAAGCTAGATGCATTCCCAATAAGATCAGGGGTGAAACAAGGTTGTCCATTATCACCACTATTATTCAATATGGTACTAGAAATGTTAGCTGTAGCAATTAGACAAGATAAAGATATTCAAGGAATTAGAATAGCCAAAGAAGAAACTAAGTTATCACTCTTTGCAGATGATATGATGATTTACCTAGAGAATCCCAGAGATTCAAGTAAAAAATTACTTGAATTAATAAACAACTTTGGCAAAGTTGCAGGGTACAAAATAAACCCACACAAATCCTCTGCATTCCTATATATTAGCAACAAAGTCCAACAGCAAGAGATAGAAAGAGAAATCCCATTTAAAGCTAGGGTAGACAGTATAAAATACTTAGGAGTCTACCTGCCAAAACAAACCCAGGGACTATATGAACACAATTACAAGACACTTTTTGCACAAATAAAGTCAGATTTAAGTAAGTGGAAAAACATTAGTTGCTCATGGGTAGGCCGTGCTAATATAATAAAAATGACAATTCTACCCAAATTAATATACTTATTTAGTGCCATACCAATTAAACTATCAGACAATTACTTTCTAGAGCTGGATAAAATAATATCAAAATTCATTTGGAAAAACAAAAGGTCCAGAATATCAAAGGGACTAATGAAAAGAAATGCTTGGGAAGGTGGCCTAGCGCTACCAGACCTTAAACTGTACTATAAAGCAGCAATTATCAAAACCACTTGGTATTGGCTAAGAAACAGAGAGGTAGACAAGTGGAATAGACTTGGCACTCAAGATGCAGTAGGCAAGGAATATAGCAACCTTCTGTTTGATAAACCCAAGGACCCCAGCTTCTGGGATAAGAACTCATTGTTTGACAAAAATTGCTGGGAAAACTGGATAACAGTGTGGCGGAAATTAGGCATAGACCCATACCTGACACCGTACACAAGAATAAAGTCCAAATGGGTACATGATTTAGGTATAAAGATTGATACCATGAATAAACTGGAGAAGCAAGGAATAGTGTATTTATCAGATCTATGGAGAAGGGAAGAATTCTTTACTAAAGGAGAGATAGAATGCATTATGAAATGCAAAATGGATAACTTTGAGTACATTAAACTGAGAAGTTTTTGCACAACCAAACCCAATGCAACCAAAATCCGGAGGGATGTAGTAAATTGGGAAAAAATTTTTACAGCTAAGCTCGGGGATAAAGGCCTCATTTCTAGAATATATAGAGAACTGACCCAAATGTATAATCATACAAGTCATTCCCCAATTGATAAATGGTCAAAGGATATGAACAGGCAATTTTCAGAGGAAGAAATTAAAGCTATCTATAATCATATGAAAAAATGCTCTAAATCACTATTGGTTAGAGAGATGCAAATCAAAACAACTCTGAGGTACCACATCACACCTATAAGATTGGCAAACATGACAGAACAAGAAAATGATAAATGCTGGAGAGGATGTGGGAGAGTTGGAACACTAATTCATTGTTGGTGGAGCTGTGAGCGCATCCAACCATTCTGGAGAGCAATTTGGAACTATGCCCAAAGGGCTACAAAAATGTGCATACCCTTTGACCCAGCAATATCGCTACTAGGACTATATCCCCAAGAGATCATAAACATGGGAAAGGGTCCCACATGTACAAAAATATTTATAGCAGCACTCTATGTAGTTGCCAAAAACTGGAAGTCAAGGGGATGTCCATCAATTGGGGAATGGCTGAATAAATTATGGTATATGAATGTAATGGAGTACTATTGTGCCATAAGAAATGATGAACAAGAAGACTTCAGAGAGGCCTGGAAGGACTTATATGACCTGATGCTGAGTGAAAGGAGCAGAACCAGGAGAACTTTATGCACAGCAACAACCACAGTGTGTGAGAGTTTTTTCTGGTAGACTTAGATTTTTGTAATAACACAAGAACGTCTGAAAAAAAAAAAAAATCCCAATGGTGGACCTCAAGGCAAAATGCCTTCCACACTCAGAGAGAGAAATATGGAAGTCACTCACATAATGTAGCAGATCATGTTTGTGTATGTGTATCTGTTTGTGTATCATGTTCTGATTTGTTATACGGATTCTTTCATTTATCTTAGTCTGACTACATAGCATGACTATAGTGAAAATATACTCAATAGGAAAGTATATGTAGAATCTATACAGAATTGTATGCAGTCGTGGGGAGGGAGGGAGGTAGTGGGGGGTGGGTGGGGAGGGATAAAATCGCAATTGTATGGCAGTGATTGTTAAACATTAAAAAAATAAAAAAATTAATTAAAAAAAAAACAGTGAGTAAAAGAAGAAAAAAAAAAACAAAAAAAAAACAGTGCAACCTTTTGACCTCCAACTAGTAGTAGGAATACTACTAGTAGGTCCATATCCCTAAGAGAGCAAAGAAAAAAGAAAAGGACCACTTAGAGCACAAATATTTACTGCAGCTCTTTTTGTGGCATCAAGGAATTGGAAAGTGAGGGTTAGGATTCATTAATTAGGAAAGGCTGAAGAAGCTGTGGTATACAACTGTGATAGAATACTACTGTGCTATAAGAAACAATGAGGGTTATAAGTTTAGAAAAACAATATGAATTCATGCAAAGTGAAGTGAGCATAACCCGGGAAACATTGTAGACAGTAGCAGCAATATTGTAAAGAGAGTAAACTCTGAAAGACTTAGCTACTCTTATCCATACAATGATCTAAGACAATTCCGAAGAACTCATGATGAAAAAACCCTATCCACCTCCAAAGAAAGAATGGATCTAATCTGAGTACAATTTGAAATGTATTGTTTTTCTCTTTATTTTATTTTTGTAACATGGCTGACATGGAAAAATATTTTATATGATTTCACATGCATAATGGATATCATATTATTTGCCTCCTCAATGTGTGGTGGAAGAGCAGGAGAGGGGAATATAGTTTCAAACTCAAATTTAAAAAAAAAAAAAGAATGTTGAAATGAAAGAGATATATCAAACTTTTAAAATGGAGGGAGGGAGCCAAGATGGTGGTGTAATAGCTGGGACTTGCTAACCTCTCCCTCTGAACCCAGCCAAATACCTGTAAAAAATGACTCTAACAAATTCTGGAGCTACAGAACACCAGAATATTTGCAGAATAAAGCAAATCTCCAGCCCAAGGCATCTTGGATGGTTGAAGGGAAGCATCTATCATGCCAGGGAGGGAGGAGAGCACAGTCTATTGTGGATTGTGTCACCACAGAAGGGACCTGAGCAGGCCTTGAGGGGACTAAATCAGAGGTACCTGTGGTGGTTTCCAGACCTTATGACCCCCAAGTGGAGAAGACAAGTTGGAAGGTCACTGGAAAAAAAAAAAAAAACCTGTCTGATCTGTGTGAGAGAATAGAATGGTCTGGAAGTGGAGGCAGCAGAGGAGCCAGAGGAGCTAGCTATAGCCTCGGCAGCAGCAGGGGTAGCAAGAGCCACTGTTTCTGGAATTCTAGGACAATAGATTATGGGAGGATTGAGAGTGGCTGACAATACACCCCAGCCCCCCACTGGAAACACATAACTACCTTGACAAAGAGCTCAAAAGTCAAGTAATTGCCTGGAGAAATAAGCAAAAACAGGGAAAAATTTCAGACTATAGGATCTTACTTTGGTGACTAGGAAGATCAAAACATACAAACAGAAAGAGACAACAAAGTCAAAGTTCCTACATCCAAAACCTCCAAAAAAAAATATGAATTGGTCTCAGGCCATGGAAGAGTTCAAAAAGAATTTTGAAAATCAAGTAAGAGAAGTAAAGGAAAAACTGAGAAGAGAAATGAGAGTGATGCAAAAAAATGAGGTAACTGCTTGCTAAAGGGTACCCCCAAAATGCTGAAGAAAATAACACCTCAAAAAATACCTACCCAAATGATAAAAGAGATCCAAAAAGCCAATGAGGGGACACTATATTAGAGTCAAGTTACAGCGTATCTGACTATGACTGATCAGACCAAAAGGAGCTCACAATGTCCTGTCACAGCATCTTACCTTTCTTTTGAGCTACTTCAATTGTGCTTTGCTCATAGAGCACAGCACCTTCTCTAATGAGGGCATGGTATACCAGGTAAGCCTGTGCAAGTGTTCCCCATGTCAGGCAATTAATTCCAAAGTTCTTAAGAGAGACTTTGAGAATGTCCTTATATATTTTTTGTGACCACCGTGTGAGTGTTTGCCATGTGTGAGCTCTCCATACGTGAAAAAATGAATTTTCTTAGTATTTATTGTCTTGAAAACTCAGAGATTCTCCCATTCCCCTCTGTTCCAAAGTTCAATTCCTTCTTCAGAAGGAATTTAAGATCTAGTCTAAATGGGTGGGATTCCTGCTCCTAATGTTCACAGGTCTGTGAAAATGTTAATTGCTTCCTATTGCCAAGATAGGTGATACGTAAATTGATGTTTCTTTGACCAGGATTAAGTGACCTAAGTCATAAGACTCTCATTTTAATATATCCCACCTTCAGTGTGTTGACCAATAAGGGTTGATTGACACTCCTTGGGAAGACCTCCTCTTCAAAGGGTATATAACCCTGTACCCCCAAGCTCAAATCATGCCAATTCTTAGAGGGTCCCAGTTTTGGACTGAGCTCCTGTGCAATACATGTTAAGCCAACTTGAAAGAAATTAAAATAGTGACACACACACCCCAAATTGGGATTCTTAGCTTTCAACACATAAAATAGGCTTTAATGTAAGCATATGTTTGGCTTGTACTTGTGCTAATTTTGGCCTAATAATTAACACCAAGAAAGCACAGGTACTCCATCAGCCACCACCACATCATCCACATGTGGAATCATCAGTTACAGCAAATGCAGAAGTTTTGAATGCTGTGGATAAGTTCACTTCCCTTAACAGTGTACTTTCCAGGGATGTACACATTGAGAATGAGATTGATGCACATATTGCCAGAGCTAGTGTTTGGGAGGCTCTGAAGGAAAGTATGGGAGAGAAGAGGTATGAGACTGACTACCAAAATGAAAGTCTATGAGGGCCATTGTGCTGACCTTCATTGTTGTTTGCCTGTGAAATCTAGGCAATGTACCAGCACCATGACAGAAAACTGAATCACTTCCATTTCAGTAGTCTTAGGAAGATTCTGATGATCACTTGGCACAATAAGGTACTAGACATTGAGGTCCTTACTTGAACTACACTGCCAAGCATTCAAACTCTGCTCCAGAGAACACAGTTCAGATTGGCTGGTCACATTGTTCGAAGGCAAAACATATGCTTGCCAAAAAAGATTATTTTGTGGAGAACTCACACAAGGCAAGTGTTCACATGGTGATCAGAAGAAGCAATTCAAGGACATTCTCAAGCTCTTGCTTAAAAACTTTGGAATTAATTGTGTGACATGGGAGTCACTGGCACAGGACCACTCAGTATGGTGTCCACATCAGAGAAGGTGCTGTACTCTGTGAGCAAAGCAGAATTGAAACAACTCAAAGGAAAAATAGGAGGTACAAATTTACAAATGTTCACTCAGTCTATTTGTGCCTGACCTGTGGTAAAGCATTCTGAGCTCATATTGGTCTTACCAGCCTCAAGCAGACACGCTGAAACTGGACTCTTGGACAGTGATGTCATTTTGGTCCTCTTCAATAACAAAGGATAGCCACCACCACCATGTTTAGCTTTCAAACAACATGGCTGGAAAGCAAAGAATAAAGGAAAGAGTATTCTAGTTTGTAAAATTGCTTGGATGGGGGAAGTAGAGAGACATAGCCATTCTGATCCTAATGATGGTATAGATTTGGCTATGCTTTCAGATCTAGAAAAGGATGGAGTATTGGGCATGAACTTAGGTAGTGGTTCTCAAAGTGTAGTCTGAGGACCTATTGGGGTTCCAGAGACCCTTTCAGGAGGACAGAAGGCCAAAATTGTTTTAATGAGGAGAAGAATTAATTTCAAATATAGTAAGTATCAATAGCTATAATCTACAGGAATGGAATCTCTTTGGGTAGGTCTTGAATAATTTTTAAAAGTGCTAAAGGATTCAGAGAACAAAACAATTTGAGACTAGGGCATCAGAAATGTAAGGTCTTGCAGAATGTGTTCCAGAGATGGAAGGGTTAAGTCCTTTAGAGTATGAGTGGCAAGACTACAGATTTTATTTGGAAGAATTTATACAGGCTAAGACACAGAAAGGAAGACTACATAACCTCATTGTTGGCATCCAAGAAAGCAAGAAGTAGATACAACAAAGGGAGCTGTAGTAAGGTGATATTGGAGTTCAACTGGAAAATTTCCTGAGTTTGAACTCATTAGATGATTTGGAGGTAACATTTTTGGTAAGATATATTTGAATAAAGTCTAGGGACTGAAATAGAAACTAAACTGATCTACACAGGTATAATTCATGCAATACTTTGCCTCTGAGCAGTATAAAATCCCATGCTGAGTCAGAGGGGTAAGATCTTCAGACTTCATGAGAACCACCTGGAATAGTAATTTAAATGGGAAGATCTTTCCCATCTGTTAATAAGCGCATGTGACCTGCCTGGGTAATATGCAAGTGTGATTCATATGGAGCCTGTGGTGGGAGGAATTTGCTGAACGGGTGGAGCAGGAAGTGAGTCAGAGCAGTTAGAGCTGGGAAACAGAGAGCAGGCAGCAGCTAGCATGAGTGGGAGAGGTTGTTTGTGATTTTTAAGGGAGCCTGTTTGCAATTTGTTTAAGAGAGCTGGTTTGTGGGAAGACCAACAGAGTGAAGGCTTAGGAATGATATTGCCCCCTGCATTGTTATTGTGCCTATATTTCTTTGTTGCTATGATAGATTTGGTTTTCTGGTGTTTGAATAAATGTTTTGGTTCTGACTTTCATATGGAGAGTCTGTTTTATTTTGCAATTCAGAACTGTGCTGGCATATTCATATCCTCCACAGGTGATGTGAATATCACATTGGTGCTATACCACCTCATGAGAGCCTGATACATCTTTGTGTTGATAGTGTCCATGTGGCACAATGAAGAGCAGAGGAGATGAATACTAGAAAATACTGCCAACCAATATGAACACCTCTTCTAGTTGAATTTCACAGAGAGTATCTATGATTTAAGTGTTCTTTGCTTAGATTACAACTTTGTAAATACAATTGATTGTGTTGAGTGCTCATTGTTCAGGATCTTATACATTGCCTAAGTCATATAGGTAGCAGTAGCAAAAGGCAACTAATGACCTGTGGGAAAATAGTGAAATTTTGGAAAAGGAATAAGAAAGCCACTGCTACTGGCCACCAAGGAATTAAGACTGTTCCTGTGCATGTCTGCTCAAATGAAAAGGGACAAATTCCCATGGACCCTAGACAGTTTAATGAGGGGAATCTGGACAAAGTTTAGAGGACAGCAAATAACCTCCTAAAAACACAATGCCTTGGTTGTTAATAACTGGGATTGAACAGCATGCTAAATCTGTGTAGTCTTCTCATACTGAGGTAAAACAGGTTCAACATTGAAATGATGTCTGTAGAATCAAAAATCCTTCCTGAATAATATACAATAAGAATTAAAACAGCTTACCACCACATATAGTACACAATACGCTATCATGGTGCTTATGAAAGCTTATATGTGAAAAATAATGAGGCAGGTCACAGATAAGAAAGATTGGGAAGGAAGCAACTGGTTTGATGAGGATGATCAGCAAGTGAACAATCTGACTGGTTTGCTCAGAAGATTAAAACTAGAATGGAGACTATCAAGAGTTGTTTGGTTGCCAGGCTGTTATAACAAATTTAGAAGTCAGAAAATCTGAGGTACTACATTGCCCAGAAATCAGGTGGAAATCTATTTGCTTGAGGACTGTGAAACAAAAACATGATGAAAACACATAAGAATGGGAAGACTTTCAGGAACTTATGCAAAGTGAAGTAAGCAGACCAAAGAAAAAAACAGTGTAAATGGAAAGAAACATTATGGAAATTGAAATTAAGAAATTAAAAGATTGGCATCAAAAAAGAGATATGAGCTTTCTCTCTCCATTTCTTTGGAAAAATGGTTAGGTTCCACAGGTAAGAAACACTGAATATAATTTCAATTTTTAGTGTATTCACTAGTTTGTTTATTTTTTTCCTCTTATTTAGAAAATTATCACAATGGATGGATCTCTGGAAGTGGGAAGGTAAAGGACTATATGGGAAATCTAGGGAATATAAAATACATCAATAAAATTTGCTTTTAAAAAAGAAATGATATGTCACAAATTTAGCAATTATATATTATATATATATATATAAATTTGATGGAATTAAAAAATAACAACCTCAGTTGAATTATCAATTGATTGTAGTATGAATATTCACTAATCCTCTGTTTTGATAAAATGACTTTTTGAAATATGTTAAACAAATTTTGACCACTAAAAATTGAGACATCTCATTATAGATTGGTCCAGGCTGAAAGTACTGTTGAAAAAGAAGGAAATGGATGAACTAAAATTGAAATTATTTAGCTCCCCTAATCCTTTTTTATGAGTTAGGGCAAAATGATAGAAAAACATGTTTGATTCTTCATCAAGTATCTGTTTTTGTTTTTGTTTTTTGTTTTTTTTGTCATTGTTAAAAGACTGAAAACCTTTAATAGACTAATGTAATTTGGCAAAGGAACAGATTCTTTGATAGCTGTTAAATGAAGAGGCTTGGCTATCTATAAAAGAAGTGTGTGCCTTTCTTTGAATAGAGAACAGCTTAATGAGGATGGGAAACCCTTCTACCTTTCCTTTTTAAATAAAATAACCTCAGTATTACAAGGAGGTATCCAGAGGAAATGTTTGTTCCAAAGAGAGTAGATCTGTTACTCCCCAGCAGGTCTGTTTACTGGTTCAAGGCCAAACTTTTCCCCAAGAATAACACCTATGATGTTCAATAGGAGTTTTTTTCAAGGCCTGTTACACACTTTTCATTTATATTTCATTGTCAGATTTGTGTAAAAAAATCTAATTTTCCAGGGGTATGAATCTCTTTTCTGCATCATCAAATCTAAAGAATTAGAATAATAAAAGCTTTTGTACAATCTTTTGTTAACAAGTGCACAGATCAAATTTAATCCCATAATCCCTCATCTGTAGCAAAGGGGTGTGTTAGTGTAAAATTTTATCCGTATTATCTCTCTCTCTCTCTCTCTCTCTCTCATCTATAAAAACTGAAAAACTATCTTTTCCAATTCTTCTTTGGAGAAGGATTTTTTTTTTTAATGTCTACTACATATGTAGTAATCACTTTTTCTAAAGTTTCTGTTCCACCTGATCATAGAAATACATCTTAAATTAAGAAATTGGTTTGGTGTGAGAGATAGCCTAGATAAAGGCAAAAAGCCAGCTGGAGAACCCTAGGCTTAGCCCTAATTACCTCATGTTTCACCTTAATTAACTAACTGATACAGAAGGCAAACTCTGCAGGATCTATGGAGAGACCTTAGGTCAGTAGGCAAGATATGTAAACCCTCTTTGTTTACACATGATAATCTCTCTTTTGAGTTTCCCTTAATTCCTCCAAAAGCTCAGCTGAAGGACACACACTGCATAGTAATTAACTATACTAAAGAGAAGTAACGACATTTTTCATCTTTCTTTTTGGAACAGAAGCCACATTCTTCACAATTTCCATAGCAATTTAGTTATATAAAAGTTCTTTTTTCCCAAAGAAAACAATATCTAGTAAAATATGTCTCACTAGGACCCGAATGACAAACAAGGCAGTATCCAGTTTGCCTTCACTGCAGACAACACATGGGTACATAATATATTCCATGTGGCAAAAAACAAAATTCATGATTTTTAATACTCTTGCGTCCATCTATTTTATTTTACACAGGCCTTGTGAATAAGGTAGTGTACACTTATCTTCCCACAAAAATAACCACCTAAAAGAAGATGGGAAACAATGACTACAAAACAAAATAGTTTTTCTCATAAAGGAATATAATTACTGACCATTCATCACAATGCAACATGAAACACAAGTTCAAACATTTTTCTAGACTTGGAATGTAAACTTTCAGAAATACATATGCTCAGCATTTTCCTCAGAAGTTCCAAGTTGATGTAAAAAGCATAAAATAAACTAAACAATAAAAATAGTTACAAACTGTTGCTTGGCCTTGGAGACTGAGAAAGAATTCCAAGGAAGATTTGTGTCAAAAACAAGTCAATGTTTGTAAATCAAATAAACCAGCTGCACACGAAGTTTTTAACCAGCTTGCACCTTTTATCTCATTGTAAATATCTCCTGAGCAATTGATAAGTTTAAATAAAAAAATGGCTACATTTGAGATATTAATTATTCTTTCCAATAAAACCTATTAACTCAAAAATGATGTTGAAAACATCGATAATCATAAAAATCCAATAGATGTCATGTAGCACTGGTTTCATGAAACTGGTGTGTCTCAGTCTTTGGATCATGCTCTTCTAAGGAGTCACATAATTTCTGGAACAAGTCTGGGAATCCATATTTTTTTCAATCAATATATATAAACAGTGCTCTTAATATCATTTAAGAGCTTTTGAAATTTTTCATTGTTATGAAGGATGTTCATACTTGAAAAGTTTGGGAATCACTACTGTGATAGTGGAAAGAATATTAGGCTAGTTGGAGATGTTGATTCCTGGCTCTAGCATATATTATTCTTCTAACCAATGGCAAATTGTTTTGAATCTTAGGTACGTATATTCATTTTTTAATCTTTTTTTTGCATAGAATTAGACTTAACATTAGAAATTAGAATCCCAGTTTTAAATAATTCCTTTTATTTAGATAACATCTTCCCATTTATAAAGTATTTCCTTCACTATAATCCTGAGGTACAATTAATTTCTGTTTACTTTGACTTACTTCATTTTGATGTTTTGTTTTTTATTTATTTTGCTTATATAAATGGGTAGAACTCCA
Organism: Notamacropus eugenii; assembly: GCF_028372415.1. Lineage (NCBI taxonomy): Eukaryota > Metazoa > Chordata > Mammalia > Diprotodontia > Macropodidae > Notamacropus > Notamacropus eugenii. Next base: position 175,826,970 of record NC_092877.1, on the reverse strand, counting down.
TGAATGTAAAATAATCACGAGTAAAAACATTTTAATCATCATATTTTCACACACCCCTTACTTTGTCCCAGACAAACCAATACCCCTCCCAGTGGAATAGAGTGATATCCACAAATAGTCTATAAAATGTAAAGCACATTACTTGAAAGACATTGCCCATTTCAAATGGACATTTTACACAAAAAATGGCATATACTTTGAACTGAAACAATTTTTTTTTGAGTTATAATAGAATACTGTGATTCTAAATGTTTGTGTTGTACTATACTGTTGACCTGTATGATGACCCATTACTGCTATATTTATTTCTGGTATAATTGCTAAGTTTAACTATGATACCTGTATATTCTTAAAATGTCAAAGCTTATTTTTTAACAATTGTTAGAAGAGATGTTATAAGTGCCATGAAGAATAAGAAATGTAATCATGAAATTATGCTTTATGCAGACAGAACAAATAACAAATTTTACCTTCTTGCAAATATACTGTTTACAGTCAAGTAAGTTTATATATATGAAACATATGTGGCGATACATTTCTTGTCTTTGCTTTTATTTAATTTCTTCATGTGTAACACTTAAAAAAAATTAAAGTGAAGGCATGATCTTATCTGGAGGTTATCAGATAAAAAAATTTACAATTTCAATTGATTGAAAACTTTTTTTTTCATTTTTCCTTTATCTGGAAGTAACATTTTAACATTTTAACATTTCATTAAAAACAGTGAATTCTGCTGGTATTGCTATTTTTCATTTGAATCAATAACGAAAATAGCAAAAACTAGACTGGAAGGCATTACAATTAGATTGGAAAGTCTATGCCTATTCTAAAGCAATTTAGGCATAATTTGATGGGAGATCCATTCTATGGTCCTGGGGAAAAATGATATCCCTTACATCAAATCCATCTCCTCTGAATGATACCCAGTGCTCTAGGAATCTCTGTGGGATGCGTTATATTCTAGCCAATTACATTTTTAGCAGTTAAACAACAATTAAATAACAAATGACCTTCACAATATATAGGTACACATAGAGAAACACAAACAGAGGATCCATTATTTCATAACTATGGGTACTTACTTGTTCTCTCTACCTAGATGGTAGATCGATTCTGTCTTACCAAATAGTCTTTAGGGGATGCTGTAGCCAGAATAATTTGTCACGCTACCATTGACTATCTAGTGATGAGCCTTTCTTTTAAGTACCTAAATTGTTACTCATGAAACAGATCATATTAGGCTTATAATCAGGCCCTTTATAGTGTGGAAAGACAAAAGACATGCCAGTGGTTTTAGTACACTTGTACAACTTTCAAGAATAATTAGGCATAGGAACAGAAATTTAGTGGAGGTATAAACATGAACTTGATAGGTTTTACATATTTTAGAAAAAAAAATCTTCCTTCTTCCCCTCCTACTTGCATATCCTTTTTATAGCATACCACAACCCAGAATTAAATTTACTAAACATTTGTTGAGTTCCTTTTAAAAGTATAACCCTATGCTAAGGTCATGAGGGATACAGATAAGTTGCCAGTTTTCCTTTTGAGGCACTTTCTCTGTTAGGAAGAAGATCGGCAAAATATTAAATAATAATGCAGAGTAGGATATGACTCTGAAGAGTTAATGAGTTCTCAAGGAGTATTAATGATATCCTCATTTCCTGTCAATCAACTCAATGAACATTTATTAAGTACCTTTTGAGTAGATATTGGGCACTGGGGGAAATATAAAACTTAAATAAAGCACCATTCTTACCCTCATGGGTATTATAGTATAGTAGTGGTGGTGATGGGGGGCACATTCTGACTTCTGCCTCCCTTCTCATAGAAAGCAAGGCAAAAGTCTTGTTTTACTAATTGCAGGGAACGTCTAAGAAACAATATAGCAAATTGTTGGTATATCTTTGACTTTTTTTGGCAACAGGGCAGCCAAATATTTGGCACATTTTTTTTTTCTGTAAGAACATCTGCTGGGGAGAATAAGTAAGAATGTAAGCCCAGCCTAACAAGCTCAACCAGAAAAGAAATTTTGTAGCATTTAATGGTATCTCCTAGATACCAATGTATAGCTGGTAAGAGAGTTGAAAGGATACGATGTAAAAATCTGTATTGTCCTTAACACCTGACACACTATCATATGTCCTTAACAGGTATTGATGATGATATTTTAAAAGAGAGCTATTATAAAGAAGTTTTAACATGGAAAGATATTCTAAAGCTTGGTGTTTTAGGATGGTATGTTATAGTGAAGGAGCACTGCAATAGGAAGTGAACGATTGTAATGACAAACAAAGTAGGATCTTTTGCTATTTTTGTTTTGGTATAATCAAGTGCCTCTGACTGAATAACGTGATTAAAGATCTTCCCCATCCATTAAGGGGCCTGGGAAGACTTGGTAATGAGGCACTGGTTCTCAAGGGTTGTGATGCCCTCTGGCTCTGAAAAGTGTGTAAAGATTCTGAGGTGCTGTTTTACCTTGGGGTTTAGTTTTTGGAAGAAGGTTTGGGTGCCAGATGACTCTGGGAAGCTGATAAGCAGCTCCCTGGCTTTGAAAACCCAAATGTTGGTGCTTCCCCTCTGGTAACTACGTGTGCATATAATGGTGAGACAACTGGATCTGTTTGTTGATCTATGATGTATCTATTGCTATGTCAGACAATTGGAAGCCTGCTGTTGATTTTCATTTCTTTGTATTTTCTCTAAAGCTCAGGGTGCTGACTTTTTCCCCCTGAACTAAGTGAATGTTACATGTGCTTGATTAAAGTGATTTTTGACCCCTTGAAAGTTGCTTTCCTTTTAGAAATTCAGATCCAAGAACCTGTTATAGCAAGCCCTCCTGTGTATGTCGGGGTTCTTGCTTTTACAGTGATCTGAACTATACAATAGTGCTGTTGTTAATAGACAGCTTTGTGATATTAGACAAGCAGTTTCACCTCTTTTGGCCTGTTTCCTTCATAAAATGAGGGAGAAAATACAGAGATTCTTTCAAACTATAGCATTTTGTTATAACTCTAGTATATGGTTGAAAAACAAAAGCATTTAGAACAAATAAAGTAATCATTTTGTAGTCATTAATCCTTAGTATTATTAGGTTATTAAAGATTTTACTACCAAAGCACAACCCTGGGGAGGGTGTTGATTATAGGCACTGCAAAAGAATACACACACACACACACACACACACACACACAAACATCACATCACATTATATGGTATCAATTTTATTAGCTCACATATCATATATATTATACATACATATGTATGTCATGCAAGCCACTCTAGTTTATATCTGAACGTTTCATAGGCAAAAGATTGACTATTGAGTAATTAATTATACAGGTCACATGGGTTTATGAAGCTATCTATTAAGTCATGGATGCACATAATCAATGCTTCTCCTGTCCTTGTGTCCATTCTTTCCTGATTTTAGATAATTAAGTATTGGAGATGGAGAGGATCACATTATAAGCTAAACAGGATAGCCAAATAATATTGCTACCTGACAAACTGGTTATCTTTTATAAACTGTGTCTATAAGACGTATGGCATTGTGCAAGGCACAGATGAATATTAAAAAGCAAGTATCATGGGGAAAAAATAAGAGCTTAGAGAAAAAAATTCTGGCTTATACTATAAAGCAGTAAGCTTATGGTTATATAATATATAAGTGGACTATAATAGTGATTATCTTCAGAGATTCAGAAAATCTCAGGACTGAAAGGGACCTAAAAGGCTGTGTAACCAAAGTGGCATCTAAATAGAAATCCTTTCTTACAACATCCTTGGAAAGTGGTTATCTATTTTCTTCTTAAGGAGCTCCAGAGATCAGTGATTCATTGTCAGGGAACTCACACCAAAGGCAACCTATTTCATTTATAGAGAGTCCAAAATCTAGAGAAGTATTTTTGCTTTATTTTGTTTTGTTTTTTACTGATGTTGAACTGAAAGGAAATCTGCCTTTCTGCAGTTTTCACCCACTGCTTTTGGTCTTGTCCCATGGATCCTAGCAGAACAAGTCATATACTTGAATATCATGACTCTTCAAAGGCTTGAAGATCATTGTTATATCCTTCTTGCTTTCTTCCCCATCACAAAAGTATTCTTTTCTTTTTTCCCCACAATGTGAAAGAGAAATTGAATGCTGATGTCTTGATTTATTGTCTTTTATTTTTCTACTGTTAATTAATTCTCTAATTCACCATTTGAAAGTGAGGGAAAATCCAAATATTTATTGAAGAATTAAACAGTAGGGAAAAAAACACATATAACTAATATTAGAATAATCGCACATTTCTTAATGTCAACAGTTTTTAAAGAAAAATGGTATAAGCAGTATTTTTCGTGTTTTTTTTCTTTAATATGACTCTATAACTTCCTCTGAAAATACTTTTAAGGAATTTAAATTAAATGCTGACCAGATAATACAGTCTGTTTGATTTTGAAACTGACTCAGATTTGTGATCTTTGTAAATTTGCTTCTCCCCACTGCACTGATCATCTAAAGTGTAAGCCTCCTTCAATTCTCTCCAAAGTGTTCAATTTTTAATAAAGTAACATCTGGCTTGGGGATGAGGCTATGCTACCTGCTGATTCTCCCACTCCACTGGGATATAGAAAAAAATAAGCAGTTATTCACCATGATCCTTGTTATTTTTCTAACAGATGTAGTTTTCAAAGAAACAAAGCAGGAGAAATTAAGACGAGGGTATTTGAATATTATGATCACAATCTATTGTTATATAGTATCAAAATTACTTTAAAATTAAGCTATCCTAATAGAAACCTTAACTGTCATAAATCTCATTTTATTTGTGGTATATTGTTATAGAATTATAGGATTCTAATTATATAATTTATTATAAATAAACTAAAGATAGACAACTGGAGTACCTATAAAATGAATCCAATATATACATGGCTTGATTATGTCTGAGCATCTTAAAAAACAGAAAGCCAATATCTTGAAAACATATCCTTATCAAGAAAATCCTTTGACTTAGTAAATGAAAGTAAAACAATTTTCTAACCAAATGATTATATAATTATGAAATTAATTATTAATATTACTACTAGATTTAAAATACTATATTCATTTAATTTTTAAACTGTTGATTAAAAAGTATTAAGGCCAACAAACAAAGGACTTCAGTATAAGAAGACCTATAAAATTAGAAAGACAAATATTTAAGAGAAAGAAAACTAAGCTGCAGTATATTTGGAAGTTAATAATATTCATTTGAAAATAAAAATCAAGAAGACAAACAGGGATATCTTTAGGCAAAATACCCTCCAGTTTTATTTAAACCTGTTTCTTGACACTTGAGTTTCTAACACACACATACACACACACACACACACACATGTATGTATGAAAAAGAAATTGGAAATGAAGAATCATTTTCAATTATAAAAATGACAGAGAAATTATTTCATTGAACCCAAGACCTCTTTTATTCACGAATCAAGTAACCTGTTATTTTTTTTTTTAAATAGAAATCCTAAACTTAACCCATCTTTCACCTGGATCTTCTTTACCTTTTTATTATCCCTAATATATTCCACTGAGAGTTTTCTTTTACTTCAGAAACAGCGAGATGATCAGCCAATGGCAGCCCCCCTCTCAAAAGCTATGGCCTTGTAAACCTGAACACTGACCAGAAGTGTGTCAAATGCTCTGCACATGAAAGCATCTAACAAGGTCCCAAAGGACTCTACTTTTAAGTGGAAGCCCAGAAAAGCATTATTGCTTTTTATGGGTGGTAGCTACTATCTTCCACTGGGCTAGCCAAGTCTCTGATATGTTTCTTTGAACCTATATAAATTACAGTTTCTTCTGAAAGGCTGTTATACAATTGTAAACTAAGTCTCTAGATCCATAAACTATAAGCAGTTATGAAAAGATTCTGATTCATTAAAAGATTGAATATGTAAGAAAAAATAGTTGATTTATCACTGCTTAGTCAAATAGAATAAACAAAAAGACATATCTTAGCTTTCATAAATAAATATTCACATCAGCTCTGAATATAATGAGCCCTGTTGAAGAATTTAAAGTGTAATCTACTCAGATGCTTAGAATACACTGATCCAATTTGCTAGCCCTGTAAGAAAATTTTCCTGCCATTGTGCCTCTATGAGTTTACCAAAATGGCTTTTCATCCCCAATTATTATATTGTAGTTTTCAGTATCTGAGAAAAAAAACAGTATTTTCAATAATAAGTAGAAAGAACACAAATCTTTGTATTTCCATACAGATTGACAAGATCAAAATGTGCCCTGTGTCTTTGTGAACGTATCACCTTCCATGACAGAGTAAACGTTCGTTTGAGCAGTGAATGATTTTTGTTATGCTCAGTTTGGCATGGAATCTCAGCTTAGACATCAGTACTGCGCTTCAGCAGATATTTCACTGATGTATTTTAAAATTCCCAAAAATCACTGTCACAGAATAAATTATGGATTATCTTTAGAATTTTAAGCTTACTGTTAGCCATTTAGAAGTTTTGGTTCATGTTCCTCACATGTCTCAAAAGGTCATAAATGGTGTTGTACCAATAGGACATAATAATGAGAAATTGCCAGTTCCAATTCTAACCTGTAGTCCTATGCAGACACAGTTTAAGTGAGTACTAAGATTTGATTAAACATGCAATGAAAGGAAAGAGTCATTTTTTCCATTGGATTACTACTAGAAGATTCTAAAAATATGACTAATATGAAAATGTTTTATATGATTGCACATGTATAATCTATATCTGACTGCTTACAATCTCAGAGAGGGAGGATGAGAATGGGAAGGGATGAATTTAGAACTCAAAACATTAAAAACAGTTTAAAATTGTTTTAACATAAAATAAATTTTAAAAAATTATATGTGTATATATGTATATATATGTATATATGTATATATGTATATATGTGTATATGTATATATATATATATATATACATATATATATATATATATATATATATATGAACTGGTGTTATATAGAAAGAAACAAGATCAGACCAAAAATTCAAAGTATTTTATTAATCATACATATAAACTAGATATCATGATGAAAATTGTCTGGCCTGCACAAGCTAGTTTCTTTTATAACATAATAAACATTCAGTGCAAATAGATAATACTTCTGTTAGATTTAAATGTCATTTTGGAATCTCCTGAAGCAGTAGTTTTATCAACATTATTGCCAGTCTTTGAAATATGGGCATAAACCATGGGGGTACATGAGGAAGAAAAGGGTTAAGCAGATTTTACTTGCATTCCAAAATTTATTTTAATCCATGATGGTTGCTTTGCATTGTTAAATGACAGCCCTCAAAAATTCATAATACTTCCACAAAAGTAAAAGGAAAAAGACAAAAGAATATTCTCCTTTAGGAATAAAAAAAATTGCTAACTTTAAATCCCACAAAATTAATGTTTAGCCCATGGATTTGCTGTTCATCTCAGAGCCTTTTCAAGCCTGAGGCAGGATTAGGTCAGGCGCATGTTCCAACAACTAGAGGAAATCAATGGATTTCATTTTATTAATAATTAAAAAGCTAATGCAGACTAGCAAATGATTAAAATGTGTATAATGTACTCATTATTACAATTTTTAAAATCACATATCATTTTAAATCAGGCACAAGAAGAAAGAAAAAATGTATGTTCAAGAATAAATAAGACGGAAAAAGGAAGGATGAAAACTATGTCAGTTGCAGAATTCGGTAAGTTTCTGCTTACAGCAGGAAAAGTAATACTCCTAAACAATGAGATCCATGACGGCATTTTGGACTTACGTTGCAACAGATTCTGTCACCCTGAGTGATGTTAATCCCTATGAGTATTCCTCTTGATGACATAAACAAACTTGGCACAATGGAAGAAGGTGTATTTATGTGTATGTGTATGTAGGGAGGGATGGGAGGATGGATGGGAGGCAGCAAGCTAGATATTCAAATACAATGAATTTTGGTAATTCAGGAACAGTCCACTTAAGAGAAAATTCAAATATTGCTGAAAAAAAATCATATTTGTATAACCAGTGACTTCTACTAACCTACTCGTTAATTTAAGACCAAAAAAAAAATCTGTTTGGGGTTTAATCAGAGTAGGGAGCTGCAAACTAGGAAGTGAGGAACTTCTACAAATAGAATGGAACTAGCTCTATTTTTTTTAAGGAGGTATGTAGGGTCTTACCTTGCCTAGAAGTATAGTGACTACTAATGGGCCTGATCCTTCCACTAATTAGGATGGAAGCTTTAACTTGTTCCATTTCTAACCTGGGCTTGGGCCTAAACAGCCTCAGGAGGCCTGGCAGTCCCTGGCTTCTGAGGGCTCATAATATTGATTCCAGACTCACTGTGGTCACCCACTTGGCTTTAGCCCTACCTTAACACAGAACTCCTAAATTCAAAGGATCCACCAACCTCAGCCTTCTCCGGTATAAAGGATCATTACAGATGTGTGCCACCATGAATTGAGACATGGAGAGAATAAGTGACTGGCCAAAGGTGACACAGAAAGTATGTGTCAAAGGAAGATGTTGAACCCAAATTTTCCTGTCTCCAAGGCTGGCTGTCTAGTCACTCTGCTATACCATAATGACTCACTGACACACTCTTTCTCTTCTCCTTTCCTCTCCTTACCTCTCCTCTCTTCTCTCTAATGGCACATACACAACTTAATGTAAAATGATATAAACTGGTATAAATACAGTTCCGAACAGAAATGTCTCTATGCAAAAATGTAATTAATTTTTGTTCTGACAGTTATTCTTTTTCTCAAATCCTAATTTCTTTCCATAGAACCTTTGTTATTTTTCTCCTAATCAAAATTAACTCTTATAAATAGTGAATCTCAAAGAGTGAGAAGACATAGAGTCAACAGAATGCATATAGAGAATATGTATATGTATATTTATATACATATTCACACAAAATACATATACATGTAAATCATTTATCCAATAGTCATCCAATAGTCATATCAAGTCATGAGCTGATATTGAATCCTATACCCTAAAATTTTCAATTCCTTTTGAATCAAAAAGCTAATTTTAGGAAACTGAAGGTATGTTTCAGATTTCACAGTCCTTTAAAGTTTTCTTTTTGATTTATAATCAATTTGTCGTGGTTTCAAAAGACTATAAATTGAAGAGTTGTGATAAAATACTAAGAAAGCCTCATGCCACAGCACTCTCTAGGATTTATCAATTATCCAGAATACAGGGCATGGAAAGGATGGGAAGTGGTTTTCTATGCTCTGAAAAAAAAGACATATGAAATCATACCTGCTATGAACTTAAATATACATATGTATATACACATGTACATATAAGTATATGTATATGTGTATCTATATATGCGTATGTATGAGTGTCTGTGTGTATGTGTATGTTCTGCCAATATATCATAGTTCTTGCCTAGTTTCCCTTTATAAGTACATCCAATGTATACATAACCTAAGTTGCAAAAGTATGGAAGTGGTTATGTAAATATTGTTCAATTGGACTAGCTGAATTTTGATTATATCTACTTATGATTCTCTGAGTAATGAAACAACAAAGAAAAATAAAATTTAAAAAAGAAATTAAAATTAAGCTAACATATTACACAATGTCATGAAATTAATCTGACTACAATAAATGCTATATTGAATTGCCCAAATGCTAACATATGAAAGTAGTCTAAGAAAAAAATATTAAATATGTTGCTATTCATTTCCAAATGCTACTGTAGCTGTACCTAGCTAACTACAATATAGATGTCCTGTAAGTAGCACGTAATTGAACTTTCATAATTTGAATGTTGTTTAAAATGCACTAGAGGTTGCACATTGCATCCTTTAATAAAGCACAGCTAACAAAAAAATGAAACAGTAATGGGGGTGAGGGGAATAAAAGAACTTCACCAAAACTATCATACTCACTCACATAACCCCCCCACTCCTAACAAAGAGGACAGAGAAGTGCATTTTGCATTTCTTCTTTCAGGCTAATCTTGATCATTATAATGATTCAGTGTTTACTTTAACTTTTCCTTCTCTCCATTTGCATTACTGTACAATGATATTGTATTCAATTAAAGTACCATAACATTTTTAATCATTCCCCAATTGATGAGCTTTTACTTTGTTTCTAATTCTTTGAACAGATATCCTTTTTAAATCAGTGGAAATGCAATCTGATTTTGGCAGTTTAGAGGAATATTACCCACTACTCTTACATTTCATGGTCTCTCAAATACCTTGTTTTCTCAAGATCATGTGAAATTATAAATATTTAAATAAAGTTAAAATGGATATTCTGAGGTAAAAATAAAGCCACGTTGATGATCAGTAGTCCAACCTATTTATTTGATATAGCACCTTGGTATAAAAAAATAGTCTAAAGAGATGATTAATGAAAATGAAGCTTCTGAAAACAAAACAAGTCAAGTCCTGTGTATACTGCCAGAGTGGAACAGAATAGAGTGTTGGACACCATCCTGACCCCCACATAAAATGAGTTTATATGTTTAAAAAAAGAGAGGGAAATAGCAGGAAAAAAGGAGTAAGAGAGTGGAGAGAGACTGCAACAGGAAAAGGAGATGGGGTAAGATATATGTGAAGAGGTGAGGAAAGGAAAGAGGGTCAGTGGGGAAATATATAGAAGATAAATGAGAAAATCAGAGAAGGGAGGAAGATGGAAAGGTAAGGGAAAGGAGGAGAATAAATAGTAAGAACTAACTAGAAGAGGATTATAAGGAAGAGAGAGATAGGAGGCAAAGAATGTCTTTTATTAAGCTCTACCACCTAAAACATAGCTCTAGAACTAACTATTTCTTACAATATTATCAATCAATAATAAATAATAAGTACCTACCATGTATAGAGTATAGTGTGAGGTACCAGGAGAAATACAAAGCTCAGAGAAAAGCATACTCCCTTTCTTCAAAAAGCTTATATTTAAAGTGGATGATACCAAAACAAACAGCTAAGATACACAATATTTCGTGGTAAGTGTAATATATTTACAAAATCATAGACTCCAAAATGAGAAGGGACCTTAGATTTTATGTAATCAAACTTGTTCATTTTCCTTGTGAAGAAACTGTGTCCCAGAGAGATTGTTGCTTGCTGAATGGTATGTAGGTTATAAGAAGCAGAGGGAAAATAAAGATTTGATTCAACATCTTCTATTACTAACCCCTGCAGGTAGGTGGTATAGTGTATAGAACACCTGGCCTGAGTTCACACCTAGCCTCAGATACTTACTAGCTGAGGGACCTTGAGTAAGTCATTTAACCTTGTTTGTCTCAGTTTCCTCATTTGAAAAACAAGCTGGAGAAGGAAATGACAAGCCACTTCCATGTCATTGCCACGAAAACCCCAAATAGGATCATGAAGAGTCATACACAACTGACATGATTGAACAAAAAACCTTGTAGTAATTTGTTTTGCTTCCCCATGTTATCTGGTTTAGAAAAAGTTTTAATATGCTTTTAAGAAGTAAACTCAGATAGATAGAGTGCTTGAAGTAATACAAACTTCCTTGAACTACACAAAGTTTAATTTGACATGTCCATGATTTGCCACTATCCCAGTTTCTGGAATAGATTTCATTTTACACGCTGTTCCTTCAACAAGCTCAGTACTTGTTTTCATTTGAACATAATATAAAGACATTTATTTGTGTTTATTGAATGTTTATACTTACTTTGCATGTTTCTAACTTGTCTGCCTACACCAGTGTGACTGAGCTCTTTATTTGTATCACTTTATAAAATGAAACCACTTCAATTAGGTTAAGTGCATGAATGACTGGACACTTAAAATCACTCCCTTCTCCAGAAACAAAGTCCATATCATCAAATTTCGTCAAAAAAGAGAACATTTTTGGGAGAAGAATTTTCTTTTTGCTTTTTTTCTTCTTTGTTTTTTGGCTTGAAAAAATATTCATAGAAAAGAAAAAAAAAAGTTACAACCAAAGGGTTATTGAACTGCCTATACCCTTTGATCCAGTAATACCGCACCTAGGTCTATTTCCAAAGATGATTAGGGGAGAAGGAAAAGAACCTGTATGTTCTAAAATATTTATAGCAGCTCTTTTTGTGGTGGCAAAGAATTGGAAATTATGAGGATGCTCACCAGTTGTGGAATGGCTGAACAAGTTGTGGCATATGATTGTGATGAAATACAACTGCCCTCTAAGAAATAATGAGCTCAATGATATTTTTAAAAAATCATGGATAAACTTGCCTGAAATAATGAAGAGACAAATGAGCAGAACCAGGAGAAAGTTGTATATAGTAACAGTGATACTGTTTCAAGAACAACTTTGAGTGAATGTCATTTTATTGTCATAAATATTCAAATTTACTGCAAAGGACATATGAAGGGAGATGCTATCTGTACTCAGAGAAAGAACTGATAAATAGAGGTTATGTACAGAATGATTTCACATATATACATACATACATATATACACATATTTGTATCTAATGGCAAATATGTCTAAGGTGGGAAGGAAGGGCTAAAAAAGGAAAACAGAAATATAAATAATGACTTTTTTATATATTCAGAAGGAAAAACATGTTGTGTATAATAGATTTGAAGTTTCATTGCAATCATCTTTTTTATTGTATTATGTTGTGCAAATGCTTTTTATTCCATAAAATAAAAAAAATATTTTTAAAAGTAAGAAAATTCTATCAAAGACTTGGCTTGTTTGGTATTTTGGAAATAAAGCTTACCTCAGGTATTTTATAATATACTGGCAAAGATCCTTCCCCTGCAAATGTTGGGTTTCCCCCCCTTTCTCAGATTCTAAAAATTCACAGGTATACAAACTTGTGATTATCTAACAAATGGGTAGTGAGTGCAACACTTCATATCTCAAGGGAATTGCAAGTGTCAGAAAAATGCAAAAATAGTCAGAGTGTGAAATCATCAAAGGGATGCTGGAAGTCTAGAAGCTATCATTTAAGAACCTTCACGCAGAGTTTCTCAGTTGAAAACTGCTCTGCATTATACCTAGAAAGATCTAAGTGAGATACAAGAGACTGAAAGTCTGATCACGGTTTTATGGGCTACCAGGGTATTCTGAATACTTTAAACCTTATTGAGATTCCATGGGAACAGCGATATGTAAGAACATGGTCATAAGGAATATAAATGTTTGAGTTAAGAAGAATTCAAGTGGAAAATACTGCTGTCATTGGGAGTCAGAAGGAGATAGGCAGGGTAGTGGTAGGAAGAATCCTGTGATTTCACATACTTTTAGTCAGGGGGAAAAAGGTTAAAAAAAAGTCAGGATTTATCAAACTTGCCACTTGGAATAGCTCTAATCATTAGCGAGAGAGACAAATTTATTTGCATGCAGACTTGCAATTGAAAAATTAAAAAAAAATTACTTTAGCTCTTTTTTTCCGATTTTATGGGAAAACAAAACTTTTTTTTTTTCCGTTAGGTCTAAGATCTGACAAATACTCCTTTACAAAATTTTATTTGTCACTTGTTCTCATGATTTTTGATAAAATGTTTATTTTCTTTTTTTTTTTTAAAGCTCTGAGAGGTAATCAGATTTCAATCCACTTTTTTCTCTTTTGCATATGTTAGATTATTAGCAGGAATGTCTGAAACAAATACAAAATGAGAAAAACAATGAAGGTCAAAATGAATTTATAGAAAACTTGACAAGATATGGACATAAGACGAGACTATTGTGGATCAAGATGGGGGAAGAAGAAAAATGGAAAAAATTCACAAAGATGTAACTTTAAAAAAAAAAATCAGCAGGAATAGTACAACTATCCCATTAAGATTCAACATCACAGTCTCAGCTAGAACCAGGGTCAAGCCATACTAGATTGCTAAAGAGAAAAAGAAAAAATATGCAGAAAAGCTGCTGGATAAGGTAAGTGCACCTACAGGAGTTCTAGCTAAGTGCTGCATTGGATAGATTGCTGAGCCTGGAATCAGGAAGACCAGGAATTCGGTCTCAGATACTTACAGCTGAGTAAGTCACTTGACCCTGTTTGCCTCAGTTTCCTCATCTACAAAATTAGCTGGAGAAAGAAAGGGCAAAGCACTCCAGCACTGTCAAGAAAACCCCAAAGAGGAGGCATATGCAGGATATGACTGAAACAACTGAACAATAACAATAAGAGACAAGATCCATAGTGGAGGCAACATAATTATGAGGACACTTAGATCAATTCATAAGGTATCTGAAGGGAGTGGAAGACATCAAAGGCACAGAAAAAAATAATACTATATAAATACTGAAAGAGTATCAAGAAAATATCAATCAACACCAACTTATATGCCTATTTTCCCACCTACATTTATGAAAATGATAAACATATATACAGACATGCTTTTAGTCCATCTTTGAAGAGAACAGGGAGGATTTGATGTGCCATTTCACAGCAGATGTATCACATCTTTAACATCACAAAACTCACTGAAAGAAATGACTAACGCAACATTCTACTATACAACTATTTGTTGAAGACATTTTTAATAGTCCCCTCCCACAGTAAATTTTTCTGCGAAGCTAGGAAAAAAACATTTTTTATTACCATTTTTGTTGTCAACTTTTAAAAGATTTCTTTCTTCTGTATTCTGATGAACAAATTTTTAAACACTTCATCTACTTAGTAAATGCTCCTAAGTTCCCTGAAATGGATTATCTATTCAGTTGCAATTTGGTTGCAACTAAAAGTACTTTCAGCAGTGCTGCCACGCACTATACATCTCATCGAAGTGTTATTCAGGCAACAAATATTTATTAAGTGTTTGGTATATGCCAAGTTTTGGAGGAACCAAGAAAGACCAAAAAAAAAAAAGCCCAAAACACCAGTTGCTACTCTCAAGAAGACTGCATTCTAATAAGGGAGACAACATTTAAGTCAAGATTTGAAGGAAGCAAGGAGGAAAAGGTGAAGAGGGAGAGAATTCTAGGCCTGGGGATCAACCAGTGCAAAAACAAAGTGATTAAAAAAATAGGGTCCTTTGTGAGGAACATCAAGTAGGTCACAGTAACTGGAAGGTAGAATGTGTGGAGAGGAGTAAATGAATTGAGACTAGAAAACTAGGAAGAGGGCAGGAGAAAAGTCAGATGTATAAATTAGAAAAATCACTTTGACACCTGAGGTGAGAAACTTAAAGCAGAGACACCAGTCAGAGGCCTATTGTAATAATAAAATTGAGAGGGAATAATAACCTGAACCAGCAATGTGGTAGCTTATGTGATCAGATAAAAGGGGATGTGTCACAGAGATATGGTAACAAGTCAAAGAAATAGACTGGATATACAAGGTGAATGAGAGTGAAATGATGACACAGAAATGAGGCCTATGATTTTACCCTCAAAAGTAATAGCATAATTTGGAAAAAGAGGAGAGCTTGGAGAAATGAATGATTTACATTTTGCTGATTCTGAGATACCTAAGAGATCTTTTATAGATGTTTAGGATGTCAGTTTAAAATGTCCAAAAAACATTTGGTGATGAAGGATAAGAACTCAGGAGAGATATTAGATCTAGATATACAGATCTGGAAATTATTTGGGCAGAAATAGCACTTGAACTCACAGGGGCTGCCAAAAATCATAAAATAAGAGAGAATATATGAAAGGAACAAAAGGGCCTGGACAGAACCTTGGGTGAGAGTCTTAGTGAGTATGACAAGAAATAAAGAAGAGGTGATCCATGCTGCAAAGAGGTCAAGAAGGATCAAGTTCAAGAAAAGGTCATTAAATCTGACAATTAAAAGATTTTTGGTAACTTTTGAGGACAATGTCAGGTGAACTGATTACAAAGAAAGCCAAATTTCAGAGGATTTAGAAGTGAGTGAGAAAAGAGGAAGCAAAGACACTTAGTAGACAGTTTTCTCAAGTTTAGCCTAAAAGAAGGGGAAAAAAGGACAACAGTTAGGGGAGATAGAGGCATTCAGATCAAATGAGGGATACAGTTTTTTTTTTCTTCTTATGATGGAGATATTTGTACAAAGCAGGAAAGAAGTCAGTAGAGGGGGAAAGACTGGTGAGGAGAGTAGGGATAATGTGCTAGAAAAAAAGATAGTTTATTCTACTCTAAATTTGGCAACAAAATATTAATTACTTGATATGATAGAAATTGAGGTGCTTGTTGAGATTCAGTGAGGGTTTCTACGAATATTGTTTCAATAATCTTAAGCTAAAGAGGAAGGGTGAGTCTTAGTTGCACTGATTGAAGTATAAGATTTATTAATTTTGCACAGTTATGGTATTATTAACATGATTTAGTTGGCACCACCATTTGAAGAATGTTGTGGATTTAAGTTTTGTCTCAGTAAATGCAGACTTGACCTAAATTATTCCCCAGGGAGGGCTTTGCAGACAGGAATTGGAAAATAAAACATCCCTCAACTTACAGAAAAAGAGTCATACTATGTGATTGTAATTAGTTCGGTGCTATTCTTTTAAGTGATAAGGCTATGCAACTTCTGCTATCAGATACTTATATATTCTTTAAAACTTTACTAATCAGAAAGGATTAACAAAGGGTACATCTGAAATTAAAGACTAAAATCTGGAGTTATCTTTTTTTGCAATGGATATGCATAGCACACCCAGTTACCTAATTCCTGCTACAGTAACTCATTGATTTCTTGTTATTTTACTATCACACAACTGTATGGCAATGACTTTACACACTTTCTATGGATCATAATCTCCTATCCTTTTATTTTTTTCTACCACATTTTTTCCACCACAGGGTTTATTCCAGAAATAAAGTGCAAAAATGTTATTCAGGATAGAAAAACAATTGGTTTCTAGTGAAAGTAAGTCTGACCCCCAATATGTCACACATGAAATGGAAAAAAACATGATTTAATGATTATTAGTGAATCATTATGATTTCAAAGCTGGAAAGAACCTGAGATAAAATGAGGTATACTTTCCCCCATCCCTCATTATATAAATAAAGAAACTAAACCCCAGAATAGCTGTTACTTGTCCTGGGCTATAGAGCTAGTCAGGATTGGAACCCATTAGCATTCCTTTTTCTAGAGGAAATTAAAATAGACCAATGAGTTGCTAAAGAATCAATTAGGACCAAATTTCACTGTGTCAAGATTGTTCTGGCCCCACCCTCTCAAGGGCCAGTCTAGTTACATTTAAATACCATTCCTACCCCACCCTATCACAGGTTTATCTAGCAACCTGCATAGGTTGAGGGATCTCCCTTCTCTTTCATTAGCTAGGAAACCACCAGTTATATTTTATCCCTTTTAGGGTTCAGTGACCAGCACTCCATATCTGTTTAACCTTCTAATAGCAGATTAACATTTACAAAGGGATATTTAGTTTAAAGACATATCAAAAACAAATATTTTCCCCAACAGGCCAAGGACAGAATCCTCTCCCACACAACAGCTGGGGGAAGAGGCTATTAGGCTCACTCAGTTTAGCTTAGTTTCTGTGTAGCAGCTGTCCCACTTGATTAAAACTGGCAGCTCTATCTGTTCTGCTGAACTGTCCACAGCATCCAAGCCTGGATTCCTGGATTTCTAGATCTCTGTGGCTCATGACTCAGATCAGATGGGAGACTATACTTACTTTGTGAACATAGAATGGAAAGAAATAAGCAAAAAGGCCAATGACCATCAACCCATTCCTTAGGCCTACATGGTCTACATAGTGAGGATAGAAAGAAGTGGCCCTTTCCCCTTACAGCATGGTTGATTTCACTGTGAGAGTCACATTCACTCTCAGTTGTTCAGTTGCAAATTGCAGAAGAACAAAAGAATGAAACCAGATATAAGACAGGTAAACACATTGGAGGGCTGCTGGCAGGTGTTCTACAGCCTCTAGCACATAATTCATCCTAGCTGTCAAATGTTTCACAAATAACACATGGGAGGCATATAGAGTTTTTGCACTCCAGCCTTTAACAGGATCACTCTTGATCTGGTCAGACAGAAGGACAGGAAGACAGCTTCAGAAGGGTTAATAATCTTACTTTATTTCAGTTTAATCTTCTCAAAGGGAGTTAGCTAATAATGGGAGCACCAACTCCTACAGCATTCTCTAACCACCCTTCTTTCAGGGGCTGGTGCTACTCCTACATCTTGATGGGGTCAGTGGAGACAGGCACAACTTGTACACTACCCTAAATCCCTTCAAGCCTCAATGGTGGCCATTTAAGGCAAACATAGACTCTCCCCAAACCTTGATGGGGGCCAATAAAGGCATGCCCAGCATTCCAGCTTGTGCATTCAACCTTAAGGGCTCCCCACTCATTGACTATGCCCACCTTCTTTATAGGGCAATAGATAAAGAAGGCATATTGCCAGCAATAACCTCACAGGTTAACTTTAGCAATATTGTCATTCAGCACAAGCACAGGAAGTATCACATTATTTCACTCCATATCTCACTGTGAAATCTCATTAGGACCATTTATCACTATGATTCTAGAAATTGCTATCCAGGATCCTTGGAGCTGTTCTGGGAGTTATTATTTAACACCTAGAAACTAGAGATTGCCAGGACAATGAATCCTGGGAAACTAAAGTCTAAGAAGGATAAGAAAATCCTTCTTACTTATATACCCAGGACCACTGGTAAGGCAGCTCATCTTACTCTTCTGTCCACACAGTCAATTAAGAACGGCTGCCTCCAACTATGTGGTAGGTCAAAATTCATTAAATCTCCAGTCCTTCAGTCTTTTGGAAGCAATTTTTCAAGATCTTCTATGTGAGTGACTCCTTAGGTAGTATATGCATACAGTAAACCTCAATTACATAAATAATGTAGAGAGGATAAACTTAGTTTACTAGATATGATATGAGGACTATGTTTAAGAAATTATATTAGACCCTTAATATGGCGAAACTTTCTTACTTTTTGTTATTTTACTAGATTAGCTTATGAAAGACTATAAAACCGTATAAGAATGTACCTAAATGGAATAACTGGCTAATTCTGATGACAAATGAATGCTTTTAGAACACAGAAAAGAATATTGCTTTACATCTAAAATATATTAAGTAAGATAAATCAAGTCAATCAAGTCTAGGAGTACCTATTCTTTTTCTCATGAGAAGCTACTATGAAAGCCACCAAAATATTATAAGCATCAGAGACTCCCAAACCTTGACAGGCTCCCTATTACTATAAAACAAAATTCACTTTTTAAGACTGATATTCAAAGCTCTCCACAATCTGCCCCAAATCTTATCTTCTACTGTGTGCCACACAAAACCTCTACTCCAGTTAGACTGTTTTCTGTATTATCACTCAAATTTACATTGGTGTCAAACTGTAGTACTTCACTAATACTTTCAATTAGAATTCCCTCTTTACCTTATTTATAACTACCTTTTAAAGCCCATAAAGACAAAGAAGCCTTCTTTGACTACCCTAGTTGTTTTCTTTAGTCAGGGAAGCATAGACATCTGGCGGATAGAGCACAGAATAAATGCAACAGTTATGGCTTGCCACAGAGGAGTATGTAATCAACCAATTGGAAGGCAGAAAGATGGGTCAAAATCCATCTTTCTCTGAGAGCCAGTCATGGGCATACTTTCAACACAATTGTCCCCACCTCTTTCACCTGTTTTTCTCTGTGCCTTCCCACTATGTTGTCCTTCAAGTGGATTGTGCTCTGCTCTGAAGGTTTCCAACATCCCCAAACACATCTCTAGTCATGGCAGCTTCACGTTTTATGCTCCCAGATATTAAGTAACTGGTGAATAATACCTCTCTCTTCCCCTTGTTTTTGTAATTGGGAAAGAGGGGAAAGAGGGAAGGATTAACTACAATTATTAACTTTCCCTTGATAAATTCCATTGCCAAATTTTCATACTTCTATTAAGGATACCCAGTTCTGATTTCTTAGCTTCTCAATCTCCTTTTTATCACTGACATCCCACCCAACTGAAACTTCTCTCTTTCAAGACACCAAAGATCTCATGATTGTATAATTTGATAGCCTTCATTTTACCAATTTTGATAATTCTTTTTCTCTCAGCAGTATTTGACATTGCTGACTACCCTCTCCTCTCTGGTGTTTTATGAGAGTGTTTTTACTCTCTCTCTCAGTTCTCTTCCTACTTATCACACAGCTGCTTTTCAGTTTCCTTTGCTGTATGTCATACTCCAAAATTATAGGTATAACTCAAGGCTCAATCCAGAGTCCTGTAATGGTAAGGGGATTTGAACTTATTCCTTGTCACTTAATAGGCCCATGTGACCTGTTTTGAGCTCTGGCCCACTCCACAGCTTGAGTCACATGGAGTTGGTGGTAGTTGGAGCCTTGCTGAAGGAGCAAAGCAGGAAGGGTGCAACTGAGAGAGAGCAAGGCAGAGCTGAGAGAGAGAGAGCAGGCAGAGTGGAGCAGCTCGAGTGAGAGAGGGAGTTTGTGGGGAGACTTGATGGATGGAAGGCTTGGGGATGGCTCTGCTTTCTTTAGTGGAAATGAGTACAGACTCTACGGTTACCGCGGTGAAATCAGCTTTCTGGTATCTGAATAAATATCTTGGTTTTGTCTTTGAGGAAGAGAATTTATATTTGATGAATTTGCCCTGGAAATACACATGCATATCCATAGTGGCTGCTGTGAGTATCGCATTGATGTTACAAGAATTGTCTTCCCACCCCTCCTCTCCCTCCCCTCCCCTCCCCTCCCCTCTCCTCTCCTCTCCTCGCCTCTCCTCTCTTCTCTTCATGCATTCTCATAATATGTGAGTTCCCACAGGAATAATCATCATCTCTGTAGTCTAACTACTTACACGAGTTAAAAAAAAGTGGATGTGCATTTTACAGAACAGTCAGTGGTAAAGTTGGGGTGAAATAGCATTCATGGACTATCCTCCAAGCAATGCATGATCAGCCAATGAAAAGATGAGAAGACATGTCATATATCTCTTTTCTTCCTTATAGTCAATTGTGAGATTATTATCAACACAGCTACACAACCCCCTTAAACAACACTACTGTTAATCTTCCAAGATTTTATAGGGCTTGGTGGTTATAAATACAGAACTAGGCCCTCTTAGCAAACACATTTCCAGCATTGAGAAAATATCAGGACACAGCTGCGTCCTCACTAACCAGAGATCTCCAAACAAAGGGGAGGTGTAGTGCATTACGTGGTGCTTTAAGGACTCTGAAAGTTGGGATTCTCTGTTTTACTTCTGGTAGGTATAGGGTTCACAATGATGAGCATACATAGCCAAAGAAATATCAAAATACTGGAGCACTGTGGAGCAACAGACTGACCAAATTATTCATCTGCAATAGCTAAACAAATTTAGTAACATTAAATATGATACATTGAGGAATGAAGAAATTGGGTTTTGTTAGAGAGTTATTGCAATAGTCCAGCCAGATAGTCCAACCTCTCAGATGGTTACAGTAAATTAGGAAATAATTCCAATATCAGAATTCCCTTTTCTTAGGCCGGAATATACTCTCATCTACTGTCTCAGGATTTTCTTTCTATACGATATAATTTTTTTGTGAAAGTACATATTTATATTAAATGTCAACTTGAAATAGAATTTGTTTTCATTTATTCCATCATTGTAAAACAAATTTTACAGTCTATGGATATTAAAAATTGTGTTACATGATAAAAATAAAATTATTGTAGAATCAGAAATATACTACAATAAGACAAAAGGGAATGTGGTGAGAAAAAAAGAATAAAGAAGCTAGATAATAAGGAGTTATTAATTGTAACATGATTACCACATTCTGACCTTGTGGTGCTACCACCCACTTTGATGATGTACCAAGAATTATGCATGTATATGTGTATGTATATATGTGGTTCTTAATATATTATATGAAAACATCACACACATACGTATAGCTATTATTCATATATAGAATATACAGACATATGTACATATATATATGAATTTGTTCTTGAGAACAAAAAAGATTCAGAAAAGAACAGTTAACACTAAAATATTTATCCACATAAAACACAATTCTATTTCAAGAAAAACAAATCTGTCTAAATTATATAGACTATAGAAGCAAAATGATATTTTCATACAAAATAAATTAATATGCTTTTGATTTTTCATCAAATGCCTCCATAACTTTTAGATGTATAGCACCAGTGATAGCAAATCTATACAAAGAAATTGAATCATATATATTTTAAGTGTCAGATACTAATATTTGTTAGCACTCTAAGAGTTAATAAAAGGGAAGAATTCCTTTGAGAGGATAAATAGAATATTGTTCTGCAAGGTAAAGTGATACTTCAACCACAGAGTTTATTAATACAGTTTCCTTACTAAGCATAGTGTTTCCCAAGGAACCACAGAAAATTGCTATCGCCTGTTCTCAGTCTAGAATCCTTCATGTCTTCCTGACAATACCTTATTAAGGTGCAAAAAACTACTCTCAACATTTTTAGAATGCCTTTAATTTTTTCATGTTGAATGTCATTTGTTATATTACTCATCCAAGAAAGGTGACAAGACATTTCACCACTTATTAGCCATAGGTGATTTACTAATATTTTAAAGTAATGGAGGTAATTTGGGGAAGCCTGTCATGATCTACATAACTGAGGAAGAGATTGAAGGAGATTACTTCTGCTGGACCCATGGTCAAGCTGGAGATCTGACCTCAAATCCCTGGCTGCCTCTTTTTGCTTACCTCCATTGAATACAGGTGACTGAATAGTGGTCTAAAACATCAATATTGATGAACCTCTATGACTACTTTATGGATTCCAGACATCCAAAGTAATTTTGAGAACTCACTGACTGTCAGATGGAGGTACTTTTCTCAACTACATGATTTTCAAGGGAGGTGAGCAGAAAGATTAGCCCAAACCATGTGTAGGAACTTGAGCAAATTGATCAGAAAGTATAGAGCTAAAGTGAAAAAACAAGTGCCTGTGTAATGTCCTGTATAATGTTTCATGTCTCAGTATTTTAAGCATAAATCTCCACCAACAGTGTTACAGGGATTTTGAATTACAATTTCATGTTTTAAGCAATATATCATTGTGAGTCTTTTTTGCATTTTAAGTCTTTAAATCTTTCTTTTGAATCCTTAGAATTCCAATGGGGGCAGAAGGAAATAACTAGAAGCCACAAGGCTCAGACTTCAGTGCTGATTAGAAGTGAGGTCCAGCCTCTGGAACCTGTCAGCTGCAAGATCCCACATCCAGGGCTGCCTAGCAGGGAGACCACCCTCCCACAGAGGCCCTCTTTCCATAACAACCCAGAAGCAGGGCCAGGACCCTAGGGTAGATCAGTAACAAGGTCCCTTCCCCAGGGCCAGTCAGCAGAAAGACTCATCTCAAGCTAGTAGCAAGGCCCTGACCTGGGGCAGGCCAGCAGTGAAACCACAGCCCCAGGGGAGGCGAAGAGGGTTGTGCCACTTCATAGTACAAGCCAGAAGGCAACTAGAAGCTCTAGTGCAATCAGGCAGGTAGGTTCTAAAGTCCAATGAATGCCAGCAGCAAGACCTTGAAACCCAGCACAAATCCTTCAGATAGTACAGTACCAGAGCTCAATCTTCACATAAAATCACTAAGTCCAAAAATAAGCAGAGATAATGAGCAAAATTAACAGCAACAACAACAACAAAAATAACTTGAATACAGAAAGTTATTATGGTGACAAGGAGGATCAAGTCACAAACTTAGAAAACAACAGCCAAAGCAACTACATGTGAAGCCTCAAAACAAAATGTAATTTGGTCTCTGGTCCAAAAAGAACTCTTAGAAATGCATATTAAAAGAAACCATGAGATACCATGTAACACCTATCAGATCAGCTAACATGCTAAAAAAGGAAAATGATAAATGTTGAAGAGTTGTGGGAAAATTGGGACACTGATGCACTTTTGGTGGAGTTGTGAACTGATCCAACCATTCTGGAGAGCAATTTGGAACTATGAGCAAAGGGCAACCAAACTGTGCATACTTTTTAATCTAACAACACCACTACTTGGTACACATCCCAAAGAGATCATAAAAAAGGGGAAAGAACCTACATGTGCAAAAATATTTATAGTAGTCATTTTTATGGTGGCAAAATATTGGAAAATGAGAGGATGTCCATCAAGTGGGGAATGGTTGAATAAACTGTGATGTATGAATGAAATGAAATATTGATGTGCAATAAGAAATGATAAACAGGCAGATTTCGGAAAATCCTGAAAAGACTCGTGAGCTGATGCAAAATGAAATGAGCAGAGCTAGGAAAACACTGTATACAATATCAGCAACATTGTGTGATGATCAGCTATGAATGACTCAGCTTTTCTTAGAAACACAATGATCTAAGAAAAATACTCATGAATGAAAATGGTATCTATATCAAGAATTCTGAATATAGGTCAAAGTGTATTTTTCATTTACTTATTTCTTTATGTTTTTTTCTTTTGATATATTTACTTCTTTCACAACTATGACTAATATGGACATTTTTACATGAAAGCACATGCGCAAACTATATCAAACTGCCTATCACTTTAAGAAAGGGAAGAGGATGGAGGGAAGAAGAAAATTTGGAACTCAAAATTTTGTAAAAATGAGTGTTTAAACTTTCCTGGACATGTAACTGACAGAAAATGCTATTAAACTTAAAAATAAAAAAAAATCAAGGACTCCTAGAAGAGCTCAAAGAATATTTTAAAAAAGCAAATTAGAGAAGTAGGAGAAAAATGGGGAAAGGGATAAGAATAATGCAAGAGAATCATGAAAAAAGTATCAACAGCATTGAAAAAGTTATATAAAAATTTACTGAATAATGACCTAAAAAACCTGAGCTGGCCAAATGGAAAAAGAAGCACAAGAGCTCACTGCAGAAAATAATTCCTTAAAACTTAGAATGGAACAAGTACAAGCTAATGACTCCATAAGATATCAAGATATAACATAGTAAAATCAAAAGCAGTGAAAGAAAATGGAAATTTTGAAATTTTTCATAGGAAAATCTGATCTAGAAAATAGATCAGGAGAGATCACTTAAGAATTACTGGACTACCTCAAAGTCATGATAAAAACAAATTAAGATAAAAAAAAAAAGCCTGGACAACATTATTCAAGAAATTATCAAAAAAACTGCCCTGATGCCCTAGAATCAGAGAATTTCAAATTCAAAGAATTCACTGATGACCACTTGAGAGAGATCCCAAAGTGAAAACTCCCAGGAACATCATAGCCAAATGACACAGCTCACAGATAAAGGAGAAAGTACTACAAGCAGCCAAAGAAAAATTCAAATATTGCAGAATTACAGTCAGGAGATTACACAAGATGTGTCAGCTTCCACCTTAAATAACTGGAGAGCTTGGAATATAATATACTAAAAGGCAAAAGAGTTAAGATTACAACCAAGAATGACCTACCCAGAAAAACTGAACATAATCTTCCAGGTGAAAAAAAAATGACATTTAACAAAATATAAACCTTCCCAATTAAAAGACCAGAACTGAATAAAAAATTTGCTCTCCAAATACAAGACTCAAGGGAAACATAAAAAGGCAAAATAAGAAAGAGAAAATATAAATGATTCAATAAGAGTAAACTATATATTTTTCTATATGGCAAGATATATGTAATTCTTAAGAACATTATTAATATAAGGGCAATAAGAAGGAGTATATGTAGACAGAAGGTGAGGACGTAATATTATTTTGATGGCATGATACCTCCAAAAAGTAATAAAAGGAGGAGAAAGAAGATTTAAATGGAAGAAGGAGAAGGGAGACAGAATGAAGCAAATTATCTCACATAAAAGAGGTATGAAACAGTTCTTATAATAGAAGAAAAATTGGGGGAAGGATGGGAGAGTAGGCAGTTGAAAGGCAAACCTTAAACCTTCCTGTCATCAAAATTGCCTCAAAGAGGCAGTAACATACACACTCAATTGAATACAGATATGTATTTTATCTTATAAGGAAGTAAAAAGGGATAGAGATAATAAAGGAAAAGGAGAACTTCAGAGAGGCAGTGATCAGAAATAAAAAAACTTGTGAGAAGAGAAAGAATAGTGCATAGAGAGTGAGAGTAATAAACAAGGGAAAAATAGCATGGAGGGAAACACACAGTTAATTATTATAACTATAAATATGAATGGGATGAACTCACCCATAAAATAGATGTGAGTAGTAGAATAGATTAAAAAAAACAGAATGTTAAGGGCAGAACCAAGATGGTGGAGTAGCAGTACCCACTTTCTAGAGTGCTGTCAAAGCCCAGTCAAATACCTGTAAAAAATATCTCTAAACAAATTCTGGAGCTGCAGAACCCACAGAGTGACAAAATGAAACAAATCTTTAGTCTAAGACAGCCTGGAAGGTTGCTGAGAACTGTCTATGGCATCACACTGGGGGTAGGGTGCAGTCCAGTGTTGGCTGCACTAGCAGAGACAGGACCTGAGCAAGACTTGGTGAGACTGAATCTCTCACACCTGTGGCAATTTCCAGACATCAGGACCCCAAAACTTCAAGGACAAATTAGAAGGTCAGTGGAAAAAGCCTATGGGACTAGTGTGGGAGACTGGAGTGGTCCAGTCCCAGGGCAGCAAAGGGGAAAGGACTTGGAGGAACCTGCAGCAGCCACAGGAGCAGCAGGGTTAGAGACAGTGACTGTTTCTGGAGCTCTAGGCCCACAGATTGTGGGGGAATTGAGAGGCTGACAGTACACTCCCACTCCACCAAGTAGGGGTGAAAAAGAGCTCAAAAGTCAAGTAAATGGATGGGGAAATGAACAAAAACCAAAAAAAAAAAAAAAAGAATCATAGAATCTTACTTTGGTGACAAAGAACACCAAAGCACACAAACAGAAGACAACAAAGTCAAAGCTCCTCCCTCCAAAATCTCCAAGAAAAATATGAATTGGTTTCAGGCCATGGAAGAGCTCAAAATGAATTTTGAAAAGTAGAGCAAAAATTGGGAAGAGAACTAAGAGTAATGCAAGAAAATTATGAAAAACAAGTCAACAGCTTGCTAAAGAAGATCTTTCTGAAGAAAATAACACTGTAAAAATTAGACTAACCCAAATGACAAATAAAAAGATAAGCCAGCTAGGGGCAGCATTGGTGGTATGTAAACTCATTTGGAATATCTTGCTAAGATGATAGATGATGATGAACAGTCCCATCTCATCAAGAAGAGAAAAACAAGGAAACCAACCTAAAGAAACTTTATTCTGAAGGAAAAGGCAAAGACATGCTAAGGCACTTAAGGTAAAAAAAATGGAGAGACAATAAATAAATGAAAAATAGAAAACTGCAGCAAGAGAACCACAATTTTTATACCTAATATAACCAGCAAATGACATTAAAAAGAATAATAGGAAAACCTGCTAGGTCAGTTGTACATAGAAGAGATCTACTCTGGAGAATCATTATTATGAAAGCGATAGTGAATCACTGTGCAAGGTTTAAAGCATGAGAAAGCAAAATGTATAGGAAAAATTTCTAATCTTATTAACATTAAGAAAGGACAACAGAAAAAATGAACTACAGATCTACATAGACATTTTCCCTCTTAAGTTCTATAGAAAAGTAGCACTCCTCCATATAGAAGAGGGCATCATCAATGAGGGTATCAGGAAGTAAAAAAGAGACTCTCACAAGTGATACATAAGAATGAACATCTTTCCCATTTCAATAATTGATTGAAAAAGTTAGAAAATATAAGATCTCACAGTATTCATTATTTGTTGACTAACAAAAAGCATTTGATTCAGCAGAGAAAAATGCTGCTATATGGATGAGGTTTCCCAATCATGTGGCAGAATATTCTTTGAAAGATCATTCTTTTAAGTGGTCTTTTGATTATAAAATCAAGTAAGGTATAATACTGGAAAATGTATATTCACAAAAAATATTACATTATCAGTGTAATAGAGTAGATCCAGCATGTATTCTAAGTAAAAGTGGGTTTCCCTTTGAATAGTGAGGTCTTCCAGAACATTTGCAGATGACATTGTGTTCATTCCAGCGGGTCCTAAAATCACCAAACAGCCTCTGGAGGAAAGTCATCAGTTGCTTTTGGTTCTCTATGACTACAACAATTTTGTTGTTATGGGAACTATATTTACCCTTCCTCTTCAGACTACAACTTCTGGCTGTACTTCAAATTGATTTCCCCTGAACAGCATGACAAGGAAGTAGAAGAAAAGCAATAGCTTTTAATAACAAAAACACTCATTTTAATTTTCAACCATGCTTTACTTTTACTCAGTAAATATCATAGAATTCAAATGTTTTCAAGTACTATTGCTAAGTAAATCTTTATAAAAATATTTTATCTATTGCAGAGAAGTTCAAAAATTTTAAAGACAAAAGGTCATTGTATTTGGCAATCATTTGAAACATTGAAGAAGATCATTTTAGTTGAATGATAAAGTCTGAAAATAAATTGAAAATGACTTAGAAGAGAATGACAAGCCAGAAAATGGATTCCCCTAGTAGGTTCAATAACTGAGTTGGTTACTATAGGTATAGTAAAAAAAACAAAAACAAAAACAAAAAGCAACTTACGGTAACTTACCATTTAGTGGTAGAAACAAGGAATTAACTTAAAGAATACAAAACAAGACAATCAGCACAAAGTGTTATATAAATACTATAGATAAAAGTGTTGCAGGAATTCAGATGAAAAAAACTGTCTAAGAAGCTAGTAACTCAAGTCTACTAATCTATTCTATGCGTAAGCCACTCCTATCCCAGCAGAAAGAGTGAGGCAGATCATCTATATTCTTCCTCATGCAAATCAGCTTAGAATGTGTAGAGGACAGGGACGACACAAAGGCCAGGTCACTGAAGAAAATAACCACCATCAAGACAAAAAGGAAATCTTTTTGTATTTCATATGTGTCCATTTTGTTTGACATATGAAACATAAAAACAAAATTCCTTTCTCTTGGTTATTTTGATTTGTCATTTTAAAAAAATTAAATGTTTATAGTTTCCCAAGTACAGAATGCATCTTGCATTCATAATATAAATCCAGTCTAATCATAGATAATAATATCCCATCCTTGGGTAGTGTGTCCTGAATGACAGCTCTATTCTGTATGTTGCATAGAGGGCTGTGACTGTTGATTAGTAAACACAATGGTGAACATGACAATTGTGTACTTGCCATAAGGACTTAAATGAAATGTATGAGGATGTTGAAAGACAGCAATCTTACTCAAAAGAGGTCCCCTATGAGCACTCCTTAGAGTTGCAAGTCCTAGAGATCAAGTAACATGATGAGACCAGTTTCCCATAGAAATCTGTGTCTTCATAGTCTACCACCCAAAAGGACAGTGTCATTCAAGCCTTTCTCAACCACTTCTCTTGAAGGTTCTCTCTTGAAGCGTATCCCTGCCAATTTAGTCCAATTATGAGACGCATGCAGTACCATATTCAGCATTCTCTCATTTCATTTTTTGGGGTGTGTGTGTGTATGTGTGTGTGTATGTGTGTGTGAGTGTGTGTGTGTAGGGGAAGTAAGGGGGTGGGTATCATATGTGATTTGTTTTTTTTCTAGTTTATATATCAGGATAATACTTGTTTCACAGAATGACCTTGAGGGACTCTTTCTTCCTCTATTTTTTTTTTTTTTTTGGTAAATCACATATATTTGAATTGTTTATTATTGGAATGCTTGATAAAATTCATTTGGAAATACATTTGGTGCTAAGACTTTTATTTCACTTCCTTTAAGACTTTCTTAATGGCTTTTATGAGATTTTTAAAATTTCTTTTTTTTGTCAACTTGAATATTTTATATTATTGTAAGTATTCATTGCATTTACCTTCTTTGTTGAAATCTAATTGTATAAAATATGCTTCATAATTTCCTTTATATATATGTACATATATATATATATATATATATATATATATATATATATATATATATATATATATATATACATATAATTTCCTTTATAATGAAGAGGACTTCATTACTTGGGAACTCTTTTCATTTTTTGATATTGCAGAATAGTTTACCTCTCATTTTGTTACATTAGCTAATCATTAATCCATTTTAATAGGCTTTTTAAAAAATGGTCAGTTTTATTTTTTCATTAAGTTGTTTTTCCAATTTTGTTCATATGTTCTTAACTGTTAGAAATTCTATTTTTTGTATTTGTGACTTTTCTAGTTCATTTATTTGATTTTAGCTACATGTACAAATCATCAATCTATTGTTTTTTTTGCTGATCAAAGTGCTTAGAGATATAAATTTTCCCCTAAGAACTGCTTTAGCAGCATCTTGAAAATTCTGCTGTATTTTCTCAGTCCCTTAAATTACTTTGATAAAATTATCTATTGTTTCATATAAGCTATCAGTTTATATTACTGTCACTATTCAAATCTGAATTTCTTCTTCAAATTCTCTTTATTAATTATAAATTTTATTGTATTGTGTTCAACAAAAATGTATTTGATATGTATGCATTTCTATATTCATATGTGATGTATGTTTGCCTTAACATATAGTCAATTTTTTAAAATCTGCAATGGAAATGGAAAAATACAGATAATCCTTTCTATTCCCATTTTATGACTTTAAAACTCTATCAGGTTTTAAATTTTTTTTACCTTTTTCTTTTTTGTTAGATTTGTCTAGGTCTAAAAAAGCCTCATGGAGCTCCACCCCCAAAAAAATTGCAACTAGCATAGTTTTGATATTTTTCCCTGTATTTTGATTGACTTTTCCTTTATGTTCTTAGATGATATGTGATTTGATATATTTACCATATATATATATATATATATATATATATATATACATATATATATATATCCTCAATGTTATTTCACAATCTATGGTGCCTATAGGCATAGTTTCCATGCTTATTATTTTAATAATTTATATTTGCATTATTATTTTGTTTGAAATCATAATTGCTATTCTCATTTCTTAATTCTATTCCAACCCCTCTTTTTAATTTCTAAATCTTTACATTTCAAATACTTTGTTTAATTAACAACATATTGTTACTTCCAATTAACCCTTTGCAACTGCTAGTTCCTATGTCATGTTTCAAAACTCAAAAACCTCTTCTTTTTCTTCCTATTGGAACTGAATCTGAAGTATACATAATCAAGGGAAAAGCTCACTCAATTCCCAATGAAACCATTCAAGTGTCAGGGCATGGAGCTCTGGCATCATAAGAAAAGACTCTCCAACTCTATTTCAGCTTCCTAAGACAACAGTATCTGAGTATTAGTTTTAATTGCATTATAGTTCATTGAAAAATGTACATTCTTATTGGGGATATACTGCAGTTCCCACACAACTAACATACTAAAGCTAACCATAGTATGAGATAAATAACACTCCATTCTTCAGACATGTTGGACAATGATGTATTGGCTGTATATTATCCTTTAAAAGCCATTAAGAACAGGATTAAAGTGTTGACATTTATTTCTGTTTGATGGTCACCATGTTGGGATGAATTCTATGCCTCAGTTCATGAAATTATCAAATATAATTCCTAATTGCCACTTTGTGAAGTTAGGATACATTTTTTTAATCTTTGCTGAGCTAACATTATAAATACGCATCTCTTACCTAAGAACCGGTCAGCTTCTTTTATGTACACTACCATGTTAAAATGACTAGGCTGTTATAAAACACATGTTAACTTTATACTTATAATTGCTGTGTTCTTTAGAGAGGTAACATGTGAGATCTCAAAATCACTCCATAAAAGTTTATTTTCCTATGCAAAGGCTTTCTAACTGAATGTACACACAAATGTACATGAGTGCACATGAACTTATCAGGTCTCTTCATTATATTTTGATGGTATAAGCCTCTGAAGCAATCTTTCTCTTTTAAGTCTCACTTGATCAGATTGCATCAATAATAGGATGGTTTCTAGCTTTGTGAACAGACAACAAAATATATTTTTCTATTACATTTGCTATCTTTATTAAGTAAGATTCTTCCAAGTGCTTCAGCTGTTTCAGATGAATGAACTAGCTTGTTCATAAAAAGAAATTAGTGGCTTTTCTCCCTCTTCTGCATCCTCTTCCTTGAACATTTGATTCTTATTTAGATACCAATGCTTTTCTTTTTATGGGTGATAGACAAGAAAAAATAATCTTTTTATATTAGGAAAACATCTTGCAAAACCAAGAAATTAAAAACAATAACAAAATAGCTTTTCACAAAGCAATGATTTTTCTAAAGACTCAAGTCTCTAATGACAATTCAGGTAATTTAAGTATCAATGTGATTGAAAGAAGAAAAATATATTATTCAGTTAAATATTTTAAAATTTTAAATACACATAGGCAATTAATTTTACTATTGGTTTCAAATTTAAGATGAAAGGAACTGTTTATTTTTTTACATAGATCATTGTCATCCAAATATTATATATCCTAAGCACATAATTATAAATACTGAGAAAAGCATATACAGATATACATACAAATGCATGGAAAACAGTCTTGTTTCTGGAACATAATGACTTGATCTTGTGTAAGCCACTTAATTTCTCAGTGACCTAATTAAGTCTGAGACTATAAAATGTTGCAAAAGTTCTTGCCTGGATGGAAAAAAGGAATTTTCTTCCTGCAGTTTTCTACATCAATGAAATAACTGGTCCATTCACCTCCCACACATTGAACACATACAAATATATATACACACGTTCGTGTGTGTATGCATGCATGTGTGTATTTAGTATACATGTGCACACATACGAAAGTATAAAGACATAAAATAAAGACAACTAAAAAACAGAAATGAAGACTGATGGATAGATATTTTGATGTTAAGTAACTAGATATAGTCTAGTCTTTTCCCTTTTATTGATTTATGTCTCCTGTTTTGAAGGAAAACAGTTGAGACTGAAAGGAATTTTTCCTCTTCTATTTGGAGCCCATTGAGGAAAAAATATAATTGTCTTTGGAAAAGGGGAAGACATGGCTTAAATATAGAAAGTTCATATAATTACATTTATTAATTACCTACTATGTGTTAGGTATTATCCTGGATTCTGAGGATACAAAGACAAAAATTAAACAGTTCTTGTCATCAACAATTTACATTCTACTAGAACAAAGAATTTCAAATTTCCAAAATTAAAAATGAAGAAAAACTGGAAGGGAGATCAAACTCAATATACTTCTAATGATATTTTTATTTTGTATTTAAACGTGCTATCCTAAGATTCTATTGCCTATTTTTTTAAAACTGCAGAAGAAATACCTATTGCCATTTTGCATTCATATTGAATTGTTTTTTGAGGTGGCCCAAATGCATAAAAGGGTTATATCAACATGTCTAATTTATTTTTCTGGAAATTTGAAAAACTAGCGAATATTATCTTTCTATAGCACTGACTAAAAAGATGGAGAAGCTTAAATCCAGTGACAGGAAAAGAAGTTAGAATATAAGAATTTCTAAATCACAGTTCAAAATTCAATAGGTCATATTCAATGTACTACTTCTGCACCATGACCCCAACCCACAAAGTACACAATAATTGTTCAATAAGTATTTAATGACAATAAGTAAAGGGACCACCGATGAAGTTTTCTAATTTTTCAGGATTCTTTATTGAGTTAGAATTGGGAAATGTAGTTTTTCATTAAACTTTTCTATGTTATCCTTCACCTCATCTTGTCTTGGTCCTAGGCACTTTCTTCAGGGAAGATGGTTAGTCTGTTCCTAAGGTGAAACATACAAGGCCAGAGGAGGGGTATGTGTCACTGTGCTTTGTTTTGTTGGGAAAAGGCAAACAAAGCCTATGAGTCCTTAAATGAGAGGCCTTCTGAATCAGTTATCAATCAATAAGTTGAACAGGAAGAGTCCCTGCCCAATCTCCACTCTGAGTTTGGACCCTCCTGGCTTGGAGTGAATGTCAATAATGACAGTTTCTCTTCTAAAACATCAATGCTGAGGCTTCTGCACCTTCCAGAGTGATTTACCTATTTATTTTTTCTTTTCTATTAAAGGGGTCATCTCCCTAACTACCTTTTAAAGAGATTTGTTCACTGAATGGGCATTACCTCATTTTAAGTGAGTCCCGATAAAGGCCTAAAAGGCTAAGGTCTCCCATTGCACCCTGGGCCAACTCCAGTCATCCTGATGAATATCTGGTCACTGGATCCAGATGGCTCAGGAGGAGAAAGTGAGGCTGGTGATATTGCACAGCCCTCCCTCATTCAAAACAAAGTCAAGTTCAAGTCATGTCATCATTTCTCTGATGGCATGATCCCCTTGAAAACAAAGGACGAACACAATAAGATTAATACCAGTCACTGTTCTAACAGGTAGACATAGAAAACAAAAATAAAACAGACCATGTTCTCAAGGAACTTCAAGTCCAGTTGAGAAAATCACAAATGCATAAGTAAATATACAGAGAATATATTTTAAAAATTAGTAAAAGGTAGCTTGAGGAAAGAAGTGCTCTCAGCTGGATGAATCAGGAAAGGTTTGGATCTTAAAGGATGTTGTGGATCTTAAAGGATGTTGTGCATTCTATGAAGTAGACATGAGGAGGATGAATTCTAGTTTGGAGGGCATGGAGAGGAAAGAGAAAAGGAATGGAATAAGCATTTACATAGTACATACTCTGTGCTAAGAATATTACTTAGGAAAGAAATTATTTAATTTGGAAAGAATTAAAAGATGGCCTTGCCGACATGAGGGCTCATAAAAGAAAAACAGTCATTCCCTTTATCCCTTTGACCTAGAAAAGACAGAACTCTAAAGGAAATTGTGGGTAGAAATTTTCCAGGCTAATTTGACAAGCCTCGTAAAATTAGTGGTTCCTCTATGTTTATTAAATCAAAGAAAATCCTTTTAGACCTTTCATAGTCTGAACATTATTTAACTGATCATGTGGATCCACCCTTCATAGAATTCGATTCTTTACTTACTGTCCGTTGTAACGTGCTCTGACCATCCTTCTCTGAGACTTAGTTCAATGGATAGACCTGATCTAATCCTTCATTGTCCAAACAGCACTTCAAAAACATCACTTCCGTAATCTGTCCCTTATTCCTCCAGTTTCTTGACCTCTCGCTCCTTGAATTTCTCAAACCATATCATTTTGTTTGGGCATTTCATTTGCATTATCACATTAAACCTTGGATCAAAAATATGTGTGTATTTGTCTTGATCCTCCCTATGAGACTATAAACTCCTATTAAAGGCACATACTGATTCATTTCACATGTGTGTCTCCTGAACCCAGCAGAGTACCTTAGAACCAAGGCATTTCCATTCAGATCAACATGTGCTTATCCCATCATCATTATTGCAGCAGTAACAGTAACAATAAAAATAATGTTCTCAAATGATAAGACTGTAGGACTACTTTTCCCAAAAGCAGTTCTTTCTCTAGTTTTTATAAATTAGTGACTAAAATTAATCACAGTTTTATATGAAAGAATTTTAAGATTCAATAATATAGCATAAATATTTTTAAAGATAAATGCAGGTTTAAAACAAAAAAAGTTGCCTTGTACTTTTCCAGATAAATAAGACAAAATAATGAAATCACAATTGTCTGCTTTCTGGAAGAAATAGCATAAGACTGATTGATTTTCTGTAGCAATTTAGAATTTTGTTGGTGGTGCTAAAATTAATGCAAGAAAGGAAATCCACTCGATCATTAATATTTATTATAACATGCCTATCAAAGAATAAGTAAAATGGCAAATTTAGAATATATTGCTTTACCTGTTGAGAATATCATACTCCCATACACAAATATAAATATAATAAATAATGGTAGTACAGTTTTAATAGGAGTCAATTTTATCTGACTACTACATATCAAGAGTAAATTTATGTTGAAAAATAGTTAACATCATATAATGATATTGTTGTTTTAAGATTTACAAAGCATATTATGAATATTAACTCATTTGATCCTCAGAACAATCTTGTGAGATAACTATAAAAGATTTACAGATGAAGAAATGGACTCATGTAGGTTAAAAATGCTGCTGACAGATACAAAACCATTAAGTGCATAGAAGAAGATTTTGAACACAAAGTCTCTCTTGATTTAAATCCCATGCACTTTATATCACACTGTGCTATGTCTCCCATGTCATACATCCTCTCCTTATGACCGACTATAAATACTTTATGACCAATTAGGTAGATACGCCAATATTTGATTAACATAACTTACTGACCTAATGCTTTCAATAATTAGAATTTTCCTAATTATATATATTGAAAAGACAAATTAATAAAGTATATTTGTTGGAAAAAGGTAAAAGAAATTATAGGCAATCGCTGAAAAGTCATTTACATTAGCTAAAAATGTCAAAAGGGATGTAACTTCATTAAATGGTATGGCATTCACACTGGAAGAGATTAAGACGTGTCACATACTCAATATGTGTTTTTATTTTTAAAAAATGATCATAGAGTACTTATATGGTGCCTAAATTATTTATTTTGTTATGAGATGAATATATTTTTGCCCATTATAGTTAAGTGACACATTAATTTTGCTTTGCAAACATTACTAAAAATGTTTAAAATAAAATATAGAAAAAATGATGTTTTTAATTGAAATCTATTTAGATCATAGAAAGGAAACAAAAGAGATTAATTCCACAAATATGAAAGTCTCAAAAATTATCCCCATATTTGCTATCAAAATAGATTTACTACCAGCATATGTCAGAAATCATTAAACTCTATGAAGTAGACATGGGGGTGGCATAAAACTGGAGTGGAGCCCTTAGAGGATTTAGCTGAAAAGTAAAAAATCAGTTTTTTTCCTCTGAAGGAACTGTAGATAGAATTTTCTCACTTATGTGCGTTCCAGAGCATGGTGTTGCATTATCTGGTAGAGGACAGTAGCCCATCAAGTTTAAAAATTAAAACAAAACAAAACAAAACAAAAACTAAGCTTAGGGACACATATTTTTGGAACATGCTACTATCTAGTTACTAAAGAATGCTTTTCTATAATTACAGATTTATTTTAAAAAATCAAAACATAAATTTGCCTACCTAAGATCTTCAGTTTTTGTTTTGCACTGACCTCTCACTGAGTTTTCAATCCAGGTGGTGAGAGGGCAGGGCTGACACATCCTAGGCTTTCATGACTTTAATGATGCC
This sequence comes from Notamacropus eugenii, assembly GCF_028372415.1. Taxonomy (NCBI): domain Eukaryota; kingdom Metazoa; phylum Chordata; class Mammalia; order Diprotodontia; family Macropodidae; genus Notamacropus; species Notamacropus eugenii. The sequence goes on along the minus strand of NC_092877.1, from coordinate 175,789,897 downwards.
CAGGGCTTTCATTTTCTTTTACACTCTGACAATGGAAAACATGGCCTCCTTATGTACAACATAAAACCTAATAAAGTATCCAGCTGTTCTTTCCCTGGTGATTCCTGCTGCTTCTATCTGAGGTACAGTAATGTCAAATTTTCATGAAAAGGGTTAGGGAACATGCTCTATAACTGCACTATGCCATAGCATCCACAATACATTTGCCTTTTTTTCCGTTTGCTTGTCTTTATATATCAAATACACAGACAGAAGCTTTATTTCCCAGTGGTCTAAACCTGAAAGATAATGCATCTACTTAACATCGAGCTGCTTTTACATAGCTCTGTGAGAGCTTTCTTGTCACAATATTCCAGAGACTATCTTTTGTCTCCTTCCAACACTTCTTCCGCTCAGTTGTTAACACCAAAATCACAAAGATTGCAGTTTGTGATTAAAAGAAGAAAATGAAAAACTCATAGAGTTTTCTTTACATAATGGCTTTCTAAAAACCTGTTTAATTTGAATATATGCTCATTTATATTCTACAAGACTAGAAAATATTTAAGTATATGATTCACAAAAGAACTTAAGAAATGCTTACTTATGTTTGTCATATTTTATTCTAGTACTAAATCTGAGGAAAAATTTCCAAGAGTAGAACCAGAAGTACATCATATACTTTGTGGAAGGACCATTATCTGTTGTGACACTCTTTCCCCTCAGGATTCTGAGAGTTATTTAAAATGTTAGGAAATTATTATTGTTTTTATTTAATGTGCTTTTTCATAAATAATTCATGAACATGACATACCTTATGCATTGAACAACCACTACATGACCAAGAACAATTCACTGGCACTGGCATTCAATTATACACAAATATGTGAAAAAACTTAGGGCTTAAAGTGAAAATCAAAACATCATATTCAAGAAGCTGGATAAGTTGGTAGAGTTTCTTGGAATTCAAAACAGAAAGACAAACTTAATTGTATCACTTTTTATTCGATCTAGGTATTAAATTCCAAGCACCCTCAAGATTGAAGGGAAGACTATGTACATGATGATATTATCTGCGGGCTCATAAAAACCCCCAAGTGGGATTTTCAAATGCTTGACCAATTGATAGATTTATGTTCAAAATATAAAGATGGCTTTGTTTTTGGTTAATTATTCCTTTGAGTACAGATGTCTCTGGGATCACCAAAAAAATTACAGTATCACGTTTTATAACTGTTATTCACATACAGAACCATTATATTTATGACCTACACTAAGAAGAGGCCTAAAATTTTGCTCTCTCATAACTAGGTTATATAACTAGTATTACATCAACAGCTATTACCTGCTACTAATACGAAGCACTGTTGATATAACCTCATAAAACATTTTGAAACTAAAGCTAAAACAAATAAAACCAAAACATAAGGAAAAAAACCTAGTTGACCACTTGTGTGACATTCTTTCTGATTTCTCAAGGAACACTAATCTCATTAAATATAATATTTATTCCCCTGGAAAGGGCTACTTGTTCATATGAATTGTTTTTATTTTTTTCACTGTTCTCCAAGACTCAAATTATAAAGGTAAAAATGCCCTAAATTCACAATTAAGACCTCTTAGTGATTACCCATCCCCAAAGAATTATAATCACTTACCTAATGGAGATACAACATGACCAAATAATTTATGATCAAAGAGTAATAATGTTTTCCCAAATCCATGTGAGATGACATAAAAAAAGAGAAACAATAAATTAGCATAATATTTTTGGATGAATTCACTTTTATAAAATCAGAATTAAATTCATTCTGTTGTTAACATGGATGAACTAACTGGAAACATTTTGTACCAGTCCTTATGTAGGAATAACTATAGAAACATCTGATAAATATATGTGCTGTTATTATAATAAAATACGAATTGAGTGATTTTGCCACTTATGATAACAGCTTGCAAAGGGCATTTGTGTAAGTGACTTGAATCAAATCTTTATCTGAACATGAGCAGGCAATAGGCAGGAGTGGAAATTATACAATGAAAAGGAAATTGAACAATTCAGTTATATTTATGGAAAGCTTAAAAACGGGGGTATCTCATTTGCCACCAAAGCAAGCTATTATTCACGATGTGTAGCAACAACAGGGATTGTAGTTGTCTGGTATAAAATTTTTGCCAGCAGGGTGAACTGAGGCAAATAAGCAATTTTCAAATAAATGACTGTATGTGGAAAGATAGGGGGGAGGAGGAAGAACAGCCACCTAATATGTACTCATATTTGTTGCTGCTTCCCCAACTACTTTAATACATATTATGATGCCTTAAGCCAGCAATTCATTCATAGGTCATCATTCCTGATAAATATATGTTTTAGTCCCCATGAAAACACATACTGAAAAGGGCATAGTATTAATGGCTCTCTTCTACAGAAGTAGAAATGACATTCTTTTAAAAAGCATCTAAAAATATAAAACTACTGAGGGTTTTCTTTTTTTTTCATTTTAATACACTTCTTTGATGATATATTGACTGAAATTATGTTTTGTGCTTTGAACTTCTCTAATGTTTTTCACATATGGGAGGTGCAATATGCTGTAATCAACTAAAATTTCATTTTTAATGTATAAGTACTGCAAAAGTTACATTCTGAAGAAAATTTAGGATTATATTACTCAAGTTGTGTCTATACCAGCTTGTGTCTACACAAGCTGGAAGCTATCTGGACAAGTCAGGCTTGGGGAGACACTTCTCAGTTGCATAAGTAGCATGAAATTTCCTAAAGTATTGGAATAATTGCTTAAGTTCACATTTGTTTTTGCTCAGTCAATCATATTTAGAAATATCTGGCCACTTTCTAAAAACCCAATTTAACCATAGAAAGTGGTAACTCAAGAATATATCCTATTTCCTTCATTCAAACAACTTTAAAAATAAAGATGGAAATTAGAATTTTACCATCTATTTTACGAATAATAAAATGAAGAGATAATTATTTAAATATAACTTTAATAAAAAAGCAGCTGTCTATAAGTATAAAACAAACAAACAAAAAAGGTTTACTGGGAATTGGCTGGATTACTTTAAAATCAAACATCAAACCAAACAAAACATTCTACATGTAATAATCTAGATGCCTCTTAATAAAAAAAAAAAAAACTCAGTTTATCTCAGTTCTCTGCTTTATATTATCTGTGTAGACAAAGTCAAAAGTAATAGCAATAAGTTCTTGGGCTGCCAATATTTGCTATTAACCTCAAAGATATACTGAAATTATGCGAAGTCCTTTGTAGAACTAGCTATGTCTCCTCTGAGTTCCATTAGACAAAATGAATTCATGAGAAGAGTAATGTTCCAGAGAGATTTCAGCTACTAATTCTTCCTCCCAATAAGAAAACTGATCAAGCATTTAAAAATATTATAAGGGCCCCCCACATGTAAGCCTCCCTGTCTTGGGAAGAACGTACAGGTTCAATTCTAGGCATACGAGGCAAGAAAAAGAGTGGAGGGATGAATAAAGCTGCTTCTGTACATTTCCATCATGTCTAAAAATGATAACCAATAGCTACCAAACTCTCAATCTCTTTTCTTTTACCAATTCCTGTGATACTGAATCCCCAGAAGACCAAGACTAAATGATCCCCTATTCTACCCCCGTGTCCTCTTCCCTCATTCCAATCTACCTTAATGTCACTCTCTTAGTGTTCTACTCCAAATCTCTTTAGTCCTTTCTACATTGCCGTGTAGAATGTTCATTTTATAAGTAACAAACCCCTTCATTTTAGTTTTCTTCTTACTATGTTCCTTTCATCTTTTGGCCCTCTTAAATGACGCCACAGCTTTGGCAGCCCTTTCCATTATCGGTTTTGACCTCTCCTCATCCCCAATCCCACATACATTTACTGGTTCAGAAGAGAAAATTGGAATACTCCAAGCTCCTCACTGCCAGTTCCAGGATCTCCTCTTCTACCATCATTCAGCAATTTCTCTTCCTTTGAGCTTCACTCTATCTAAATTTATTATCCAATACAACTTCTGGTAGCAGTTATCTACCAGATTCTATCTCATCTTCCCTCCTTTCTCAAGGAGTTCAATATGTGACTTCCAATTTTTCACTCCCAATTCCTCTCCTCATTTTAGGATGAAAGGAATGCATGGTGATATTCCTTCAAATACCCTAACCTTTCAATTCTTTATTTCCTGAAGTTTCATAAACTATTCATTTCTCCATTCCACCTCATCCAAACATAAGGATTGTCATACCCTTGAATAAGGGGTGGGAAATCTATGGCCTGGAGGCAAAATGTGACCTTCTAGGTCCTTGGGTGTGGCTTTTTGACTGAGTCCAAAGTTTACAGAATAAGTACTTTTATTAAGGGAATTTGTTCTATAAAGTTTGGAATCAGTCAAAAGTCACACTTGAGGACTTAAATGCTCACTTGTGGCTTCATGACCACAGGTTCCCCATCCCTGAATTTTTCCACTACCTGCAAGTGTATTCCTTCATTTGATTATAACTACTTAAAATTGCCTTTCCCTAGGCTTTGCAACTAAAAACATATACTTCAACTTTACCATATTCTCCAATGCTTTTGAATTCCCCTGTTTGTCTTTGTTCTGGTTGCACTTTGTTTCCTTCCCATTTTTCTTCCCTTGACCCTTTAGTTAACCATTTTCGCTATATACTTTACTCTCAGATATCCTATTCTCTTTTTCTCAGGTCCAACCAATCTACAACTCTGAATTACTTCCACGGTCTACCTACTCTATTCCTATTCAGAAGTTGCTACATGAAGAAGGAAGTAACACAAATCTGACGAGTCAATCCACTACAATTTACATTATCTGATTCCAGCTGGATCGTCATGATAGCAAAGCAATATGGAGTCTCTATCTGTTGAAAAATCTGTTGCAAAACTTTTCTCTTTAGGTCTCCATATGCCACACATCCCCCATATAAACGTCTGAGACCTTTGCCTCATACTTTACGAAGAAACAGAAGTCATTCACTATGAAACTGATCAACATTTTCTTATCTTTTACTGTAGTCTCTGACGAGCAAGTGACTCTTCCTTTTCCTAAGGACAATGCTTCTACATATTTCTTAGATTACATCCCCTCCTGTCTTCTTTAGTAGAAAGCCCATTCTGTCCTCATTTTTAATCCTGAATCTCTCCCTCTCCACTGATTCCTTCTCTTCCATCTACAGTCATGTCAAAATTTCTCTCATCCTTAATAAGCCTTTATGAGTCTCTACTATCTCTTCTCAGTCTCCTTCGCTGGATCAAAATTTACATCAAGGCCTCTAATTGTGAGTATACCACAATGATGCTCTGTCTTGGATTTCATACTAATCTCTCTCTACAGTGTCTTCTTTGGTGAACTCAGCAGGGCCCCCTATGATAAACTTAACTAATATTTCTATGCAAATAATTCTTCTACATATTCAGCTCTAGTCTCTCTACTGAGCTCTAGTGCCCCACAACTACATGCCCACTGGGAATTTTTCAATGAATGTACTGCAGGAATTCATTATCTTTTTTTTCCCATTCTGAAATCCATGTTTCTTCCAAACTTCTCTGTCTCTATGGAAACATCACTGCATTTCTCTTCACTCAGGCTCATAATATAGACATTACTCAACTCCTCACTTTTCATCATCCCTCATACTCAATAAATTTCAAAATTTTGTGATTTCTATCTCCACAACATCTCTCACATCTATCCCCTTCACTCATGTGCAAAACCATCACCCTAGTTCAGGTCCTTGTCACATTTTGCCTGGATTACTGTCTGGCCTTGGCTTCCCTGCTCCACATCTTTTCAATATTTCATTTTTCAAACAGAAATCAATATGATTTCCCTAAAAAAATAAGACTGGTCACATAGACTTTCTTAGTAAATTTCAGTGGTTTCCTATTGCCTCCAGGATCAAATGTAAACTCTTCTATTTGACACCAAAAGTCCTTCACAGCCTGGTCTCCACCTACCTTTTTATAAATAACCAATTATTCATCTCATATATTACTTACTTCATTACATTTAGATTACAATAAATTACAAAATCATTTTTGGTGGGAAGGACTGGACCTACAATTTAATTGCTATAGGGAGCTTTTGGAACTAACAATGCAGATGTTCTAAAACTTATGTTCTTAGAGAACTGACTAGAGACAGTCATAGGTTAAATGGCTTGCCCATAACACAGCCAGTATGTCCGAAACAGGACTTGAAGCTGAGTGCCTCTGTAAACACTGAAACTCTGCTCATTCAATTTACCCTTCTGTTTCTCATAGCAATACACAGAATAATACAAGGGAAATAGTATGGCAAAAAATAAAACAGACTTGAAATTTATTTAAATTAAAATTTCTAAAATGAAGATAAAATTAACATGATTAAATAGCAAGAAAATCATTTGTCTGTTTACAGAAGAACTTCTTAAAGTCCATCATATATTTAGACATATATACTCACAGTAGAATTCTCAAAAATACAGTTATTTTACTTTATTATTTTAAATATGTCCAAACTAAAAATGTTTCTTGTAAGGTTTTTTCATTTCCTAACATAAATAAGACAAAAATGATCATTGTGACATCGCCTCATTGTTCTGCATCCGCAGAAACTCCCATGTTTTCCATCTCATTCTTACATTTCTTCAGTCTAGTTATTTTAAAAATCTTACTTTTTTATGAAATTCATCTGTTCCCTATTTTTTCTGTTCTAAATTTATACTCATGTCTGAGATTTCATTGCCATCTCCATAGCAATCAGATGTAATATCAAAGCCAAAACATAAAAGATTCAAGTTAGAACTAAGCAGAGGAAACAAATACATGGCAAAGTGTAATAGTCTTCCTAGTGTCTCAAATAATTCAATGCAACAACAATTTATTAAGCACCTACTATGTAGCCTAGAAGTGTTTAATATTTTTGCCATAATCACCCATGATGGAAATAATGACTGGTCCTGTGATTCATAGTGAGGAAATTCTACCATTGATGTTTGGAATCTTCTTTTCAACTTAGGATCTTGGGGCTTTAGACACTGAGATATTAATTGATTTGCCCAAGGTTACACAGACAGCATAGAGTCAGAAGCAGAGATAGAATTTGAATTATTGTCTCTAATAAGAGGGGAGTAAAAATCCAAAATCATCATTGACAGCCTTGTGCAATTCCACCATGAGAATGAGAAAACAGGAGCAGATTAAGTCACTAGAATCACCATGTCCTGATACTTTCTGTCAATATCAATTTAATTGTCTACCTTTTTCAATGATCAATGACTTGATCCACCTTTGGAGGACCTTGATCATATCTTATATTATTATCCTTGAAAAATATTAAAACAGAAGGTAATCCTTTAAATCCTTTACACATTAGAATCTTGAATTTTCTTCAAAGTTTATTTTAGGTATCACATTCTTGGAAAGTCCATTCTGATTCCATTTAATTATTGATACTTCAGTTGTTCATTATGTTACTATGCTTCTTATCTGCTCAAATGTTACATCCTCCAGTAGAATGTATATTCCTTGAAGAGAGTGATGATCTTTCATTTTTATATCCTTATGGTATAGCACAGTGACTTGTACATCTTAAGCATGTAATAATTCTTTGAGGAATAGCTGAAATATTTGAAGTTAATTGGAAGAATAGCTTACACATCCTCAGAAACATGAATGATGAAGATGAGAGAATTGGTTTCATCATGACACAAAAGTTAGCCCCCCAAAATCATTCTGTTATCTTGTCTTTCAATATTTAGGATATACAGAAGCAAAGGGATGTTTAGACAGCAGCTTGTTTTCTCCATCTTCAGTAAATGATGAAAAAATTAATTACAAAGAACATATCTAAAGAAAGAGATAGCTAGATTGATGGACCTGGATCAGAGGGCTTGAATTAAAATCCCTCAACCCTTCCCTGTCTCACCTTACAAATTATGTAATCACAGGAAAACAATTTGAACTTTCAGAGCCTCTGAAACATTATAGGAAGCAACCTATGGGCATTACCTACTTTATAAGGTACTTTTTGGAAAAGTGCATTCTAAAATATGAAAGTGCTACATAAAAGACTTTCCATGATATTTGTTCACTATAACCTCACCAAAGAATGAACAAGCACCCAAGAGCTTAATCTAGTTTAGCAAACATCAATGAAATCAAACATAAATGGCAAGAGAAACAAGATGCCAAGATCTGATTTTCTCCCTCTCTCTTTAAAAAACAAGCTACATTAATGTCTTCTCATAATATCAAAATAATTTCCCATCTCCCTTGCAAATTGATCACTCCCTTATGACAAAGCAAAAGAATTAATAAGTAATTGATTATGATAGGGCACATGATAGTCTGTTGTACTAGTCCCTTACCTCTTTACCATGAAGGAAGAGTCATGCATCAGTATCTCTTCTCTAGAACATTCACTGTTTTTTCTTTCTGTTACTCAGAGTTCAATTACCTTTTGAAAATCTGTTCATTTATCTTATATGTATTTTATTCATTGTTCTCACAGTTTTACTTATTTTGATCTGCATCAGTTTAGACAAATCTTCCTACAATACTCTAAATACCTTACTAAACAGTAACATTGCACTGTATTGTTAGATTATCAGTCAACTCCCAGTTGGTGGGCACCCACCTCATTTCCAGTTTTTATAAACATAATGAAGTGATAAAAAAATATTTTGGCATATATATAATCTCTCTCTCTCTCTCTCTCTCTCTCTCTCTCTCTCTCTCTCTCTCTCTCTCTCTCTCTCTTTTTCTCTTTCCTTATAGGTATATTTTCATTAGTAGAGTTCTTAGAGTATAGGCAGTTGGTTCATTTTTCTTATATAATTCTAAATTGAAATCCAGACCATTTGGAGATTATGTGTGGCACTTATGAACTTTACAATTCCATCATTACTGTATAATGTTTATCACAGAGACTGGAAGAATGTAGATGCTTAATAAATTATAGATAGATCACTGATTGCAGCAGTTTGTCTGTCTTCCAACAAACCTTCCAATGTGACATATTCCAATTTATTATCATTACTCCCAAAATGAATCATATGAGGGTTGGAAACCTCATGTTATTTTGATTTGTACTTTTCTTTTTTATCATTAATGATTTTGAGCATGGTTTCATGTTATAATTTACATTTTTCAAATCTTGTTTTGAAAATTGTTCATGTCTATGTATTGGAGGATGATTCTTCACTTTATAAATTTATAGAAATTCTTGTACATTTTTTGTGTATCAGACTTATCAGTGATATTTGAGGCAAATATTTTTCTCTCTTCTTTTTTATCGCCTTGTTCTTTATTCATTGAGTTTATTTCTATAAAAACATTTTAATTTTATAAGGCAAAATTATATACATTATCTTTTAGGTTCTTTGTTTTCCTTTGGTTAAGAATTTTCACCTTGGTCATAGTTGGGAAAGATACCTGATGTTCTTCTCTTCTACTTTTTTTTAATGGGATGATATATACTATTAAAGTCATGAATTCATTTTGAGCCTATTATGGAAGAGAGCACATGATTTTGATTTTAACCCAATTTCTACCAAACTACTTTTCAGTTTTCCCAAGTTCTTGTCAAGTAAAGATTTTTCCCTCAAGTTTCTGAGAGCTAAGTCATAGCCCATTACCTTTTACAATCTAATGTTGCTCAGAATAGTTAAAATACTGATCCTGGAGAGTAATTTGGATCTATGCCAAAAGGGCTATAAAACTGTGCATAGACTTTGATCCAGTAATACCACTGCAAGGTCTTTATCCTAAAGACATCCAAAAAAAAGAACTACTTGTACAAAAATATTTAAAGCAGTTCTTTTTGTGGTGGATAAGAATTGGAAATCATAGGGATACCCATCAATTGGGGAATGATTAACCAGCTGTGATATACGACTATAATGAAATATTATTGTGCAATATGAAATGACAGTCTGGATGAGTTCAGAAAAACAAAACTGTACTTAGATGAACTGATGATGTGAACAGAACTGGGAGAACATTGCACACAGTAAGAAAAATATTGTTGATGAAGATCTGTGGATAACTTAGGTATTCTCAGAAATAAAATGATCCAACACAATCCCAAAGGACTAATGCTGAAGCATATTGTCCACCTCCAGAGAAAGAACTTCTATTGATTGAATACATCCTAGAGCAGGCTATTTTTCACTTTCTTTTATTTTTTTTAATTTCAGTCTTCTTTTACAAAATGAATAATCTGGCAATGTTTCACATAATCGCACATGAATCACCTCTATATGATGGTTTACCATATTGGAGAAGGGGGTGGGATAGGAAGGAATAGAATGTGAAACCAAAACTTTAAATAAAAATGTCAAAAATGGTCGAAAAAGAAATAGTAAAAATGCGAAAGTTCAGGGCAATGCTACAAGATGCTAGAAAGAGATGTCAATAATTACTTACAGAATATTACTCTATAAAATCCAGTTGATAGGATTGATTAGTGTATATAAGCTCAAGATCTACTGCCAAGCAAACCACAGCACAATTACTTGACCATGACAGAGTACCTTCTTTGAGTTATATTTATACATGAAAGATGTCCGCAGTCTCATCTATGAGACAGTAAGTCAGTCAGAAAACATTTATTTTGAGTACTTATAGAGTCTCAGGCACTGTACTGAATGTTGGAGGTGCAAACAAACACTAGGCATTCACATAACCAGTGGGGGTTACAACGTTTAAATAATTATGTACAAGTGAGATATATGCAAAGTAGAAAGTAATCTCAGGGAGGAAGGTATTAGCAGCTAGGAGGTGCTCAAAAAGCCTCCTGCAGAGAGGATTCTGGGATGATGGTGAAGTAGATTAGAAAATTCCATGCTCTGAAGATTTTCCCCTACAAAAGAGATGATGTCGTGTCTCAGGGCAAATATTGAGGTGGGTGTTTTAAAAATAAATCAGAATAAGGGCAGAACAGTGACAATCAGAAATCTGAAGAAAAGACCTAGGACAAGGTTCAGTCACTGTGAAGAGTAAATACCTCCAAGGTAGAACCTAGGTCTGCTTAAACAACAAATGGCAAGCTCAGCCACAGGAACTTTTATCCCTGAACCAGTGAAGGGTGGTGGGTATCTGAGCTAGGAAAGATGGAGGGAACCTCTGCTGACAAGGATTGACAAACATTGCTATGCTATTTAGACATGGTGGGGATGAGAAGGAACCAGCACATGCCTGGTGAGTGTAGATGCAATAGAGCTGGGATGCCTCTGGCAGTGGGCACTTACAGAAGACTGAAGGTACTGATTCCAATTCCAGGTCAAAGGGGATGATGGAAAGAGGATCTGAGACCAAAGATACAGTCTGTCATACTTCAGCACTAGAGATGAGTATAAAAACTAAAAAATAGACAGGTAATGGAGAAAAAAATTCAGCCATGGAGAGTAACTATGGGAATAGAGGAGACTGTGGTTTAGCTTCAGAGGAGGATGCTGAAGCAAACAAACCCTCTTCTACTTCAAAGAGTATATCAAATTGTCACCTGCTCAAAAAGAAGTCATAGAAGATATTTAAAAAGACTTCAAAAATCAAAAGAGAGAGATTGTGAGAAAACTTTTTAAAATTCCAAGAGAAACAAGAAGATTATGAAAAGAAAGCCAAACAACTAGAAAAAGGGAAATCCAGAATTTTAAGTAAGAAAAAGACTCCTTGAAAATCAGAATTGGGCAAGGGAAAGCCAGTGAAGTTATCAGAGATAAAGAAATAATAAAACAAAATATGAAGAATGAAAAAATAGAAGAGAATGTAAAACACTTCATAAGAAACACAAATGATCTGGAGACCAGATCAAGAAGAGAAAAACTGAGAATAATTTATTTTCTGAAAGCTATGATCAAAAAACGAATCTTGATACACTAATACATTAATAAAGAAAATAAAGAAAATTGTACTGAAGCATTAGAAAAAGAAAACAAAGTAGAAATAGAAAAAAAAATCCTCCAATCACCACCTAAGAGAGAAACCTACAGGAATACTATGGTCAAATCCTGAAACCCCAAGTTCAAGGATAAAATGTTATGAGCAAGAAGAAAAAAAAATATGGCAGCCCCACAATGAGAATCACATAAGATCTAGAAGGGGTGACAGTAAAAGACTACAGGTCTTGGAATAATATATATTGAGGAGCAAAAGAACTGGAGTTCTGGCTGAAAACAGAATACACAGCAAAGTTAAGCATAATCCTGAATGAATAAAAAGGACATTTAATGAAATGTCAGACTTTCAGGACTTTGTTAAAAATCACAATAAACCTGAACTTAACAGAAGATTTGACACACAAGAGCCAAGAGAAATATAAGGTATATATCAAAGAATAATTACAAGGGACTCAATAAGGATGGACTGCTTAGTTTTTATGTAAGTAATATATAAAATGTAAGTAATATATAAAATAATAATTACTATTATTAGGAATTGGTTAGTTCATGAGAAAGACTGGGGTAGATCTGAGTATGACATGACTTTGAAAAGTAAAGCTGGTTCCAGTTGAAAGAGTAATTATTTTAAGCAGAAGAGGTGCAAGAGGAAGAGCTGAAACAGAAGAATTAGATGGGGTAGGAAGGTGTTAGTTCTGGAATCCTACTTTTGTCAGCAATTGGTTCAAGAGGGTGCAATGCATATATTTAGTAATGTATAAAAGTCTTCTAAATTCAGAAAGAAAATGCGAAAGTGATAGGGAGGGAGGAGCATAAGGGAGGGATCTCTACAGGGGAAGAGAGTAAGTTAAAAGGTGATAGAAGAGTGTTTAGATTAATGGAGATACGAGGAAAAGAGAGGGATGTATAGAGGGGAAGGTGAGGGAATAGGGGGGTATAGAATGATGTTTAGATTTATAGGAATAGGAGGATAAGGGAGTGATCCTTGTGGGAGGAATAAGTTAAATAATAGGAGGGCAAGGTAGTGGGGAGAAGTAAAGAAGAGGAGTTAGGAGATAAGAGATACACACAAACATAAAAATAAAGATCAGAAGTAGAATTTGTTAGGGAAAGTATATGTCCATAATATGTATTATGTGTATGTATGCATAGGTGTATCCATATGTAGAGAGATATCCATGCATAACTGTAGCCTTCGAGTGGGGGAACAAGGGAGGAAAAAGAACAAAGTAAAAAATGCACAGCAGAGAATAAAAGAAAACTAACAAGGAAGCAAAGAAAAGGTGGACAGCTCTCAACAAAACACATAGTACTTATTATATGGACTTGATTGAAACTGAAATTTATTGCTACATATTTCTAATCCTCTCTTACATTCTGCTGTGTTCATGATACACTTTTTCATTTCTTATTTTGTATTTATTTCAGTATTTAAATTTATAATGTATCTTTTTCTTTTCTTATTGTGTATTTAAGTTTCAGTAATAAAAATAAAACAAAACAAAAAGTCTCCTGTAGATCACATTTAACGTGACTCTTAAAGGAAGCTAGGGAAACCAAGTGGCATTGCAAACATGGAGATCAGCCAGTACAACACCATGGAAATGGAAGATAGTAGGGTGATGTTCAAGTACAGTACAGTAGATCAGAGTGGCTCACTGGTACATGAGTAGAGGGGAGTAAAACTATAAGAACACTAAACAATCAGGAAGGAGCCAGATCATGAAGAACTTTAAATGCTAAGTAGAGGAGTTTATGTTTGGCAAAAGAGGTAAGAGTAAGCCATAGCAGTTCATTAGGTAGGAGGATTAAATAACTGAACCCCACTTTAAAGAAAATTATTTTGGCAGTCGAGTAGAGGAATTGATAAGAGTAGGAAAAGACTTGAGAAAGGGATAGAAATTAGGAGACTATTATCTCCAAGAGATAGATGATGAAGGTCTGAACTAAGGTAGTTTCTGTGAGTGCGGGGAAGGGAACACAATATGAGAAACACTGTGAAAGCCACTTATTTGATATATGGGGTGAGTGAAAGTAGTTGAGAATAAAAATGAAATTCAGAGCTAGAGTGATTAAGAGAGAAGTTTTCAAAAAGGAGCAAAGCTTGGGGTGGGGGGAAGATAAGTTTTGGCAATATTGAGTTTGAGATGATTACAAGGCAACCAACCAGTTTAACATGAGGGAAGGTGGTTGGGAATAAGAGGCTGGACCTCTGGTGAAAAACTAGGTCTGCGTTCATAGATCTGCAAATAATCAGCATAGAAATAACTGAACCCAGAGAACTGAATAAGATAACAATGTAAGGAGGGAAAAAGATATCCAGAATAGACCCCGAGTGTTACACATGTGGTTAATGGGCATACAATGGGTGAAGAAACAGCATAGACTGCTTTACAATCACTCCACCATCTTAAGAATAGATCCCACTTGCTAGAATTAATGATAAAATACTTTATTAATACAGAGACGCTTTTGCAAAGCAATGTTAGTAGCTTCTTCAAGCATGGTTGTTGTCCTTCGTCTTCGAAGAGGACCAAAATGACATTGCCATTGTAAAGTGACATTTCAGTGTGGCTGATCAGACCAATACGAGCTCAGAATGCTCTACCACAAGTTGGTCACAGATAGTCTGTTTGAATATTTGGGGTGGATATCCCAAATTTGTGCTTCCTGATTTTACTTTGTGCTGTCTCAATTCTGCTTTGCTCAAAGAGCACAGCATCTTTTCTCATGTGGCCACACCATGCTGAGTGGTCCTGTGCCAGTGTCTCCCATGTTGCACAGTCAAATCCAAAGTTTTTGAGAGAGACCTTGACAGTGTCCTTGTATCATTTCTTCTGGCCACCATGCCCAAACATAAGGCTTTGTTGGGTTTTAGAAGAAAAAAAAAAGAGTAAATTGTTCACTTTATTTAAGATACACACACATACTTACTGGTTTTTTTTTTTATTTGTATATTATTGTTTTTAAAAAGACTAATTGGCATTTTAGTGGCTAAAAAGTGTTGTACCTTCAAAATAGTGAACAATTTCTTTCCTATCTCATTCATAAAATTAACCTTATTACATTATTTAGCCCACATAGACCAGTAATTAGCAAAGTTACAAATCGGTTAAAGAGTGACATTTCTTCAATAATTGAAGCAAGCTGAACAGAAAACCTAGAGAATGATGAAATAGTGCTCTAAATGTGCCAGTTTATCACATTATTACTGATAAAGGTTACCTAAGCTAAGCAGAAATGCTGCTACGTATGAAACCATTATATAGCATTTTCTACTCTTTTTTTTTTTTATTAATTAAGAAAGAAAATAAAAAGTGAGCTTCGGCCAAGAGTTACCATCTTTTCCCAGATCACAAAGATACTGAAAACTTACATTATCTGCCACAATACAAAATACAAGATAAGTCAACAAGCTACCTCAGTTTCAACAATCTTCTCAGCAAATATGAATTTGTAACTTCAATTTTAAGACATTTACTTTGTGTCGGTATGATTAGTATCTCCATTAAGGTCTCTCCCCCAGTTTTGTACAATAAACTTGTAGTCTTCTGATTTAGGCTTTAAAATGTCAAATGTAATGAAAAAAAGAACCTCAAAAAATAGAAATCTAGCCAATACATATTGCCCTATGGGGATTTTTTTGTATGGGTTATAAAATTCTTTCTGGTCCATCAAGTAAACCTGAGTTATAGGGGCAAGTAACTGCCACCTCTGCCGCTGTTGCTGTGTCTCACTAGGGCATGATCCATCAAAAAACAGTTCCTGAAAAATTGCTTATGTCAATGCTTTCTGCCACACTTAAGAATAACTGTCACTCCTCTGAACACCACCAACGACCTAATATCCTGTATTTCACCAGGAAACCTGTTATATTACAAAAAGCTATCAAACAACTGGAAGAGAGCAGGATGAACAAAATGAATCTATGGGGCTTCTTTTTTTATATTTATAATTTTACATTTAAATAGAAAATAAGAAAAGAAAAACAGGTATTTCCATGTACACAGTAGACCATAAGAGAGGATTCACTATAAAACAATACATTTCCATTTCAAGAAAACCTATATAATAAATATACATTATTTTCAAAGCTGCCCAGATTTTCTTTGCTTCCTTGTTGGTTTTCTTTTGTTCTCTGCTGTGCACTTTTTACTTTATTTTTCCCCTGCCTCTCCACCACCACTCTAATAAGCATCAATTTATATACGTATACATAGATATGCATAAACATACACATATATGTGCACATATATATTCAAACAAATATATATGGTATATATATGCTTATGTCCTCCTATCATCTGTTTCTCTGAAGGTGAATAGCATCTTACTTCAAAAGTCCAAGTCTTTCCACATTTCTCTAAATCAATCAGCTTGTCATTTCTTATACCAGTACAATATTCCAACCCATTCACATCCTATCTGAGAGATTGTCTGTAAGAGATTTTTTCCCCAGTTTTCTGCATTTTTTCTATTCTTGGTTACATATTTCTTATTTATACGAAAATTTAATTTGAAAAAATCAAAATTATCCTTTTTATTCTTCAACAATGCTCTCATCTTATAATATAGTTTAAAGTCTGATACTCCTGAATCTACCTCCTTTACATCTTTTTCCCCTGGTTTCTCTGAAGTTCTTGACCTTTTGTTCTTCCAAATGAACTTTGTTATTTTTTTCTCAGTAAAATAATTCTTTATTAATTTAATTGGGATAACATTGAATATATTAGGTAAAATTATCATTTTAAAAATTATATTGGCTTTACCTACCCACGAATAATAAATATTACTTCAGTTACTTAGATCAAAGTTTTTACATAAAAAGAGTTTTGCGTTTATATTTATATAGTTTATGTTCTGGTTTTGACACGTATAAATTCAGATATTTTTTACTGTCTAGGTATTTAAAGGGTCTAAAATATTGAATAAAATTGCTGACACATAATGTAGTTTTTCTAGTTTTCACTTAAATCAATTTTAACTATTAACTTTGTCTGAGATCATAATTACAATCCCTGCTTTTTTAACATACTAAATTCTACTTCTGCCCTTTGTTTTATTTTTGTGTGTATCTCTCAAATTTATTACAGTGTTTCTTGAAAGCAACATCTTATTGAATTAAAATGTTTAATCTACTGTCCATTTCTGTTTTATGAATAAATTTATCCCATTCACATTCTAAGCTACCACTACTTGTATAGTTTCCTCCTTCCTATTTTTCCTCACTATACTTTTCAACCTGTTTATCATATCCCTTCTTACTTCTTCGCTTTACTTCTAACCACTACCTTGGTGTCCTATTCCTTAACCTTCCCAACCCTCTAAGAGTTCATACTTTATGCTCTCCCCTTCCACCCCATCCCCTTTCTCTCATTTCTTTCTTAATTTAGAAGAATAGATTATATAGGCTGTTTTCTTTTTAACCAATTCTGGATGAGAGTTAGGTTTCAGCACTACCTACCCCCCTCCATCCAAGTTTCTTCTGTATCAATTTTCTCCTATTTTCCTTCATTTGTATGAGATAGTTTCTTCTTTTTATCTCTTCTTACAGAGTTTTATTTTTTTTTAGAGTTACTCCATCATACTCAGTTCATTCCAAGCCTTTCTTTCAAACTGCCCAAATAAAAGTGACAGTAAAAAAAAGAACTAATAATGTTTTCACATATGAGAAGCATACAATTTTGACTTTATTGATTCCCTCATAATTGGTCCTTAATGTTTGCTTCATATTTCAGCAGGATATTAAATGCCAAAATTTCCCTTAAATTCTGCTGTTTTTGTCACAAGTACCTGAAAGTCTTTCAGTTCATTAAACATTCTTATTTTTCCATTCAGCATTATACTTACCTTTGCTGGGTAAGTTATCCTTGGTAGTAACTCCAGCTCTTTTCCTCTATGAAATACAGTATTCCAAGAACTATGGTCCTTCAATGTGATAACTGCTTTGTATTGTGTAATCCTTGTAGTTCCATGAAATTTAAACTTTTTTTTTCTTGTTGTTTCTAATATTTTCTCCTTAACCAAGGAACTTTGAAACTTGGCTTTAGTATTCCTGTAAGCTTTACCCTAGAATCTCTTTCAGGTTGTGATTAATGAATTTTTTTCTATTTTTTTCTTTGGCTTCTTGTTCTAGAACTTCATAGCAATTTTCCTTGATAATTTCTTGTAATACTATACGAAGATTTTTTTCTTAATCATAATTTTCAAGCAGTCCTAATATTCTTATATTATTTCTCCTTCATCTGTTCTCCAGATCAAGTGTTTTTCTGATGAGATGTTTCACATTTTCTTCCATTTGTTCATTCTTTTGATTTTATTACTGCTTTGTGTTTTAGAATGTCATTAGCACCCCTTTGCCCAACTCTAATTTTCAAGGAATTATTTTTTTAATTAATTTTTAACATTTATTTTCACACAATTTTGGGTTACAAATTTTCTCCCCTTTTATCCCCTCCCCCCCCCAAACCCGAGCTTTCTAATTGCCCGTGTGACCTATCTGCTCTCTCCTCTATCCTCCCTCCCTGCCCTTGTCTCCGTCTTCTCTTTTGTCCTGTAGGACCAGATAGCTTTCTTGACCCCTTAACCTGTATTTCTTGTTACCCAGTGGTAAGAACATTACATTTGGTCCTAACACTTTGAGTTCTAACCTCCTTAGCTCCCTCCCTCTCCACCCCTTCCCCTTGAAAGACAGGCAATTCAATATAGGCCATATCTGTTTAGTTTTGCAAATGATTTCCATACTAGTTGTGTTGTATAGGACTAATTATATTTCCCTCCATCCTATCCTGTCCCCCTTTACTTCTATTTTCTTATGGTCCTTTCCCTCCCCATGAGTGTCGACCTTGGATTGCATTCTCCTCCCCATGCCCTCCCCTCCATCCTCCCCCCCACCCTGCTTGTGCCCCTGTCCCCCACTCTCCTGTATTATGAGATAGGTTTTCCTATCAAAATGAGTGTGCATTATATTCTTTCCTTTAGTGGAATGTGATGAGAGTAGACCTCATGTTTTTCTCTTGCCTCCCCTCTTTATCCCACCACTAATAAGTCTTTTGCTTGCCTCTTTTATGAGAGATAATTTGCCCCATATAACTTATCCCTTTCTCCTCCCAATATTTCTCTCTCACTGCTTGATTTCATTTTTTTTTAATATATGATCCCATCCTCTTCAATTCACTCTGTGCACTCTGTCTCTATGTATGTGTGCGTGTGTGCATGTGTGTGTGTGTGTACTCCCACCCAGTGCCCAGATACTGAAATGTTTCAAGAGTTATAAATATTATCTTTCCATGTAGTAATGTAAACAGTTCGACTTTAGTAATTCCCTTATGATTTCTCTTTGCTGTTCACCTTTTCATGGTTCTCTTCATTCTTGTGTTAGAAAGTCAAATTTTCTTTCCAGCTCTGGTCTTTTCATCAGGAAAATTTGAAAGTCTTCTATTTCATTGAAAGACCATTTTTTCTCCTGAAGTATTATACTCAGTTTTGCTGGGTAGGTGATTCTTGGCTTCAGTCCTAGTTCCTTTGACTTCTGGAATATCCTATTCCATTCCCTTCTATCCCTCAATGTAGAGGGTGCCAGATCTTGTGCTATCCTGATTGTATTTCCACAATACTTGAATTGTTTCTTTCTAGCTGCTTGCAATATTTTCTCTTTCACCTGGGAATTCTGGAATTTGGCCACAATGCTCCTAGGAGTTTCTCTTTTTGGATCTCTTTCATGCGGTGTTCTGCGGATTCCTTGAATATTTATTTTGCCTTCTGGTTCTAGAATCTCAGGGCAGTTTTCCTTGATAATTTCATGGAAGATGATGTCTAGGCTCTTCTTTTGATCATGGTTTTCAGGTAGTCCCAGAATTTTTACATTGTCTCTCCTGATTCTATTTTCCAGGTCAGTTGTTTTTCCAATAAGATATTTCACATTATCTTCCATTTTTCGAATCTGCGCGGTATGTTCTGAGATATCTGTCTTTCTCAAAAAGTCCTTAGCGTCCATCCGTACCATTCCAGTTTTGAAAGATCTATTTTCTTCAGTGAGCTTTTGAATCTCCTTTTCCATTTGGTTAATTCTGCTTTTGAAAGCATTCTTCTCCTCATTGGCCCCTTGCACCTCCCTTGCAAGCTGAGTTAGGCTAGTTCTCAAGGTGCCAATTTCTTCAAGATTTTTTTGGTTCTCCTTTAGCAGGGAGCTGATCTGCTTTTCATGCTTCTCCCTCATCCCTCTCATTTCCCTTCCCAGTCTTTCCTCCACCTCTCTAACTTGATTTTCAAAATTCCTCTTGAGCTCTTCCATGGCCCGAGCCCATTGGGTGGGCTGGGACACAGAATCCTCAATTTCTGTGTCTTTGCCTGATGGCAAGCATTGTTCCTCCCCATCAGAAAGGACGGGAGGAAGTGTCTTTTCTCCGGTAAAGTACCCTTCAATAGTTTTATTTCTTTTCCGTTTTCTTGGCATTTTCTCCAACCAGTGGCCTGACCTCTGAATGTTCTCCTCACACCCACCTCGCCTCCTGGTCCTCCCAGCCAGCATTTGGGGACTGAGATTCAAATGCTGCTTCCGCCTTAGGATTTTTGGCGGGGGCAGGGCTGCTATTCAGTGTGAGAATTAAGTTCAGGTGGTCAGGGGCAGGGCTGCCTCTCAAGCATAGTTCCCTCTGGGGGTTTATGCACAGACCTTCCACAATGGATCCAGGCTCCTGCCCGTTTGGGGAGCCCCCGTCTGCAGCCGCCTCTCAGCCCCCACCTCCCGGGGGGGCCCGAGCCTTGGGGGCACCCCACTCCCCTCTCAACCTGCCAAAGAGACTCTCTCACCCACCCCTGTCAGTCACCTGTTGGTGGGGGGGCCCGTGCCGCTGCTGAAGATCCCGCCTCCAGAGCCCTCTCAGATCTGTGCCTCTCAGAGCCGTGGCCGCCGCAGGTCCAGGCTGGGCTCCGAGTCTGCAGCGCGACGGACCTTTTGCGAGAGGTTTGCAGGTCCCTCTGTGGGTGGGGGGACCCGCGTGGCCGCTGGAGATCCCGTCCCCCTAGCCCTCTCAGATCTCCTCCCCTCAGTGTCGCGGCCGCGGCAGGGCCGCACTCTGCTCCCCATCCCGGCGTCCAGTCCGCAGTGCGAAGGACCCCCCGCGAGAGGTCTGCAGGTCTCTCCGGAGCAGGAATCTCCCTCGCTCCAATACTCCGTGGTCTCTGGGTGCAGAATTCGCCCTGGCTTGGTCCCCTCTAGCCTTTCTGTGGTTTGTGTGTTCGGAGCTATGTGTATGTGCGTCTTTCTACTTCGCCATCTTGGCTCCGCCCCCGAATTATTTTCTTTCCTAAGTTTTTGATTTTCTATTTCAAGTTGGTCGAGTAGTTTCATATTTTTTTTAAAAATTTTCTTGGATTCCTCTTTTTTTTCCTAATTTTTTCTCCCTCTTTCATTTGATTTTTAAAGTACTTTTTAAGGTCTTCTAAGAAATCTTTTCTTGTGTGTGCTTGAGATTATTTGAAATTTTCATCTAAAAAGGAGTGACTTTTTTAACTCCATTATCTTCCTCTGAATACTAACTCAGATCGTCCCTATATCCATAGTAATTATCTATGGTTGGGGACTTTTCTCTTTTGCTTGTTTTTTTGGTTTGTTTGTTTTTGGCAGCCATTAATGTGATCAAGCTCTAGTTCCAAGGTATGAGAAATAGTGCCCAAACCTCAGGTCCTACTTACTGTTATTTTTTGAGTTCTTTTCCAGGGCTCATCCTTGGACTTTCCTCTCCACTCCTGATTCATGACTAGGGCCCTCAGCCATGCCATCCCACAAATGATCTTGCTTCCTATAGTCATTCTGGTGGCTGCCAACTTCAGCTGTCCTCTTTTCTCTGCTCTCCTGCAAGTGCCCACAGGCAGGAGGCTCCCTACTCCTCAGGAACTGCGCTAGCCAGGTATATGCTAGCTCCTTCTCCCAGGTAGCAAAAGCCCAGCTCAGTATGTGCCTGATCAGCACAGCTGTACTTGGTGTCCCTTGACAGTGGGAGGTCCTTCAATCTCTACTCAGTTATCATACCCCAACACTGTCTTTGAGATGAAACTTTCTAAGGCTGAGGCTACATCCCAACCCCAGCTGCCCTCAGGACTTGTTTGTTGATTCCTCAGAGTTGGCTTTTGGTGTCTGCACTTTAGTCAGGCTGAAACTCTGCCCTAGTGGATCAGGTCCTTCTTGGGGTCTTAGGTTGTCTTAGGAGAACAACTACTTTACCTTGACTTTTGTTTATTTCAGCTGCTGTATAGCCTGAGTCAATATTCTGTCTTTTTCTGTGGAGGAAATTTGGAGAGGCAAATGCTTTCTAATCTACTCCACCATCTTCCCAGAATCTTCTCTCTGTGGAGTTTCTCTGATGGCTTCTTGGTTGGATATATCATTTCCCCAGTGGAGGCAACTCCTGGATGGAGACAGAACTACTACTGATGGAAATGAGAAACATTTCTGCAACATACTGTCTATGAAAGTTGCCTAGGATCCTGAGAGATTAAATGACTTGCACTTACAGAGACATACCTGGAATTAGACTTGAAGTTCCTGTCTCACAGGCTAGCTCTCTCTCTATTATGATATGATGCCGGTCTTTGCGTATATGAAATGCCAAAAAAATCATCCAGTAGAATTCTAGCTAAGAAAAAGAATCACTTTTTCCCTTAAAAATGGAAATTGAATCACAATGGCTCAGATTACACGAAGGAAAACCAATAACTGAAGCTAGGTACCAGGACATGAGAATATTTCCAGTTTAATACAGGAAAAATACTGTCTCCATCTCCCCTTCCTCAACCTGGGATACACCATACTTAATTTACACTGCAGGTGGCTTTTCTTTAGCATCCTCCCATCTCTTTTCCTGCATCCCTCTCTCCAATCAAGAAGTCAATGGCATTGATATCCATTTGCCCACCAGATCCTGTTCTCCCCTGAGAGTCCCCAACACTGGGGAACATGGGAAGGAAGCAAATGTTTATTTAGTGCCTACCATTTGCTAGTCACTGTAGCTAAGTATTTTTCTTTTACAAATATTATTTCATTTGGGGAAAATTCCCAATCAGCCCTCCCTCAGGTATTTTCTTTACCCACAATCAAAACTGTTTAATTTTTTATTTGATAACTCTTTTTATTCTGGTTCTTCGTTAAAGTTCTCTGTGTGTTATGAGTTATAATCTGCTCAAATCCATCACAGCCTATTCCTTTGCCTATGAATAGTCAATTTTAATTTTTCAGAGACCATAATATTTCACAACTCACATTATTGTTGTATGCAATTCTGTTAGAATATTATTGTTAAAAAGACAAACTTTAGTTCCATTTCAGGAAGCAGTCTGGGGTGATTAAAAAACCATTGCCATTTCCCAAATGAAATTTGGCATGCACTCCTCTTCTTGTTTAACTTTTGACCTAACTCATGGTCTAGCTATATCATTCAAGCATCTGCTCAAGATATTTCCCTGCTATTGTCTGCATTATGAATGATATATACATGCACACATATGCACAAATATAATTCTTATGAAATGAATATAGATAGGAAGGAAAGTATGACACATATATATATGCATATGTGTCTATGTCAGAAGATGGATATATTTTCCTGATCGTCTCTTTTTAGAATTAATAATGAGTTGTTTTGTTGTTTTTTTCCTGAACTTTTGGCATCTTCTACCAATTTAGTTATCTTATGATTTGAAGCTTTCCACACTACCATAATTATGTCTCCTCCTGCCAAGATTCCCTCTAGATACACGGAGCCTAATCCAGCTATTTTTCATATTTTTGTTCTTTAGTGCCATTTCTATCTCCTCTAAAAATACATTCAAATCTATGGCTAATGTCATAGTATAATTATAGAAAGATTTTGATTTCATCTTCTCCATTGATGGAAGGAGCTTGTTATCAAACTCTTTGAGTTCTTTTGCACCTTTCTTCTTCTGCTTCATCCTTTAATGTTCTTAATGTGATTTTGATTAGTTGAGTCTCTCACCAAGCTTTTTTTTCCCCAATATTTCCTATTCTGTGTGGTCATAATGCTCATAATCTTCTATCACCCTTTTGTATAAGATTTTATAAACAAAGTGTGCAGTATAAGTTGGCGTTTCCATATTCCTCTCCACTTGAAAAATACAGTAAATGTTTGCAGAATAAGTCAATTTTTTGGCACTTATGGACTCTTTTTGGCAAATTTCTTTACATCAGTTGAATTACCATGTGAAATGATTATAATCCATATCTATGCAACTTGTAAAATCCATATCCTATTTCTTCATCACAAATAAGACATTTAAATAGGTCAAGTTGAAGTCATTTAATTTCATGCCACATCTCTTTTCTCATTTTTATTTGGAAACTTTAAATAAAAAGTGGGACTAGATGAAGAAGAGACATGTGCACTCATGTACACACACATATACAAATGCCTACATATATGTGTATATGGATGAAGAACTGGATCAGACATAAGGAATGAGAAACCAAATTTAGAGGTGACATAGAAGTCTTATTATAAATCTTTTATTTTAGAAAAGAATCAGGAGGTGTTAGATATGCTAGAGAAAGAAATCCTGTTGAAAGTAATAAAATTGATAATATTTTAACAAACTGAAAATAATTCATTATTAATTTGGAAATCATGTATGAATCAGCAATATGAAGGCAAACTACCAATGCCATGGGAGTTTTTTTTTTCCTAAATAAGAAGGTAATGAAGAAAACAAATTAATGGTCCATATACCTACTTTCCCATTTAACTTTTTAAAAATTACCATGTCTATAAAATGACTCACACACATATATTTATATGTAATATATGCATGTTTGTGTGTGTGTGTATAGATGGCTACTATAGATACAGACAGAGTTAGAGATATATGTATGTGAAAGAGTGAGAGAGGGAGAGGAAGAGTGAAAGACAGAGAGAGATAGTGACAGAGACAGAGAAAGCTATCCATCCAGTCAACAACTCCTTTCAGTTTTAATCTTCCATCATTAACTGCCGATGGAACATTTCAAACTGGATGTCTAAGAAATATTCTAAACTGATCATGACCAAAACTAAATTCATTGTCTTTGACACAAAACTCATCACTCTTCCAAATAAATGCCTGCCCAGAATTTTTGTACTCTTTCATTTCCCCAGATTTTTACTTTGAAATTACCCTCAACTTCTCATTCTCCCTCATCCCATATATAAAATGTTACCAAATATTGCTGTTTCAAGCTTCCTAACAACTGCTGTGTCTAATTCCTTCTCTGTGCTAATACAGCTAATGCAGCTGAGGCAAGTAGAACATTGTACCACTGTCCTAAATGATCTCCTTGCTTCAAGTCTTTCTATATAGCAGTCTACATTCCAAAATGAAGGTGCCAAAATCATTTTCCTGAAGTGTAAAACTGACAGGTCAGTCTCTACTCAAAACCTTTCAGTATCTCCCTATTGCTTCTAGGATCAAATATAAAACTACTTCTACTTAGTTTTAGAGACCTTCAAAGCTTATCCCTAATGTATTTTCCCACTATTTCTGTATATTACTCCTCTCCATATACACTGTAATCCTTTCAAATATCTCACGCATCATCAGTCCATTTCTCATCTTCATGCTTGCTCTATCTCCCATATCTGGAATGTATTTGTTGCTCCACTCTGCCTCATACCATTGCTCTCTCCCTTAAAGACACAGATCAAACACAACTTTCTAAATGAAATGTTTCCTGATCCCCCAAACTTCTAATGACTCTCATATAACTACTCTATATTTACCTACTTTTAATTTATTTCTAAGTATTTTATATTTAATAGGTACAAACACATTTACATATATATTTATGTGTCTGCATGCATGTGCGTCAATGTATGTGTATGTGTGTGTTTGCATCTCATATTAGAATGTAAGCTCCTTATGAATATGCATTATTTCATTCTTCATATTGCATCTCTAGTGACTGTAAATAGTAGGTACTCAATTAAACACTTGTGGATTGACACACATCTCATTTCCTTGCTAATTTTCTACTTAATATCAGAGAAGTTTTCATGAGAAAGTTAAGATAAAAAATTACAAACTGAGTAACTGAACCATATATAAAGATAAGGTAATTTCCATTTTTCTGTACCATTTTTTCCATTTCTTGAATATAGCACAATAGATATAGAAATATATTATATCTATAATCACAAGATAAATTACTTTATCCCAAAGAAAATTTATGTGTGAATAGCAGTGGCAATTTCTCATCTGATGTGGGAATATCTTAAATAAAATATTTAATTTTCATTATTTATATTTTCCTCGGGGGGGGGGGAAACTTTGTATAATTATTGAAACAGTTCTACATATGTCACTTGAAATTACAAGTTTAATTTCTTAAAATGGAGGTAATTATACTTTATTTCAATATGATTTAGATGTCTCTGAAACTAAGAAAATTCTGATTGTAAATTGGTACATTTATTTAATTTTCCTTTCTTTAAATATCTGAAATTTAAGCATCTCTAACTCCCAAACAAGCACATTTGCTACCACCCCATCAAGAAAAACAAGTTTAAAAGGACTCTTATTGTAAATTAATTTTTGATACAATGTCATCTGGTATACAAACCACAGCTAGGAAAACACCCAGTTTTATTGTTCTCCACATTCTACCAACTGCAAGTGTCCTCAAAATGTCACCACTAATAAACTGCAAAAGGTTTCACATCAACTCATTAAATAGGCTCCCTAAGGCAATAGACTACAAACTAAAATCGACTAGCTCCTAGAATATTATTTACACATTTAGACATACCTAGCATCTTTTCTATTAAATAAAAAAAGTTTATAAGTTGGGATATATTGATATAGCATTTAGGTGGGGTGGGATTGGCACAGAGAAGCTAAAATTAATCTGAAAAAAAACATTTTTCCATTCCTATCTCAAACATCTACTGAATCTGAAAAATGATTTAAAGATAAATCCCTGAAGCCCCCAGGCAGTTCACCTGTCAGTTTCAACTGCTTCTCTGAGCATGATAGAAAATACAGCTTACTTTCTTGACATTGAGTGACACAGACTGAACTATATAGAATATTAGCCTTTTGATTCACCCTTTCTTTAAAAATAGATGAATTTAGTTTCACTCAGATATTGAGAAACACAATTGCATATGACTCTTGTTGGAATTTTCAATGTTTTTTTAAAAAAAATATAACTATTTGCTCAGGAAATGATATTATTGCCAAAAGCATATTTCTGCTTTGAAACATCCTTTTTCCTGCACATTCATCAAAACATGCAATGTAGTTAATCTGTCTATAGTACAATCATTTTGGTTCATCATCCAAGGCAATCAACAATCTGACCCTTACTTACTTAGGTATTCTTAGCTCCCGTTAGTACACAAGAACACTAAATAAATGTTCCACTCCAGTTGCACGCATGTCTCTTGCTACTTCCCAATAATCACTTTCTAACCTTCACTTATATCAGCAGCATGGCATATTGGATTGAATTCTGGTCTTAGAATCAGAAGAAATCTGGATTCAAAATCTGCCTCTGACACTTAATAACTGTGTGACCATGGGACACTAGATGATTTATAGCTTGGTCATGATGACCAATGGAAGAGAAAAAATTACAAACTAGTACTCAGTCCATCTTATTTCTTCAAGTGATATTGATAATGAATAATGAAGAGGAAAGAATAAACTAAGAAACATGCCTTTATTAGACTATCTAAAAAGTTAAATTAATCATTTTTATGATATCTTTAATGAAAAAAATGAGTTTTAAATGTGGTGTAACCACAATAGCTACCACAGGCTCAAGGCTCTTTTTAAGTGAATATTCACTCAAAATGATAGCTCATGGGCCCAAAATGATTTACTTTTTGCTCTAGCTAGTAAGATAACACAATTAGTTCAAAGTAAAGGCATTTAATGAAATAAAATATTAATATAATTTGCAATAAAATGTATAACATGTAGGGCATATCATTCCACAAAATAATTTGCCCCAAAAGTGAGATGGGTAAGGATTTATAGGGATTATACATAAAGAGCTTCAAATGCAGACTACAAGGGAATCAAATTACAAATGAAAAACACATAATGATTATAATTAGGAGGAAAAAGAGGATTAAATAAAGGAGAGAATCTTTACTTGGATGGATGGAATAATGATAACAATAGAGAAAAGGACAGCAGCTAACTCATTTCTAATTTTCTTTCCCACCCTCCATTGCTTATATAGGACATTGACTTTTATACTAGAAATGAAAGAACAGACATTTTAATGGTGATTTTCATACCTCAAAAAGGAGAAAGTAAGAGAGCAACACGTTGTCTTTAATAAGTTTAAGTCATCTGGGCCAGACAAAATACACCTTGGCGAACTGAAAACCCTGGCACACATAGTTGTGGAGTGAAAGTCAGTAATGTCTGTGAGATCATGGAAAAAAGAATTACCAAAAGATGGGACAAAGGCAAATGCTGTCTGAATTATATTTTTAATGGGGAAGAATAGTTGTAATGTTAATTTAAATGAGAAGATATTTACCATGCATTAATAGGCTCATGTAACCTTCCTGGGTCCCATGGAAGTCTGAGTCACATGGAGCCTGTGATGGGAGCAGTTTGCTGAAGGTGTGGAGCAGGAAATGAGTTAGATCAATCACAGTTGTGAAAGGGAGAACAGGTAACAACTAGCCTGAGTGGGAAAGCCTGTGTGTGATTTGTTTAAGGGAGCTGGTTTGTGGAAAGCCTAACAGAGGGAAGGCTTGGAGATGGTAGTGCCCCCTGCATTGTTATTGTGTATAGATTTCTTTGTCACTATGATGGATTTGGTTTTCTGGTGCTTGAATAAATGTTTTGGTTCTGTCTTCCACAAGGAGTCTATTATATTTTGTGATTCAGAACTGTGCTGGCATATTCATAGCCACCTAGATGCTGTGAATATCCCATTGATGCTACACTAGTGGATATAAAATATGGCCTAGTTGGCTTGACAGTAACTCCTAGGAAAATTCTTGAGTGGATCAGTGAAGAAATTGTTCATATCTAGAAAAGAAGGTAGCGATAACAATGAGCCAACATGCTTCCACTGAGAATTTTTGACACTCCTCTCCCCCTTTTTGACAGCATTACTAAACAAGAAGACTAAGGGAATGATGTGGGTATGACAAATTTTAGCAAAGTTTTTGTTAATATATCTCAAAATGTTCTTGTGGAGAAGATAGAGATCTGTAAAATAGAGATATGTAATTAGATTCAGAATTTTAGGGATTAAGAAGAGTAGCTGTTAATTATTCTGTGTTGACATGCCATTTGGTATACAGTCTCCATTGGAGATTTTAAAACCAATTTTCAAACATTTATTGCAATGACTTAGATAAATTTGTTGATGGCATGATCATCAAATTTTTACGTTACAAAAGTTCGGTGGAATGCCTAACTCACTGCAAAGCAAGGGTAGCTAAGTGGCAAAGTAAACAGAGCAAAGGTTCTGGTCTCAGGAAGACCTGAGTTCAAATTTAGTCTCAAACACATACTAGCTAAATGACACTAGGCAGTCATTTAACTGTCATTTTTACTCAGTTTCCTCAAAAGTAAAATGAAAATAATATCTACCTCCCAGCATTGTTATGAGGATCAAAGGAGATAAAATTTGTAAAGCACTTAGCACTAATGACGATGACTGCCTGGCACATAGGAGGTGCTTAATAAATGCTTACTCCCTTTTCTTTCTCTTGTCTCTTTCCTCCCTTAACCCAAAAACATAAACAGGTAAGTTCAATACTAAACCCTTATCCCAACTACACTACAAGGATCTGCTATGTGCCTAGATCTTAATACCATAGCCTACAAAGAGGCGACTTTCAATAAATGTTTGTTGACTAAGACAGATAATCCACACTCATTAGCGTACTTCATATATGTAATGAAGGTGGTGTGGAACTGAGAAATATGGGTGACATTTATGTTAAATGAAAGAGCACAAAATGGCTGAATAAAGGAAAAAAACATAAATCATTGATTTACTTACATTTCCAACTATATGTGTGTTTTAAGTAAGATGTACTGCATTGGTTACAATGATTGCTTTCTGTGAGTAATGCATTTTAATTTCAACATGCTGTCTTCAAACAAGGAAGGGTACTCAGCTAATACTTTCCTATGTGGATGCAACTAACAAATGCAACTGATGTTTAAATGAAGAATAATATATAGTGATAGCTACAGAATGTAATGGCTAGGGAATGTTTTGAAAAAAGTCTAATGTGAAATTCCAATTATTTCTTACTACAGTAATCTCACTTTATATAGTAAAAAATAAAGCATAGTTCTGGTAAAAAATTGATCAACTGTATCCATATAAAATGACAAGTTAAATAAAGTTGTAAGGGTTATGTGGTTTTCTAGATTTAGAGTTACATCCAAACAACCACATTTTTTCCTCTTCCTTTTGTATCACACTTACATACCCAGTCATCTGAGGATAAGAGATCATAATTGGGGTAGATACTAGTGGAAAATAGTTGTGCCAAGAATAGTCATTGTAATATAATGATTTATACTTTTTTCTACTTCTGCTTTCATGGCATTTATTTCTTCATAATTAAGCATCAGATAGAAAACTATATTTTGGTGAGATAGGAAAGGTTCACTATACATGTGAACAGTGCTTTGGGTTAATACGAGTTAAGTGAAATACAATAAGCTAATAAAATTTAATGAAGATTTACATATTTTTTATAAAGGTGGTGATAAACGAGTATTTCGTATAGAGTATGAAAAGATCTCTTTTAAAAATATAAAGAAATTATAGCTATTTTCTCTTGACTTATCACTCACTTTTTCAGTCCTGAAGAGATCATGTTTTGCATGCAATAGCCTGAAAAATCTCACATACGGGGCTTAAATACAATTCCTCACTCAATTTAAAAGATGAAAGCTTTGTTTTGGATTTACTCAGTACAAAAATGACTTTTAAGTATTTTTATCTTTAAAAGAAGCACTACATCAACATCAGATAATTAATTAATTGAGGAAAATCCAACAGGCAACTGTTTTTAGTCATCCACATGTGTGTCCCAGGGCTTGCTAGCTTTGTACATCAGAAGGCAAGGCCAAACAGGACATCTCAATAGACCTAACGGAAGTTTGTAAAAATAAAATAAAATATTCATTTCTAACATTGTTACTGCTTTTCTTGCCAAACAATTATTGACAAGCAGTTTAGGAAAAGAATATTTTTTTGTTTGCCAATATGTTCTTTATTTTTTCACAAGATACTGCAGATGGGATGCATTTTCATCATTTTTGAAAATTGTAGAGAAAACAGGCATGACACAGACCAAGAACAGTATGTGAGTAAAATATTTAGAAGCTACTTTTATGGCACATTTTCCTTCAATGTGTTACTGTTACAAAATATAAGTGGAGACAATGCAATGATAAAAGGTTTTAAACTATATAAAGGCCTTTTTTATTGCCTTAAGGTGCTGTTATATTTTGAAAATCTGGCTTTTATTATTAGTGCCAGCCCATCATCATTATTATAAATTAAAGAGAAGATCAATTGAAACTTAATGGTACAGCACGGGATATAACAGCTAGAACAATGAGGATATGCTGGCAGGTCATATTTCAAATGAACAAAATTAATACTTCAGATTTGGCTAGGTCTTGGCAGTTAAATCTCATTTTGCCTAACAATCATTAAAGCTCTGTAGAATAACATTTTGTAAAGTGCTGCTCTGGATATTTGTTACCAGACCCTGTTGGTGTTAACTTTGTAACATTTCTTGTACAGGCCTCCTTTGCTCTTCTGACACTACCACCACTCTAATGTAAGCCCCTCATCATCTTCAGCCTGGATTAATTCAGTTACCTTGCTCATGTACCTGCCTGCCTTTCCCTACTCCTATCCATCTTTTATTGAACCACTAAAGTGATTTTCCTAAAGCACAGGTCCAATCATGTCACCTCTCTACTCAGTAAATTTCAGTGGCTCCCTATTTGCTCCAGGATAAAATGCAAAATCTTTTAGAAATTCAAAGCCTTTCAGAACCTACTCACCTCATACCATTCTAGTCTTCTTATATCTGACACCTTACTATGTGCTCTTTGAACCAGTGACACTATTTTCCTGGCTGTTCCATTCACATATTGGCTCCAGGCATTTTTTCTGCTGGTCCAGCTCCCCCACCTCAACTCTACCTCCTACCTTCCCTTTAATTTGAAAACAAATCATAGGCTTCTACAGGAAGGCTTTCCTGATCCCTCGGAATTTGAGTGTTTTTCTTCTACTAAATATTTCTATTTATCCTCTGTAGAATATGTTGTATATGTGCTGTACATATTTGTTTACATGTTGTTGTCCCTCATTGGAATGTGAGCTTTTTGAAGGTAAGGACTGACTTTTGCCATTTTTTGTATGCTCAGCATTTAGCTCAGTGTGTGATGCACAGATGTGCTTAATAAAAGTTTTATTGCATGACTGATTTGCTAAGTGGTAATTTATTAAATTGCGTTTAATGTCCTGAAAGTGTTAGTATCCCTCTAAATACACGCCAAACTTTAGTGGAGAGGTCGTTGGAAAGATCTAGAAAATCATTCATTTTTTGTATATTTACCCCTTCCTACTCCCTGCAAGGTATGTTAGGTCAGATGAGAAGGAACAAAGAGAAAAGCAGAGGAAAGAACATTTATTTAATGCTTTCAATGGAGATAAGGTATAATTTATATCTATCTAACCTATCAGTCTATCTATAGAACATCCATGTATATTTGTGTGTGACATACACATATACATATACACCTGTTCAAAGATATTGTGGCATGCAGACAGACATCTGGCTTTGGAGCCAAGGCCTAGCATCAAGTCTTGTCTTTGACACAAACTGGCTGTGTGACAATTGGCAAGCACAATCATCTCAGTGCTCTAGGAAACTCTTGGTAGGTGCCAACTGGTATCTGAAGGCAGAGTTCTTTTCATCTGGGTATTCTTGATATCACTGACACTACAGGTCTGGTCCCTATCCATATCCATGCATGTATGTTTATGTTCATGTATGAGTATGCAGTACATTTGTGTGTGCGTGTGAGAGAGACAGAGACAGAGAGAGACAGAGAGAGACAGAAAGAGATAGAGACAGAGAAAGATGAATAGAGAAAGCGCTTGAGGGAGAAAAAAGACTTAATGGCAAGCCCTTTACTTCTTTACAAGAACAAATAAAAGATAATCAGTCTACCCTGCTTCAGATCTCCAAGGCCAACAACAAATCAGTGGCATTTGCCTTCCCTTAAACTCAAACATTTCCCTCCCTGAGGCCAGTGTAAACTTACAATACCAATGCATTTTCTGTATGCTACCAGTGCCTACAGGAAATAGTTCATCTTTACAAGTCTACTTGTCAAATAAACATACTTCTCTATGTGCCAAGTAATACTCCTTCCTTTCTAGGGTAGTAACAAAGGCATGGGGGAAAAGATTTTGTTTTGTTTCCTGTTTTTTACTGACTTGTATTCTAAATTCTAATGAAGTTAATTTTTCTTACCACAACCAGTGCTAGGTTGCTGTGATACTTATCAAATTCAACCTGGTGCCTAATATTTTTTCCTGAACCTATATAAGTACTTTATTCTTCCTGCTCATGTTCAGCTCTACTATCACAATAACCTGAGAGGAAGAATCCTGAAATGTAGGGCAATTCCATTCATGTGGGGCTGAGTAAGGGAGACTTATCTGAGGAGGCTCCTCACACTTCTCAGGAGCTATAGAGTTCAGCACCTGTTCAAACCTCAGGTGAGGACTACACTTCTGCTTAAACTAAAGATGAAGAGAAGGAGAGGGCATTGACTTGAAAAGTAATCAGGAAATGCCTTGGCGAGGAATAAACAGATTCTCTGAGACATTCCAGAGAATCTTTAGATACCTTTCAGGAAAACTGCAATCTGAACATATGGAGAACAATGTCATTTGAAAAATTCTGCCTTTTCTGCGTTCCCCCAACCTTATATTTTTCCTTGAAGACCAAACATTTTATATGGGCAACACTTTTTGAGTATGGTTTTCAGAGCTAGACAAATTTGTTACAGGCTGGATTAAATAGGACGATTTTTTCTGGGTTGACCTAGGAACTTAACCATAATTTCTAACATCTTCCATTGGGAAAATGCATTCCAAGTTCCAAACAATTTAAAAGTAAGCTTTGAAACAAAATTCATTTGGAAATTTCCATCTCCATAGTATCCCTTACCTTTCTTTTCCTTTCCTTTCCTTTCCTTCTACTCTCTGAAGTTCCTACACTGGACAACACTGGGTTGCTCTCTACAGGCTCTCTTCTGGACCCTCCTGCCTGAAGAGTGATTATCAATAGTAACTGTTGCTGTTTCCCTCCTACTCTGATGTCATGATGTCGTTATTTTTTTTTGCCTCATTAAAGGGGCCATGCCCTGGCTATTTCTTAACAGGCATATTCACTGAATGGGTGTCACCTCACCCTAAGTGAGTACTTGCATAGATTTTGGCCTAAAGGGGCCAAGGTCTCCCAGTGCATCCTGGGTCATTTCCAGTCATCCTGATGAATATCTGGTCACTGGATTCAGATGGCCCTGAGGGAGAAGTGAGGCTAGTGACCTGAACAGCCCTCCCTCACTCAAAACAAAGTCAAATGCAAGTCATGTCATCATTTCTCTGATGGCATGGTCTTCTTCAGCAATGAAAGAGGATCATAATGATTTAAACACGCTAGGTGGAACAGAGCACTCAACTTTAAGTTAAGAAACCTGTATGTTAATCCAGCCTCAGGCATTTATTTATTTTGCAATAAATCTAAATTTTCACTAAATCAATTTCAATTCAACAAACATTCATTGGGTTCCCACTATGTGCTAGGCATTGGGCTGAGAATACAAAGACAAATGAAATAGTCTCTGCTCAAAAGAAATTTATTGTTCTATCTAATATCTCAAAGACTCAGTTTCTCTATCAGTTAATAATAACACATAAAAAAATCTATCTCCCAGTGGTAAAAAGAAAACAATTTGTAAACCTCAAAGTGCTATATAATAATTATTTTTGTACTCACTGTCATTATATTGTTTAGTGAACAATGTTAATCATGCATTCTTGGACAACACAATGGATAGTTATCCTCAAAATCTAATTCGCATTTAAAACAAATTCTAAAACACCCATTAAGAAAAAGGGAAAAAAGGTTGTATATATAAAATGCCACAAGGGAGTTGTTACAGGAATTAAGTTGCATTGAGTTAGTTCATGTCCCTGAAGAGCTACATCTAAGCTATTTGAAGCTCCTCACTCAGACAGATAATCTCATTCAATCTTTAATTATAATAAAATATATGCTACTGGTATATACTAAGAGAGAATTATAGAATCACTAAACCTCAGGTTTTTTGAGAGATGCTTTGAAATAAGAAGACACTGAAAATTTTAAACTATGAACATCTCAGTTTCACAAAATAAAAAATTTTCTGCCATATTTTAACTGTAAACTTCATACTTTTTTATACTCATCTTGTTCATTCTTTAAATTGGTTATGATGGGCTCTCTCTCTCCCTTTCTATCTACACACACACACACACACACACACACACACACACACACATCATAATTAAAGAATCAACAGCTCAGAACAATTACCAGATTTGTGAATTGTAATTCCATTTGGTCATCTATTCCCAGGGCTAGTTTCTTAACTATGTGTTTTAATTAAGGGCATTTGTCTTAACTACAATAATAAATGAAAGAGTTTGTATTTTACAACTAAATTACTAAAATCTCACATTTCACACTGTGATCTAACTTCACTAAATAAACTTTTATCAGTTAATAGCTCTGATCAGGTGAAAAATTTGAGTAAAATAAACACTAAGGTTTAAGAATACAAGAATAAACAATCCCCAAATACATTTAAAAAATTGTTTATTATCCTTCTTTTACTACACATTCACATATATTCTCCTTGGTTGTCTTTTTAATTATTTCATGTAAAGAAAGTACATCTTCTTAGATCACATAATATGACTATAGCTGGTGTAACTATTTGTGATTTGACTCATTCCATTAGCATTACTTTTATTTCAAAAAGGCATCACTTTTTCAAAAAGCAGTGCTAAATTTTCCAAAGACTACTTGGATAATAAAGTATTTTAAATATCACATCTGCTTCCATAATTAGCATTAAGTAAATTAATTTAAAATGGTGGATTTTGTTTCTATGTTGTAATACCAGCATAAGTAGCACTGAAACTATCCAACCATACATGATTCCATGATTTAGAAATTTCAAGGCAAACTAATGCTTTATTTGCTGGTTTCTATTTTTTCCACTGTATTCTTTGTTTTTCTTCTAATTTCAAGGATTCAATGGGACAATTTACTGCTTCAAAGATATTATTTGTTTCCAACTTTCCTCAAAATTTGGAGTTAACATATACTTTTTATTTCTCTCATCAGCAACATTTTTGACAGCTCTAATATACAAAATAACAAGCAGCCAGTGTCAGTACTTGTAAATCAAGTCCAAGGGTCCCCATGGCATCATGCTATGGCAGCTTATTACTGATAAGAGAATGTCAGTTTAGTCAATGTGTACAGAATATTGTTAGCTCCCTAGTTATACGTGTCTAGATAATCTTAGTTATGAATTCTTAGAATTCACAAGGATGCAGGCATATTGCCAGAATTTTGGATGAAATAGCCATCAAGTCCTTCAAGGTTAAAGAAAGATTTACCTGATTTTTAGATCAATTGCACACCAACCTCCATTAGAAAGACTAATTTCCCACTATCAATAATCCCAATTGTAGATGTTGCTGATTAATGGTAATTTAGGTAAAGAAGCCATTCATTCTTCTTCCAAACATTTATCATCATTGAACAAGATAACGACTCAAAAGTTCTATCTAATCTTTATGACAACTTTTCCTGTTTACTGTTACTGTCATTTAATATTCTCACAGTTATACTCCAAGAGGTTCATGGACTTTGGGAGCTAAATGCTGCCTTAGAGATAATTTAGTATAACACTCCTATAGTTCGTCAGGCAGAGACAGAATTTCAAAAGGGCAAGTTCCTAGGATTCCTTGTGGAGTAAAAACAAATATTTGAAGATAGACAGTGCTCACCAAAATTGCCAGCACGTATCGTCAACTGTTGTCTGACAACAAAGGAGAGTAATGCAAGCTTTCTTTATGACATTTATTTATGTCAGTTCAGTCATTTAGGCCACTTTCACTCCCTGGTTCAACCCTTCTCATTGATATATAAGATAACTGAGTCCCAATGAGGTACTATGGTTTGTTCAAGGTCAGAGAGCCATATGTGCTCCCCCAGACATTGCAGAAGGATGGTTAGAAGGTCTATCACATTAATGTTGTCCAGCTGCTTGAATTTAAAGGGCTAGGCAGTGATATCATTTTTGAATTTCTGTAAAACATGACTTAAAGGCAACAATGATGCAACTATTCAGAAAGTTGTGCTGACAAAAAAAAAGAATCTAAAAACTATAAGCTTGGCCCAAGAGAAGGAGTTAAAAAATTTGCCAAAGCAAGGACTACAAGAGTGGAATATTGAATATACTGTCAGACATAATTAATATGTTGATTGGGCTTTTTTCCTCTTTAAAAAAAAATATTTGTTCCAAGACATAGTTCACTGGGTAGCAGAAAACTTTAAAATGCAGGTGACATTTGAAAAAAAGATAACAGTAAAATAATATTAAAACATTTGTAATGATGTTTTACTTTTTTATATTTTTTTATATTTGTCAGTATCTCTGAAAGATAATTTTGATGTAACAATAATAATACTAATAGCCATAATTCACATTTCTATGGCATTTGAAAGTTAGCAAAATGCTTTGCCTACATTATTTTATCTGATTCTTACAAGAATCATGGGAGATAAGAGCTCTTACTCTCTTTTCTCAGGAGAAGAAACTGGACTTATGAGAGATTAAAGGGGATGTCTGTGGGAAATGTCTAAGGCAGAATTAGAAGCTGTGTTTTTTTCCTGAAGTGATCTGAAGCACTCTATTCATTATATCATGTTTTTTCACAAGTCTGCTTTTCTATCAGTGAATGTACTTCAATGGCATCTTTAACTTGTTTACTTCCAGTCTCTGCCAATAATTCTGCTTTTCCTGAATAGGTTGACCTTAATTAATACTGACAGTTAACAGTTTATGCTTACAAAATAAATAAAAAAAAAAAAACTTGCCTATTCATGGCTTGAGGCTAGGGGCAGTACCCATGGCCAAAAACATATTATATTTCTTAGATATATGTCTGACTTTTTCTGAATACTTGCAGACAGTACTTGTAAGCAGTTTCTGGCACTAAAGGTGAGATGGATTTAGGAATACAGCAGATGGTTGTGAACCTTCCTTACCAGCAAACAGCTATTTTATCCCACCTTTCCATACCCAGTTTTTGAGTAAAGTACTTACATTTGTTATAAAAATCAATCTAAATTTATTCTAAGCAAAACAGACATATGGTTTGAATTTCCTTAAAATTGCACATGGCTATAAAAATTGATGAAAAATGTCCTTGGAAAAAATGTTTGGGATTCTACTCAACAAAAAATTTAAAAATAGCTCACAATGTTTGGAAAACCTCACACACATCCAAGTTTTCCAGTTTTTTCACAAGACACAACTGAACTTAAATCCTTTCAAGCATTAAGAAATTGCAACTAATTATTAACCGTAAGTCATATAAAATGATCTGGAGAAATGCATTTACAAATCAAACTAAAGAAACAGATAATTATCTCGTAAATTCAGATCTATCCACAAATCGGTCATCAGTTTTAACTGGTTACAGATCTAGCCCTAGGGATAAGGAAAATGGGAAATTTACATTTCCAGAGTGACTAAGCGTCCTCAATAATGTCGCATTTCTCCCTGATATTAATGCTTCCCAAGGTCAAGCTCCAGCCTATCTTTTTACTTTTATCTCTCACATATTCTCTACATCTTTTCTC
Organism: Notamacropus eugenii; assembly: GCF_028372415.1. Taxonomy (NCBI): domain Eukaryota; kingdom Metazoa; phylum Chordata; class Mammalia; order Diprotodontia; family Macropodidae; genus Notamacropus; species Notamacropus eugenii. The sequence goes on along the minus strand of NC_092877.1, from coordinate 175,751,005 downwards.
TGTTTTTTAGGTTTCTAATTCTTTTCAGAAATGCCTTAATTTACTACAGAGAGGAAGGGAAAGGAAATTATAGAAAGTATAAAATCAGGAGTGTGCTCTTAGTTGGCCCTGTGGAATGAATTCATCATATGTCATTCACTACCTGTAGACCAATGTGTGCCAAGACCTTGAGCCAAGAGGAAGAAAAAACCTTCCCCACAAATTATTGTGCTCACAACTTCCTATGAAAACTTAGAACACTTTTTTTCTCGAATGGAATTTACCATGGTTTGCCTCATGTTATAAATGACTTTATCCTTGCTTATTTCCACTACTAGGAAAATAACTCTATGAAAGTAGGATCTGCATCACACTCATCTTTGTTTCCCTCACAATGTGCATGATATTGTTTGGATCAGAGTAGGTTGTTTCATAGGTGGCTGTAACACCCAAGATTCTGCATTACCTGTCATGGTAATATCAGGTTTCTTAGATAAACCATATGACTTTCTTCTGTTCAATGTTATATAACAAAAAATGATGCAGTTTGAGAATGGTAATAGACTGAATTTTATGTTATAGAAGATTATAAAATATCAGATTCCTAGTATAGTCATTAACACTTGGCTTCAGTTTTTCATAAATTTATATAGGACATGCCTAAATTCAACATAAATATTTTTTAAATAGCAGCACAAATAATGTATACATTGCAGAATAAGGAAAATTATTTTTATAGCTTTGAAACCTTTCCTAATGACTCTGCCAAAGGTTGAAAGAGTTTTTCTTTTTATTCCTCTTGTCCTTAAAAACATCTTCTCTTATGTATCTATTGCATTATATACTATAGTATGGTTATTTTTATGCCTCTTATATCCTCTATTATAGTTTTAAGAGAAGGTTTTAGTCTAAGTCAGATTTGTGTAACCTATATTTCCCAGCAAAATACAATGCACATCAGAAACCCTCAATAAATACAGAATGAATGAAATCTATAAATATTAAGTGTAGTTAGTTGTTGACCAAATTGAGAAAGTCCAGAGAAAATGTCTCAGTGGTATTATCACAATGGATATTAAAGAGTGTTTTGTTCTCATTCATTTGAACAAATGCATAGACATTAGATTGATTCATATAATCACCAATGCTTGTCTTAAGGGCTATTACTCTGGTTCATTTCCATAGACTTCAAATCTTATATGTGATCATATTCCCTCATTTATCTCTTTAATATCTACCAACTATGCCCTTTATATATATAAAATATATATAAAATTATATATTTAATTAAATTCATATTATTAGCATAAATTGAGTAGCATAAAACTACAAATTTATATTTTTTAGGTATTCTGCCTTTTCCCACAAACTATTTTAATTAAAACTATTTTAATACTTCAATTTAAAATAAAAAGGATTTTTTTCCTGCAAAAGACCAAAGAAAAAGGAGAAAGAGCTCTATGAACAAAATATTTATAGCTCTTTTTGGGATGACAAAGAACTGGAAATTGAGGGGATGCTCTTCAAATGGGGAATGATTGAACAACTTCTGGTATATGACTGTGATGGAATACTGTTGTGCTATAAGAAATACTGTGCAGGATGATTTCAGAAAAACTGGGGAAGGCTTATCTGAACGGATGCAAAGTAAAGTCAGAAAAACAAGGAAAACATTGTACAAAGTAACAGCAATATTGTGCAATCATTAACTTTTAATACCTTAGCAATTCTGAGCAATATAATAGTTCAGGACAAAAAGGACTTATGATGAAAACTACTGTCCACATCCAGAAATCTGAGTGCAGATTGAGTAACTTTTATTGCATTTTTCTTTTTTTTTTTTTGTTTTGCAGCATGGCTCAAATGGCAATATATTTTATATGACTACATATATATGTGTGTGTGTATGTAAGTGTGTATAGATGTTTGGAGGAGGAAAGAAACTTCTTTTAACCAAAAAACTTCCCCCATCTTGTACATCTTCTTAAAACTCTTTCCTCTGCCAACCCTGTGCCAAGAATTATATTTTGCTACAAGGGAGTAAAATGAAATCTAATCATTTATTCAATAATCAATTGTTGACATGCAACATACTGTTTTAGGTACGAGAAACTGAGGAAGAATAAAGAAATGAAGTGTTATTTGAGGATAATACAAAAAAAACCCCCAAGAAATAGACACAGTTTGAATCATTCAGAGAAGGGTAAGAGAATATATTCCTTAAGGTAGATCATGAGAATGAAACAGGATCTATTGATCTAAGGTGGTTGGGAAGATACTGATCCCCTAACAGAATTTTTCCTACGTATGTCTACCTCCTGAAAGGGAACAGGGTAGAAGTTGTGACAAATTAAAGGACTTTTGAATCTTACTATGTAAAAAGGAGACACTCAATTAGCAGAAAAAGGGGAACAATAATGGAAGTATGTCTTAAAAACTTTTTATGATAAATGCAATAAAAATAATATTGACTTACATTTGCTTAATATTTTAAGATTACAATGAAGTTTATTTCATTCATTTCTTATAGTAACATTGTGTGCTAAGTCTTGAGCAGTACCTATATTTGGTGCAGATAAAGAAAATAAAGTTAGGCAACTTTTCGAAGGTCACACTGATACTCCAAAACAATGCTGGAATCTAAACCAAGCTCTTTTAACTAAAGTCTAGTGTTCTTTCATATAAAACACTGAAAGTCATCATTAAAAAAATTATTTAAATTAAAATAAAATTTTTTGTTTACTTTAGTATGCATGTGTATTTTTCTACAAAAATATTTAATTGTAACTCTTCTAATGACTTGCTTGTACTAATTAATAAACATTTATTGAGTATCTTCTATGTGTAAAGTACTATAGTAAGAGCTGATGATTCAAAGACGGGCAAGACAGTCTTTGCCCTTTTTTATTAAAAAAGCAAATTTGTATGAACAATGATATGTCCTGCTAGTGAAATCTTTTAAAAATAAAATTGTACAATAATTTAAACTTTTAGACCACATTAAGTTTCTTGTATTTTTTTCTTACCCCAAATATTAGTTTTCTACATTTTTAAATTATTGTGTACTCTAGCTTTGAATTAAATGCAATTAAATATATGAATTTATTAATACATGTGGAATGTAAAGTTCTAAGAACAAATCATAAGGAGCATTAGGAACATTTCCAAACTCTCATAGGGGTGAGAGGGTATGTTTTTTCGCGTATCCTGAAGTCTGAAACTGAAATTCCATCTTTAACCACTAGAGAGCAGCTATTTTCAAACTTCAAAAAGTAGTATGCCAGTGGTGTAGCCATATTTTCTTTTCCTAGAGGCTAAATCCTGAGTCAACACTTGTTAACAGCCTTTTATGTACAGTAAATAAAAGGGGTTATTCCGGTTGGAAACTGAGATGCTTCTTAAAAGTATCCTGAGATGAAAGATAAAACAAGCAAGTCTAATTTGCTTTCTACTAGGATCAAAAACAAAGATCACAATTGTCTGAAGAAAGGGGAAGAAAGCTGAGACAAAAGCTTAAAAGGACCTTTGTCAGTGAGACTTTTCTCCATCCATCATAGTTACCGCCATTGTCCAAAGATCAGGTGAAGAAAAGCAATGACCCAGTCAATATTTTCTACCTATTCAAGGAGTCTCTTACATAAAACTGAAAATGAAAACTTAACCAAATAGAGCTAGAAATCATCAGCAATTACTGAAAATCAGGGGAAGAAAAAAGTCCTAATGCTCTTAAGGCCATACAAATATGAAAAGGAGCACATATGGAGCTAAAAGACACGTGAGACAACAAGACAAAATGAAAACATTAGGATATCTGTTTCATAAAAAAGGTATATTTTCCATCCTGAAACACATCAACTTATTATTGTGTTACATAGAACTACAAAGTCATGCTTTCACAAATCGTCATACTACTATAGTTTGAAAAAGATATATGTGTTACATCTAATAACTTTTAAATTGTTCAATTGCAGTATAAAATAAGCCATTCAACCTCACAAGTGCTGTATTAAGTCAACAAATGACTATGTTGATAAGATATCTTCACGTTTCTTGTGCATAACTAAAGTACTAGGAACAGTTTGAGAGGGAATGGGGAGTGAAGGATGAATAACATTCTGACCATTTTCTCTAGGCGATGTGGAAAAATAAATGAATAATGAATAACAGATGTAGAATTTATTTCCTTTAAATCTACTTAATATCTACTGCAAGATACCCAGATTGTTTTATGGATACATTCATAACAGAGTTTGAGCAATTTCATAAGAAATTTATTTTGAAAGATAAAGTAAGTTCAGTCCTTTCATTTGTTCTTATTAAGTATTTATATTACACTATAAACAGTGGATGATGCTAAATATCTTATCTGTTTTCATCTTTAGAAATTGTATGGTGCAACTGACAGCAACTGTAACCACTGCATGGTTAGTGTCAATGCGAGTGTCCATACTGACATATTTGTGAATGGACTAAATCTAATCATCACAGAATAGACCATTCAATATTTCTTTGTCTACCTTCATAGACACTGGGGGAGCAAAAATCCAAATTTCCCTTTACTAAATTATTCTAAGAAATATTTCATTCCTGCTTGGATTTTGTAAGGAAACCTCATTTATCAGTGCATCTTTTTTTTTTCTTTCTGATGAAGGCATATATTAATTATATTCTTAGCAAAGCATTTTAACAACAGATACAGTAAAGAAAGTTATTTCACTAAAGTCCTTTGCACTAACAAATGATTTAACAGCAGAATTTGATTTTAATTTATCAATAGAAATGACATTAAGGAAAATGCATTATCATCTGCTTTGTTGCTGCCCCCTAAGCACAATAGTACATTTCTACCTGACTTGTGGTTGAAGCTTTCTACATGCATCATCTCTCTTATTAGAAACATAACTATCATACTGAGTTCTCTCTTCTCCAAGTTAAACATCTCTAGTAGTAAAGGTATGAATGAATCAAACAGCAAAGGATTACCTCTATCCTTTGTAGAGACTTCATTTATACAAAAGAGAAAGATTTCATTTTAAACCTCCATTTCAAAATGACATTTTTCTGAATACACTAAAGACAAAATTAAGCTAATAATGTATTTGACTGTGACCGATATAGTTAATATGTTAATAACGGATTAATATAAACAATAAATACATACCTATGCCAAGATATTATAATCTTTGTTAAGGAGAAAAAGCTAATAAAATGATGATATGCTTGTATCTAAAGAAGTTAGATTCCCATGTATGTATATGGAGGGAAATAAAATTTGATAGGGGTATATGAATTTTGCAAATATTTTAGCAAATTGAGGTAATCTGAACCTTACAGTAAATTTAGTGATATGGTCTGTATTTGTTTTCTCTCTAATTAAAGTTATTTCTAAGAGTCCAAGCACAATTATACTGAAAAAACATATATTTTTGGCTAAATATACTTCCTGTAATCTCTACCCACCCATGTTCATAATATTATTTTAAGAGACAACATATATGAAAGAAAAAACTCCATATATTGATGATGATAAAGATGATGATGCCTGACATACAGTATTTAATCAATTGGTGTTGCTGGTGGTGACAATGATGATAAATTACTATTAAATTAGAATTCACATAGATTAGAAAATGCAAGTTCAGTTTACAAGTCTAGTAGCACTTTTCCAATTTGGTAAACTGTAAACCTGACAATTGTGGAAATATATCACATTAAACAGTTTATTACCAATATCCGCAATTCAAATATAATCACAATCATGATCTTTATAATGATATGAATAAAAATAGACTTACAAATGACAAAAGACTGAAATACAGATAAGGACTTCCAAATACTCTGGATATCTCAACATAAAAAAAAAAAAAAACAACATCAAAACTGTATCATCCTCACAACCTATTTCTCATTGTTCCCCAATCATAACACTAATCCATGAAAACTTAAGAATGACACTTGTTAGTAGATGTTTCCATAGTAGATACTCATAATTTCCAAGTTACCTGTAACAAAAAGCTTTATTGAGACCTACTATAAAACAACAACAACAACAACAAACCATTTAGCAACAAGAGAATGTACAAATCATTTCTGTTATATTCTTCTCCTCATTGGCTTTTTAGACCTCTTTTACCATTTGACCTATCCTGTTTGTTAAGGTATTATTTTCTTCCTTATTTTTTGGGTATCCTTTACCAAGTTGTTGACTCATTTTTCATGATTTTTTTTGCATCACTCTCTTTTCTCTTCACAATTTTTCCTTTATCCATCTTTCCTGATTTTCAAAATCCTTTTGGAGCTCTTCCATGACCTGAGACCAATTCATATTTTTCTTGGAGGCTTTGGATGTAGGAGCTTGACTTTGGAATCTTCTTCTGAGTGTATATTCTGATTTTCCTTGTCATGATATTAATGTTTTATGGTCAAAATTTTTTTCTAATGTTTGTTTTTTTCTCAGCCCATTACTTGACATTTAAGTCTTTGTTAAAGTGACACTCTGATTCCAGGGTGAAGGGCACACTGTTCCAAGATTCAGGGGTTTTGTACTGCTGTTTTCAGAGGTATTTCTAGGGACCTACAAGTTTTTGGTTCTTCCAAGGCGTTATGAACTAAGGAGAAGTGTTTTCTATTCTCTTAGCCTGTGTTCTGGTCTGTGAGTGACCACAAACACTCCTTTCTGGAACTGTAAGGAGGGTCCCTGCTCCATTGTGGTCACAAATTCTGGTGTACTAGTGCTCCTCCTGGTCCTGGGAATGCCACCTAGGAATGCCATCCAGAACTAAGTACGGCCAAAGTAACAGATACATATGTGTGTGTGTGTGTGTGTGTGTGTGTGTGTATGTGCGTGTGTGTGAGGCAATACTGCCATAGTGCTAGCAAAGAGACTCTTGTAATCTCCTTCCAACCAGTGCAACCCTTTTACCATTTATAGGCTGAATGCTCCAGAAGGTGCTGCTGCCACTGCTGATTCAGTCAACCCCAAGGACTCTTCTTGGTTTGCTGGGGCCAGGGCTGTGCTGGCACAGCTGTGTTGGACTCTGCTTCACTCTCACCTAGGTCTGACAGACCTTTCCTGCTCACCTTCTAAGTTGTTTTTGGTTTCTTTGGGCTGAGAGGTCTGGAAACTACCACTGCTGCCACTGATTCAGTCACCTTGAGGCCTGCTCCTGATTTGCTGCAGCCAAGTCTGGGCTCCTTTGGCCTGTGGTGGATTGCACTCCTCTATCAACCTGGTGCAACAGACCTTTCCTGCTGACCTTCTAAGTTGTCTTCGACTAGAACAGTTTCATTCCTGTACTTTTTAGGGTTCTGTTGCTATAGAACCAGTCAGGCCCAACGTATCTTCACACCTCTTCACCATGTATTTCAATAATTCAACATTGCTTAAAATCATTATCTCTAGTAGACAAAGAATGCAAAATGCTAGGCAGAGTACACCAAGGAAATAAGAAATGGGGAATGAATATACACACTGTGAATAATGTCTCTTATCATAATCAGTATTTTCATATAAATAAATTCAACGAGTCACAACATGAATTTAAGGCCACAATACAATAAGGAAGTATATGGTGCATTACTTCCTATACCACATGTCTGTTCATTCATTAGAATTAGTCATGAGTATTTATGTTACATCAGCCTCTTTAGTCAGCAGAAAAAATGCTGTCTCAAATCTAATCCATTATGTTTTGTTCTTTCATATTCTGTCTCCCACTTACTCTGGCTACATTTTCCAGAGGAATAGCACACATTTGAATGGGAAAGCCTTGACTACATAATATAAGATCATTTTGATTAATTGTTCAAGTATGAGAATAATAAATTACAATTCCAAAGACACATCACGAGCTCTTTATGGATACTTAGTAATGCAGAAAGTCCTTTTTGTACCACTTAATTCAAAAACATCTTCCCTATGGAATAAATGTAAAGTTACTTTGAACTATGTTATCTTTCTCCTTTAACCATCTAAGTCGTTTATTTCCTTGAGACTGAACAACCAGAATTACAGATCTTTGTTTCTTTCTAGTATCTGTTTCAATGCTTCAAAATTAATTTAAAGATTTAGTGCTATACTAATTATACTACTTAGGAGATACTTTGCAAAATAAAAGCATAACAAAATTCGTTGGAAGAAATATAACTTCTGAAATAGCAAGGGAAACAATGAGAAAAAAAGAAGATTGAAGGGGCAAAAGCACTTCTAGACATCAAGCTATACTATAAAAGAGCAATCATCAAAACTATTTGTTCAAAGAGGCAGCTAGGTGGTACAGCAGATAGAGCACAAGACATGATAGCTCAGAAAATTGAAATATTTTCTGAAGAATTGTTGAAAACAATCACTGAAAGACCAATATAAACATTCTACTCAACATTTTTCTTGTTCTCTACTTTCTGAGCCATGACTCTTTATTCCATACTCCATACTTGGCATAGACTGCTCATTACCTATTCTCCATGCATTAAAGCTCCTTCTACATGAAGAGCCATAAAGCATTTCTTCATCTGTCAAAGGGAAAGTATTCTCTCCCTTCTCAAATTTCTCATTGTATCTTTCATACCTTTATTGTACTCATCTTTCTATCTGTTGTGTAGTATGATTTTCCCCATTGCACTATGCTGCCATCCTGTTATGTTTGTTATTATTTACTACCATTTCAAATCTCCATCATTATTCAAATTTCAACATAGCCTTTTTGTGAACTAAGAATTGCAGCTATTTTGTCATGTAAAATACTATGTGTAATGAAGGTTAATAGTTGTGTTTTTATTCATATTGAAATGGAGTTTTCAAGAATGTTTTAGCTGTATATTTTAATTTAAACTTAATATGCATGTGAATCTGGTTGAATATGGAGCCTTGAGTTAATGGTTCAGAGTTGAAAAAATAATGAGAAAAAAGTAACAACACTACTGTCTACCCTAGTGTACCTTTATAGCTCATGAGAAGACTCAAATTAAAAAAAATGTGTATGTATAAACATATACATATATATGTTTGTGTCAATGTATATATACATATATATATAATATTCATATATGTACATATATATATAATTCTCATATAATGACACATGCTAGACCTTGTAGAATTCAGACTATGGAATTTTTTCTATTTAAGCTTATGTTTAAATAGAAAAAATTCTATTATTTGTCACAAATGGCACCAAAAGGACAGCTCCAATGTTAGGCAGCAGTTTAAGTTGTTTTTTAAGTCTTTTTTTCACTAATACAATCCTTTTAAATGAAGGAGACAGGAAATATATTTGATACATGTATATCATAATCATTTTAGTGTCCAAAGTTTAAATGAATGAAATCACAGTAGTTGAAATTTTAAAATCAATGAACAATTTGTGTTTTGATTGGGAGGAGATGCTGAAAAACAAGAGTAAGCTTTTATTAGAAATAGGAAAAATATAGTTACTACTCATTTTGAAGTGACTTTCAGGATCTTACTTAAATTAATGAATGGCTATAGGATGAAATTAGCGTAATTCCCTGTAAACATCCTTATTGAGCACATAAAAATTACCAAAAAAAAGGGCAAGGAGCTGGCAAAATAAATTTTGTTGAAAATCTGTCATAGTATTACATAAAAAGAAATCTTCTATAAATAAAATGAAAAGAAATGCTGGCCATTCTAGTTTGTGAAGTAGATATAGGTCTAGACATTCATCCAAAAGGAGAGACACACTATTTTGTGTGGATATAGTGCCCTTCTAGCAAGCACATTACTATTAGATGTACTCTGTTCATAAGAACAATACCAAGATATGTATACAATATTTATCACAATGTTATCTGAAGGAAAGAGATTAAATTTTCTAGTTCAAATAAAGTGAAAATGGTTCTTCCAATTTGAGATCCATGAAATACTTATTAAAGATAAAAACAGGTTATTTAGCTATATTGGACACAAGGAGTTGCAATACCATGCAACAACAAAATAGAAATTTTAGTGATGGAAAATCATCCTCTTTCCCTCTTCATAGTATAATAACCTTTTAAATCATATTTGACATTTGTAAGTTGAGTGAGCTGGCAGGCCTATAAAATCCATGTGGTAATATATGTGGTAAACCCTTTCTAGGGCAGTAATCTCACTGCTTTTTCTAATAGCTCACACTTCATGTGGCCTACTTGATCCCAAGAGACTTATTTGACTGCCTTTGCTGAGTCACTGATTGCTATTGTTCCTTATTATGAGAAAAGCAGAAAAGTGCCTTGAGGCAAATGATACTGAGCTAGAGGTGCAACCACCAGCCAACCTTCTGTGTCTTTCCTTTTTTTTCTTTTTTTTGGAGACTATAAAATATGCACATTTGTTATATAAAAGGGGTTCTTTGTGCTTCAAAAACAATATGACTGAGATTTACTCTGCTCCAATTGCTAATCTGACAAGCTCCATCTGGTAAGCAGATCCTTTATGTCATCATCACCCTAAATCTCTGAAAGAAAGTGGATCCTAGTGGAATATGTCCATAGCAAGTCCTTATGCCTAATGAGGTAGCATATTTATGGATTTAACTTTAAGAACACTAAAGAGAATGTTGAGTGGAAAGTGAATTTGAAGAAATAAGTGATTCGTTAGTTCATTTTCCTTCAGTTCACATTTCAATTTCACTTGGACAGAAATCCCCACCACCAAAATCTGCTGTGTATGTGAAACTCCACTCTAAATATGAAACACTAGAAAAATAATGTGTTATTTTTATACTAACTATTCCCCACAATAAATCATAAATTTTTAACTATTAATAAGTCACATTCAGTGGCAACCTAAAATCTCCCAATTATGTCTCTGAACTATCCATTTGAAATGGTCATAAAGGACATAAATAGTGAGAATGTCCAACTTCTTTTATATTTATATTCATTCAACATATGTTTATTGACCTCCAGAAGTATTTAGAAAATGCCTACCTTAAATTTTTGTTATTGCTCACATGTTTTCATCATGTCTAACTCTTCATGATCCCATCTGGGGTTTTCTTGGCCATGATACCAAAGTGGTTTGCCATTTCATTTTTCATATCATTTTATAAATGAGGGAACACATACAAATAGGGTAAAGTGACTGGCCCAGGGTCACATAACTAGTAAGTAACTGAGGCCAGATTTAAACTCAGGTATTCTTGACTCCAGGCCCAAAGCTCTATCTACCATATCAACACCATGACTGGGCAATTACTTATGTTCAATCTCTACTTTCATTTGGAACCTTTTATATATCAACTTTCTTCATTTATTTATTTTTTTGCATAAATAATACTCTAGGTATTATAGAACTTTGACAATGGAAGGGACTATATTGATTATCTGCATTCTTCATTTTACAGATGAAGAAAAAACTTGAGCCCAAGGCTTAAGAAATGGCTTATCCAAACATCTTGCCATATCTGACATCATAACCAAGACTACAGCCCAGGTTCATTATTCTGTTTCCCATATCAGCTTCCACGTATGAGAGCACTCATCAAACACTAACAAAACTAGTCTTAACTGAGTAAGTTGGATTCTTGCATAGATTCAATCTATTCAAGGCTTATGATATGAGTTAGTTTTTCTTTTAATTTCTATTGTTTATTTTTATTCATTCATTCATTTATTTATTTATTTAAATTTTAACATTTATTTTCACAACATTTTGGGTTACAAATTTTCTCCCCTTTTATCCCCTCCCCCCCAAACCCAAGCATTCTAATTGCCCCTGTGATCAATCTGCTCTCTCTTCTATCATCCCTCTTTGCCCTTGTCTCCATCTTCTCTTTTGTCCTGTAGGGCCAGCTAGCTTTCTTTACCCCTTAACCTGTATTTCTTATTTCCTAGTGGTAAGAACATTACAGTTGATCCTAACACTTTGAGTTCCAACTTCTTTAGCTCCCTCCCTCTCCACCCCTTCCCTTTGGAAGGCAAGCAATTCAATGTAGGCCAAATCTGTGTAGCTTTGCAAATGATTTCCATAATAGTTGTGTTGTATAGGACTAACTATATTTCCCTCCATCCTATCCTGTCCCCCATTACTTCTATTCTCTTATGATCCTTTCCCTCCCCATGAGTGTCGACCTCGGATTGCATTCTCCTCCCCATGCCCTCCCCTCTATCCCCCCCCCCCACCCTGCTTGTGGCCTTGTCCCCCACTCTCCTGTATTGTGAGATAGGTTTTCCTATCAAAATGAGTGTGCATTTTATTCTTTCCTTTAGTGGAATGTGATGAGAGTAGATCTCATGTTTTTCTCTCGCCTCCCCTCTTTATCCCTCCACTAATGAGTCTTTTGCTTGCCTCTTTTATGAGAGATAATTTGCCCCATTCAATTTCTCCCTTTCTCCTCCCAATATTTCTCTCTCACTGCTTGATTTCATTTTTTTTTAAGATATGATCCCATCCTCTTCAATTCACTCTGTGCACTCTGTCTCTATGTATGTGTGCATGTGTGCATGTGTGTGTGCGTACTCCCACCCAGTACCCAGATACTGAAATGTTTCAAGAGTTACAAATATTGTCTTTCCATGTAGGAATGTAAACAGTTCAACTTTAGTAAGTCCTTTATGACTTCTCTTTGCTGTTCACCTTTTCATGGTTCTCTTCATTCTTGTGTTTGAAAGTCAAATTTTCTTTTCAGCTCTGGTCTTTTCATCAAGAAAATTTGAAAATCCTCTATTTCGTTGAAAGACCATTTTTTCTCCTGAAGTATTATACTCAGTTTTGCTCCGTAGGTGATTCTTGGTTTTAGTCCTAGTTCCTTTGACTTCTAGAATATCCTATTCCATGCCCTTTGATCTCTTAATGTAGAAGCTGCTAGATCTTGTGTTATCCTGATTGTATTTCCACAATACTTGAATTGTTTCTTTTTAGCTGCTTGCAATATTCTCTCCTTCACCTGGGAATTCTGGAATTTGACCACAATGTTCCTAGGAGTTTCTCTTTTTGGATCTCTTTCATGCGGTGTTCTGCGGATTCCTTGAATATTTATTTTGCCCTCTGGTTCTAGAATTTCAGGGCAGATTTCCTTGATAATTTCATGGAAGATGATGTCTAGGCTCTTCTTTTGATCATGGCTTTCAGGTAGTCCCAAAATTTTTACATTGTCTCTCCTGAATCTATTTTCCAGGTCAGTTGTTTTTCCAATGAGATATTTCACATTATCTTCCATTTTTCCAATCTTCTCGCTATGTTCTGTGATATCTTGCTTTCTCACAAAGTCCTTAGCGTCCATCTGTGCCATTCTAGTTTTGAAAGAATTATTTTCTTCAGTGAGCTTTTGAATCTCCTTTTCCATTTGGCTAATTCTGCTTTTGAAAGCATTCTTCTCCTCATTGGCTTTTTGAACCTCTTTTGCCAATTGAGTTAGGCTAGTTTTCAAGGTGTTAATTTCTTCAACATTTTTTTGGTTCTCCTTTAGCAGGGAGCTGATCTGCTTTTAATGCTTTTCTTTCATCTCTCTCATTTCTCTTCCCAGTTTTTCCTCCACCTCTCTAACTTGATTTTCAAAATTCTTTTTGAGCTCTTCCATGGCCTGAGCCCATTGGGTGGGCTGGGACACAGAAGCCTTGATTTCTGTGTCTTTGCCTGATGGTAAGCATTGTTCTTCCTCATCAGAAAGGAAGGGAGGAAATGTCTCTTCTCCAAGAAAGTAGCCTTCAATAGTCTTATTTCTTTCCTTTTTCTGGGCATTTTCCCCAGCCAGTGACTTGACCTCTGAATATTCTCCTCACACCCACCTCGCCTCCTGGTCCTCCCCTCTATTGTTTATTTTTAACATTTTTTAAAATTTTGAATTCCAAATTCTTTCCCTCTATTGAAACCCTACCACACCCATTGGGGAAGGAAAGCAATGTGGTATCAATTATACATATAAAATCATGCAAACATAGTTTCCTGTGGTCCGTGTTGCAAAAAACCCCCAACAAAATAAAATAAAAATATCTTTCAATTTGCACTCAGAGTTCATCATTTCACTTTCTGAAGGTGGATAGAATTTTTTATCATGAGTCCTTTGTAATGTCTTGGATCACTGTCTTGATCAAAGTAGCTGTCTTTCATGGTTGGTCATTTTTATAAGATTGCTATATACGATGATTTTCTGGTTTTGCTCACTTCACTCTACATCAAATCTGGTAGGTCTTCCCAGGTTTTTCTGAACCCATCTCCTCATTATTTCATACAACACAACAGTATTCCACCACAATCACATACTGCAACTTATTCAGTCATTCCTCAATTGCTAGGCAGCCCCTCAATGTCCAATTATTTGCCACCATAAAAAGAACTGCTAAAAATATCTTTTTACATATAAGTCCTTTTCCTTTTTTTAAATTTCTTTGGAATGCAATTATAGTGGTATTTTTGGGTCAAAGGATATATACATTTGGTTGGATTAGTTCACAAATTAGTTCAGAAATCCAGTACATTAGTGTTGAAAATTTTCCACATCCCCTCCATCATTTGTCATTTTCCTTTTCTTTCATGTTAGCCAATCTCAAAAGTATGAGCTGGTAACTCAGAGCTATTTTAATTTGCATTTTTCTAAGCAACAATGATAATTTCAATTTCTTCTTCTGAAAACTTCCTATTAACATCATTGACTACCAATTGGGCAGTGATTCTAATTTCCATAAATTTGACTCAGTTCCCTATACATTTGAGAAATGAGGTTTTCATCATAGAAACTTCTCTAGAAATTTTTTCCCCAGTGTCCTGCTTTCTTTCTAATTTTGCCTCTATTGGTTTGTTTGTATAAAAATGCTTAAATTTCATGTAATCAAATTTCCCATTGTAATTCCCATGCTCCCTTCTATCTTTTGCTTGGTTAAAAACTATTCCTTTATCCATAGATCTGACAGGTGAATTTTCCCATGGTTCTTTAATTTCTTTATGATTTTTTTTTGTTTATAATTTTAAATTGTGTCCAACTCTCCATGACCCATTTGGGTTTTTCTTGGCAAAGATCCTGGAGTAGTTTGCCATTTACTTCTCCAACTCATTTAATAGTTGAGGAATCTGAGGCAAACAGAACTAAGTGAACTGCTCGATTTCACACCTCTAGTAAGTGTCTGAGGCCAGATTTGAATTCAGAATGATGTCTTCCTGACCACAGGTCCAGTACTCTATCTACTGTACCACCTAGCTCCCTTTGATTATGATATTATACCTTATGTCTAAATTACATACCCATTTTAAACTCATCTGGGGATACAGTGTGAGATGTCGATCTATGCCTAATTTCTGCCAAATTGCTTTCAAGTTTTCCTAATAATTTTTGTCAAATTGTAAGCTCTTTCCCAAAACACTTGGATCTTTGGATTTATCAAAACACTTCATCACTACGACCATCTAATACCATTTATTGTGTACCTATAAACTGTAATCTATTCCAATGATCTACTATTCTTTTTCTTAGCCAGAACCAGATTGTTTTAACAGTTATCACTTTGTAATATAGTTTGAAATCTGGTGCTTCCAGGCTGCCTTCCATTTCAGTTACTCTTGCAGAACTGTTTTCCCTTTCCTTTTTTATTTTTTGTTATAAAAGTTTTCTTCAGGAAATGTAGGTGGTAGAAAAGCTAAAAATCAATTTGTTGTTTAAAATGAAAGCAATTTTCAAAACTTTAGAGTATAATTGTTCTAGGTTTAAGGCAGAAATCAAGTCTGAATAAAAAGGGCAAAGCTATTTATTTCCTACTCCAAATTATACATGTAACACCAACTTCAAGACTGTCTCCCAGTAAGTATAAGGATAATTTTGCTATATCTTTAAGAGGAAATGGAATGTTGAGAAATGGTAGTTTACATTTGTTTTGGAGTTTATTAGTTGTAATGGTTGGATAGAGACTGATTAGTATTGAGAAAAAGAACTAAGGGAATTTTTAGTGAGATAACTGCTTTGACTTCTCACAAAGAAAAATTTGAAGAGAGATTTTGACACGTAATTTTATTTGGTTTCTGAGAAAGCTGACTGGCAAGGCAATATTCCTAGTATTGAGAAGTCACCAACAGCAAAGATGGTTAGAAGTCACTCTGACTGTTATCTTTCCCACAGTTGATATATTATATATACTTATTTATGTCTATGCTTTATTTTTGGTTCCATGTTAATAAATTGTATGACTTTGTCACAATAAATCATATATACCTTGATATGTATTTAAACCTAGAGAATTGAGGGTGTCAATGTAGAAATAAAAATAGATGAAGGTTTGTGGAAGGGAAGTTACTTTAGCTTATTTAATATTTAATTTTAATAATATTTACTTAGTTGGGTGAGATTGAGAGCTAACTGATTAATCAATGAGAGATGTTGCAATGTTAGTCATTAATGAGGAAATATAAAAATATATTCCTAGAGTGCCTTAGAAAACATGAACAAGATGAGTAAGAGAGTGATCCAAAGCACTGATTAATCATTAGGGTGTATGGCTTAAAACTGCTATGTGTATAACATCTAAAGCTAATTTCATCCCTTGAAGAATTTAAAGGCATCTTAAACCTTTAAGAACAGAAAAATAAGTGTTGAAACTTTGTTGGGCATATTCTATGCCATTTTCTGTATAAGACTTTAACTACCTGCTGATAAAGACTTCAATGAAACTATGTCTGTAATTCATATGCAAATTGTTTTAGAAAGTGAAGACATTTAACATATTTTTCAGTAGATACACAAAAAACTACAATTAATTTTCAACTACTAGGGTAGACCTGCTGTAAAGTTTATGGAAACATTATTTATTTCATATTTCCTTTTCCCTTAATATGGCATCTGAATCACCATAAGGTTGGAAAGTTCCAAAATAACCTTGGGACCAGTGCTAAGACTTTATCTGTGTGTTTATGTGTGTGTATGTGTGTGTGTGTGGGGGGGGGGGGGGTCCTAGATGGAATCAGATGACAACTTTGGTCCTTTATAAATTTACTACCTGAAGAGAGAAGAGGTTAAGTTATGGAAGTTCTAATAAATAACAATTAAACAGAGGCAACAAAAAGATAACAGATTTGGAATAAGAAAATGTAGTTTCAAATCGCAGGTCTGCCCTTACAAGCATACTATATTGGATAAGTCACCTAAAAACCCATTTAGACCTTAGTTTCCTTCATGGTGATGGAGCAGAGGTTATCTAGGTCTGATCTAACTTTAAAATTCTAGGAAATTCCTGAATCATTGATGTAGGAAATATGTTATTAAAATAACTAATATTCCAATTTGGGCATTGAAAAATTGAAATGGAGGCAGTGTGGTAACATGGGGAAAGAGCACATGTACACAGACACATATATTTACCTGTAAATTAGATATAACCACATCTGAACAGCTTGTTTGACAGAGTTGTGGAGAATGTACTCTGTAAACTAAGAAATGCCATGGATAATAATGATGAAGATGATTATGACATTGATGATAATGATGATGATGATGTCAGAAGTTTTTGTTATGTGTTGGACTAGATAATTCATTAGTGTGGAGAATCTACAGTACAGAATTTCCCTCCACTAATACAGATGCCTAACTTATCTATAACAATTGATATTCTTAGAAAGTTACCTAAGGTACTTGTTTATGGTCACACAGCAAATATGGGTGAAAAGCAGAACTTGAGGTAAAGTCTTCCTGACTAGCAAGCTGATTCTCCAGTCTAGGCACTAAACCATACCACCATGCACTGATGGTTAAACAGTGACAAAATTGAGAAATCATATCTGAATTATTAATATATTAATTTTAATATCTGGAAAGTCATAATTCTTTGTCTTCTATCAAACTGAATACATAAGAATGTTCTATTTGTCATACCTAACGTTATTTTATTCCACACTACAAGCCACAGTGTTTTTATAGCTTAGGAAATACAGAAAAAAAAATTCCAAAAACTGTTATAAAAATAACCTCTTTAAAATTAGAAAGAACAGATGGAGAAGGCTGCTAAACTCATCTTCCCTACATTTTACTTAATTAAGTTAGAAGAAATAGTTGTCATTTTGGGACCTTGCCTAGATTTTCACTTGCAGCCTTTATTAGAATATTGTATTGTTTAGCTCAAATTCTAGGTGGCTCATCTGAAGTAGAGCTCAACTCTCTTTATTGCTTATATCCACGTGCTGATCTTAGGCAGCTTTATATAAAATGCATCTGTAGTCTAAATATAGGAGTAATACAGAAATTTTATTCCCAAGGACTCCTTTCCCTTTCACTAAGAATATAATTCATTAAAGGTAAGGTCTAATTTATTTTTGGCTCAGGTTCTATATTACACTGAGGAGGTAATCAAAACTGTTTATAGCATGTATATATTTATGTATTATGTATATGAACATATCTTTTAAAAATGAAAAAAAAAAACATACTAGCTGATTTCCTATGTTAGAAAACCTCATTAGTGTATGAACTAATTAGGGTTCTGTTTACATTTTGGATGCTTACTGAAATTATTTGTATAGTTGACCTAAACTCTTCTACCTTCATTATGGTAACAGTATTTCATCAGTGAATTGTGAATGCAAATTTGGCTAAAATTGACATTTGGTCAATATTTCCATATACATACACTTGTAATGAAATGGGTTTTCTGTACATCAACATGAGTAGAGGGTGTGGTCTTTGGAAAGAAAAGGGTCCCTTCTTCCTCAAAGGTATGAGGAAAAATGGAAACAATGACATAATTCAAAATCCTTTTGAAGTACAAAATTAAGAAAGACATATGAGAGTATGATGGAGGGTCTGTTTTCTGAGCAAAGTAGTAAAAAAATCTTGTTACTGTGTGTTCTAAGAGTCCTGAGGAGAAAAGAGATATAGAATTGCTCCTAGTGAGTTACTTCAGTAAGGGAGGAATAAAAGTTTTGCTGAGCAGCCATGAGAATACCAATGAAGATTTTATAACATAAATTTGCAGTGGACCAATTGACTGAGTTCCTCTTTTGAGCACCTATTAGTGACATGTATGGAATAGTAGAGAAAGCAGAGCAAGTCATGTTTGGGAATCTAAGTCAACAATGGTGATAGCACAAAGGGGTAAGGGATTTGAGGGTGAAGAATAATGAATAGTTGTATTGCAATGATAATACTGATAATGTAATGTCAGTATTGTAAAAGGAGAAAAGTCAAACCAGAGAAGGGCTGATGAGTGAAGAAAATGGTAAAGGGATTAAAGGTTGAAGTGGGAAAAAAAAATTGTTTTTAATAAATAAGCCAGAATGAGATATTTTTATTCATAATATTATGATCAGAGATGTGAATTATAGAGTTCAAGATTTTTGAGGCATAACAGAATTATGTGTGATAGTGAAGATGTTGACTATTCCTGTGAAGAAACTACAGAAGAGTGAACATGGAGGTTAGCTAATGAGCAAGGAAGCCAGGGAGTGTGAAAAGGACACTGAGGTGTATAGAGCGTGTATGTGTGATCAAGGGATCATCTCCACGTATGTTGAAGTGTCTGAGAACGAGGGGAGGACGTCATATAGAAAGAAAGCCAAGGACTCAATAACTGAACTATTAACTAAAACAGTGCCAATGACCTGATGGCCAGATCAGGCCTAGGCTATATAAAATAAATCTAAAAGAGTAAAGTCAGCTGAGTGATGGTGAAAAAGAGATTGTCTAAAAGTTGCAGTGAGTTGCCCAACCTTCAGCCATGGCACTGGGAGCACATGTGCGAAGGAGCACACAACAGAGAAAGGAGACAAAAATTCAATGTCTTCTAGTGAGAGCCAGCTATTTTTAAAGCTGAAAAGATTTGGGGATAAAGAGTTCCTCATTCCGTTCCTAAATACAACACAGCATCTCACTTTTTTACTTTCAAACACAGTTGGAAAAATCACTTGATTTGGCAATAAGTTTGCTAGACATGGTAAATACCTTGAAGTGAAGGAGATATGTAAGATTTCTTTCACTCCACTTTTTGGTATGGATAGTTTGTGACATAATGAATATCCTTTTTGCTCAGGTTTTCTTATGGCAATAGTATACGAAGTGAGATTTTTAGAAAATAGAGCTTGAAATTCCTGCCTACTGAAACTAAAAACTTCATAATATCATTTGAACATCACTGTTAAATCTAGTCCTCAATTTTTTTTATAGCAGAAAAATCACAAAAATCTAGGAAAGCACAAATGTAGTGCAAATATAACTAAAAGTTGCTTGCTCCCATTGAACTGTATGACTTCAGTCAAATCGGTTGCTTTATCTGAGTTTCAGTTTCCTATATATGAAGTTTATTACTACATGATATATGTAGTATATACAATACTACTTTTGCAATTCAAAAATTCCATGAATAGCAGGGAAAAATGGAGCCCAACCATCTTCCAGAGGATAGGAAGCCTTCTTCTAGTTTCTTTCTGCCTCATCAAAAAGAAAGATACATACTTTTTTTTTTTTTTTTTTTTTTTAGTAAAAGAGTGGTTTACCATTTCTTAACTGTTTTCAAAGAAACCTATATCCTGATATGGAAGAAAGAGAACTTCAGGGAAGGTCACTACTGATGAATCTAGACTATAGATTTGATTCCAAAACCAAAGAGTTAGACAATTAGTACAGCAGAAAAAGTTGATATATCTGTCTTCCACAGCAACACTATATAATGATCAACTGTGAATTACTTAGTTAATCTCAGCAGTGTGAAAAATGCCATTCACCTCCAAAGTAAGAACTGATGGAGTCTGCACATAGATGAAAGGATACTTTTTTAACTTTATTTTTCTTGTTCTTTTGTTTTAAAAGTTTGGTCTGTGTTCTCCTTCACAACATGAATAATATGGAAATATGTTTTGCAACACTGCATATGTATAATTTATATCAAATTGCTTGCCTTCTAAAGGAGTGGCAGGGAAGGGAGACAGAGGGAAATGAGAAGTTAACAATTTTAAAAATGAATGTTATAATTTTTACATATAATTGGGAATTGTTAGCAAAATAAAGAAAAAAATATTTTAAAAATAGCTGGCCTTTGACTCTCTCTCTCTCTCTCTCTCTCTGTCTGTCTCTCTGTCTGTCTCTCTCTCTCTCTCATACATACACACACACACTTAAGAAAACCTTTGATTTATAGTTGAGATTCTTAGGTATTTAGTTCTTTCTGTTTCTGTATAAGTTCTTCCAACTTTTTTTCTAAATTTTAATTTTACAGACCTTCTATTATTTGTGTTGCTTTTTATCACTCCTTTCTGATGATTTTCCACATCTGTGTTATGAATGTTCTGACATTCTCTGGAATTCTTTCCCCTCAAAATGTTTCATTTTGCTTTCAATGGGCTGTAAGCATGAATGGCCTTTGAAAGTTCTAAAATCATTCATAATCTGATCAGAGAAGTGTTTGCTGAGCAACCACGTATCCTGCCTACATTATTATCCAATCCACTGACAAAGTCACTGATGTACTTATTTGTTTCTCACACTTCCTGGTTAGCATTTTCCCAAACTCTTTGTTTCTGCTTTCCAGTATCCCTAATATGCCCAGACATATCAGGGTTCCCTCCTTTTTCAACTTGGTATAATTTTACTTTCTGAGTACATTCAGTCCAAGAATATTGTCTTCAGATCTTTTATTTGATTACTCTTTGTTTCTTCTTAACACACACACACACACACACACACACACACACACACACACATGCACATGGTTTTTTTTTTTTTTGGTCTCAAAAGCAGAAGAAAAGTAAAACCTGTTTATTTTCTCATAAATGAAGAAAAGTCTGAAGTATAAGTAGGGTTGTCTCTTCAACGTATACCAAGATGAAATTTCAAAAGCCAAGTCCTGTTCCAACTTTCTATCTCACTGACAATTTTACCATATACTTTAGTGTGGTCCTTTATTTTTCAGGGACCCAAAACTATGGCAAGAATTGTAGGTGAATATGTCCAGGCAAATTTAAGGATGTATTCAAGCAAAATAAACATTCATTAAGCACCTACTATGTGTCAAGCATTGTGCTAAATTCTGGGGACAGAAAAGAGGCAAAAGATCTTGTCCTCAAGGAGCATACTTTCTAGTAGGGAGATAATATGCAAACAAATATATACAAAGCGAATTGCATATGGGATAAATAGAAAATAATTTTAAAAAGGAAGGCACTGAAATTAGAAGAGGTTGGGGAAGGCTTCTAAAAGGTAGGATTTTAGTTGGAACTTAAACTGTTCACCCCAGAAACAGAAGAGGGTAGACCCTGGGATTTTGCTATAATACAGATGTACCTGCGGTAGATTATGTGATATAATGAAAAAGTATATGCTCTTAGAATGAAAATATTTGCCTTGAAGTCCAGTTCTGATGCGTCATGGTATATACTTTAGACTAGAGGTATCAAATATGCAGCTCGTAGGAAATACACAGTGCAATACTTCCCGGTGGTCGTGAATCAGACTAAAATGCAATTGGGAAATACTTAACAAAATAAACAAAAATAGATTATAATTAGTACGTGGTTTTCTAAGTCAATACATGACCTGGAGGGATCATCATGTATTGTTTAATGTATTCCATTTCTATTTGATTTTGACACTACTGTCATAGACAAGTCATTTAATATCTCCAGACCTCAATTTCCTTATGTAAGAAATGATGATGATAAACCTTCTACCACTTGATTAGCAAACGTATTAGGAAATCTTTTTTGTAATTGACAAAGTACTGTATTAAGCCGATCTATTATTATTATCATTAATGTTTTTTTAATAAACCCTGTGGTCATCCTACTCATAGCATTGGCTCTGCCCTCAAAGAAGTCAGAAGAGTTTTAGAGGATTGACAAATAAATTTGCTTTTCTTCAGAATTGTTTTAGCTACCCCAAGTTTCTTCCAGATATCAATGGTAGATTATAATGGTAATGTCTCTCTTGACCTGAGCAGACCCCTGACAATTTTGAGTCAACATAAGGGGACAGGAAAATGTGTCAAAATAAATCTATTCAAATTGTGACAGAACATATGAAGTACCAATGGAAAGTAGAATGTTATTCATGTTTTGGTAAAGACATGAGAATGAGTCTTGCCATAAAGAGGATGGGATGGGGTATGAAAGTAGAAAGTAAAGGGGAAACAGCCTATTTTTTAAAGACAACAAAGTGACTAAAAATATTTTGTACCCCCATACAGTACGTCTAAGAACCTAAAAAATTAGCTATCTAAATTAATTTAACATTTATTAAGCATGGAATAGTGGAAAGATGACTTTGTACTTAGGGAGACCTACTTTAAAGTCCTATTTGACTCCTACTAGTGTTGTCACCATGGACAAACTGCTGAATTTTTTACTGTAGTAACCATCTCTCAGACATTACATACTGCAAATGTGTTTGAGATATTCCTCCATGGAAAGGATTTATACATCAGATATTTTTACACTGATGAAATCACAGTTTGAATGTTTTTTCCATTTCTTTCCCTCATCCTCTCTCCAAAACAAAATAAACAAAAAACAATAGCAAAAAAGAGCAAAACATGTACTTGACATTCAGAACATAAAAGATAAATAAGACAAAATTACTGCTTTCAATGAGAAGAAAAACCAAACTTACATACTCTGTCATTAAAAGTGTGAAACTGTTGTGACTGATAAGAATTAAGACTTGTCACCATTAAAATTGTTTAGGCCTTATTTCATACAGAAGGTAGTAGGCATAATATCAGCATCCGCAACTCCATGAAAATATAACCGTGCTGCTCCCCTACTTATCTTTCGTATTCTGCCCATGCAGCATTTATGTATCTTAATGTATTACTACTACACTGAATGGTAGTCTCTGGTTGTCAAGGATCTCTAACACATTCAATTAATGGCAGTTGTTCTGGAAAAGTGCAATGACATTTTGTTTGGGTGTATTTTGTATAAAATCTGTCATGCTGAGCTGGTCCTCAGCTGTTGGTTCACAGAGGGTGTCAGACCTTTGAGCTGTCACATGGTCAAACAATGAAAAACAGCTCAATAGGCATGTTAATTATGATAGTAGAGGAACAGCCATAATGAACCCTAATTGCTTGCTAGTGGCAGTTACCATAAGGCAAAAACTCCATACCAATCTTCCACCTGTGGTTATATCCAGAAGAAATGATATAAATGATATGGAGGCCTTAGACAACTAGTCAATACTCAAATACCAGAGAAGTCTAATTATTAGTACAATGATTTTTGTTGTTGTCTTCATTTATAATATACTATTTCCTTAACACATTTATTCAATCTTTACATTACCCCAGGATCCAGTTTTACCTGATTCTAGCCATCTGAATTCATTCTCACAATTTATGGAAACAATTTCATGGTTGGTCAGTTTTACAATCTGTGTTTGAACTTAGTGTAACAAGAGAAAGGGAAAAAACCCCAAAGTCATAGCTATACATATACCACCAAAAACGTTTTTCAATGAAAGAAAGATCCTAAGTGCTTTTGTGAATCTTAATTATTGCACTCTGAAATATCTACGTTGATCAAGTTCTGAGTGGTAAACCCAAGAAAAAATAAACAATAAAATCTTGTTACATTCATTTTTATCTTCATTCATCCCAGATTGGTCTAGAGTCAATGACTATCAATTACACTTTTCAACTTGCAAAGTAGTATATATCACTATCCCTGAGATAAACTAAGCCTATTCAGGGTATCTGATTTTTCATCATCCTTTGCAAGTAAAAGCAAGTTGTAGAATCTATGAAGGCTTCAATTACCAGCAAGTTCCTTTCCTGCTAAAATGTCATCACCTATTAGAATAGGAAATCTCACAGAAGCAAATGGAATGAGAGTTCTCTGAGTTCAAGAAGTTTAAAAATAGGATTGGATCAGTTTCTCCCATGTATTTAATTTTCTTCATTTAGCTCTAAATGCCTCTCCAAATGACTTTAATGTCATTAAAATGGCATCAAGTTCCCAACTCTGTAATGTTAGAAATATGGTATTAGAACCTTCTATTGTGGGTTCCAGAATGTTGTCTTATGAAGATCAGTATGTTTGTTGCTTCCAGATATACACTTGGGGTTCTTAGAGCTCATTAATATGGGATATGGGAGTTGTATAATTTTTGATTGACTCAAAATTGCTTGAAAAGTAGAGTGTGGTATGTCTTAGCTAGGAAGACAGTTATTACAAGGTGGAGACCATCTCATATGATGAAAATCAGGGAACATTTCACTTAACAAACAAATGCTGGTAAGGGCTAAGAGAATGACCTTGGTCTATCAAGTGATGAATTAAAGACTTCATAGAGGTGCTGAACAAACTCTCCTAATCTGCCCCCACTCCCTTTTGGATTCTATGCATGAAATGCTAACTCAGATTCTGCAGAGGAGGGGGAATAAAATTCGGGTACTCAAAGGTCCCAGAAAGGGAGAAAGACTTTACTCATTAATATAGCTATGTACAAATATGGGCATATTATGTATGTATATGCACATATGTACATATATGAAATTACATATGCATATAATGTCAGTCTGTCCACAAACTACTGTCCCTTTAAAACACTACCCTTTCATATGAAGCAATTTAGTGAGGAAAGGGGCAGGAAAAGAATTTATAGATAAAGAAAAGTAATTAAATCAGCTACATATGAGATACTGCATTTTTGATAGATGATCAGTTTGGTGCTTAAATTACTAGGGAAAGAATTTTGGCTTAATAAAAACTTCTAAAAGTTCTATGTAAAGAAACACAATTTAAAAATGGGATATAAGGAAAGTGGGGCAGAAAATGAGCTGTGATATAAATAAAAAAAGGTTAAATCACCTTGTAAGTTATGTAGGGTCATGCCTTTTGTATGTAAAGAGTTTGATGGTTTAAAGAGGAAGAGAAAACATTTTTTACTAAAAACTGAAAAATGTAATCATAAAGAAATGAAGTTTTCAAAGGCAGAGATTGAGAGAGGAAGGTTTTTAGAACTGATAAATGTTTGGAAGTACAAGTTATGGTCCCTGAGAAACAGATTGCTAAAGAAGTCCATGACCCAAAAAATTCAAGAACTCCTGCCTCAGAAGTATCCTTCAATTATGAAATCTGTAAATACTTTTTATGGGAATTTGGAAGCTTGCTGTCCTCAAGAGATGAATCTATGGTCTCTGTAGAGGCAGCCAGAAAAACAAAGACAGCAAAACATTGTTGCTAGTCTTTGAAATAATGACAAAAAAAAAGGAAATTGAAATGAGGCATGTTCGCATCCTCTCTCCTACATTCTCCTTCTTTTCCATCTTCCCCTTCAACCTCAACTCCCTCCAGTGCAAGGATGTTGGATCTGTCTGGTCCTCATCTAATGTGGCTCATTCAGCAGGTGTCCAGTTTCTGAAAGTGGTATTCTTTAGTACTGTCCAAGGCCTAAAAGGTCCAATCAAAGTCAGCCTCACTGGTGAAGAAATATGTAATTTGGAAGTAGTCAACCTTGATTCTGACCCCCATGGTAACCCTTACAGTTAATTCTGAGACACAAATTGACTCTCTGGTAATCAAAATTGTATGACACTCCTAGAAAAGTTTCTGACCAGGAATTATCTCACAAATTCAGGATTTTCTTTAATTGTACACCTATTTTCAAAGAGATGGTATCACCTTACTATAAGTTCCCTGGTCAATTTTTTCTATTAACAACTAGTTTAAAAAATCTTTTCTAAATTGTAGAAAAGTTCAGGTGAATTCAGAAACCATTCAGGGCAAATTTCACAGTATACTGACATAAGATATATCATTATATAAGATAAAAGCCAACTATTATCAGGCCTGCTGCCAAGCTGAACAATGCTCAGCCCTCTGCATGCTTTCAAAGTGGCCAAATGATACTAATTCTACAGGTTTTCCAAGATTCATGTCAATGATGCCAATGTCTCCTTAACATAATTCAAAGGGCATCCATTGCTCAAAATGATTGGGTCCACATAACAGCATGTAAAAACAAAAACCCAATAAACATCCCATCTACAAAAAGAGCAGATTATTAGAGGATTTTGGAAAGCAACTGACTCAGCAGAACCAAGAAAAGTGTATACACAGTAACAAAAATATTTTTTAAGAATGCGTTTGTGTGTTCATCCTTTGTTGCCGAAGAAGACCATGCCATCAGAGAAATAATGACATAACTTGCTCTTGACTTTGTTTTGAGTGAGGGAGGGCTGTGCAGGTCACCAGCCTCACTTCTTCTCCAGAGCCGTCTGAATCCTGTGACCAGATATTCATCAGGATGACTGGAGATGACTCAGGGTGAGGCAATTGGGGTTAAGCGACTTGCCCAAGATCACACAGCTAGTGAGTGTCAAGTATCTAAGGTGAGATTTGAACTCAGGTCCTCCTGACTCCTGCACTGGTGCTCTATCCACTGCACCAGCTAGCTGCCACTGTTTTAAGAATCTTGTTTTTTTATGAATAGTTATTATGACTATTATAAATACCAAAATAAGCAATAAATGACCTGTGAAGGAAGATACTATCTGCATCTAAAGAAAAACTGATAAACAGAGGCATGTATAGAATAATCTTACACATACACATAAACACACACACACATTTGTGTCTAATGGTAGTCAGCTCTAGAGTGAGGGGGAAAGAAAAAAGGAAAAAGAAAGTTACACGATAACTTTGTTATATATTTAAAAGGAATAGCAAATTGTACAACATAGATTTGCAATTTCATAAGTAATCATCCTTCCTCCCCCACTCCCACCTCCATTCTACAGTGTTCTGGAAATGCTTGCAGTTTCTAAAGGGAAAAAAAAGAAAGCAAATGGCAAACCATACCCTGAATTTTTAATACTGACAATGTTGTTCTAGGTCTTTTTTGTGGAATTTTACTATTTCTCAAGAGATACAAAATGTTCCTGTAGCCTGAGAAACTATACTTGCAGTCCATACTCTTAGTGCAGCAACCCATTCAAATGAAAAGCAAGAAGTAGAGAAGCCTTTCACCAATGCTAAGCTAATGACCCTACAAATTCAAAATGAAACATCTTGAATTCCTGCACCTAAGAATGTAGTATTTACCATAATTGAAAAAAATTGACCTATGGAATTATGAATTTTCTTCCTGTTCACAATAGCAAATCTGGAAGAATTAGTTTATTGTTTTATATGTACTATTTTTGTTGCATGAATTGAATGAATGATGTCATAAATGTTGTCTTTCGCCTGTGTTTGTGATTTGTCAATATGTTGAAATCTAGATGGGTAAAGGGACAGCCCCTAATTAAAATGGAGCCATTTTAATAATTAATTTAGATTTTTTTTCAGTAACGAAACTACCCTGAAGGACCTTATTGATCTATGATTACCCAACTTTTATTTTTACTTCTTGATCTGAGCAGTTGCGGATAAAAATTGAAAAACTGAAAAAAATATAATGTAAAAAATGTTATGAGGAAGATTCATTTTCTAATTCCTAAAATTTGTTTCATCGGAGAGAAAAGGAATAATCTGTTACACAAGTGCAACACAAATAAAACTCTTTTGACGTAAATGTTCACATTGTGATGGAAATTAATTTTCTCTGGTGCTGAAATACAGACCCATCTGTCCTTTGGTCTTTTTCTATCAGCACCCCTTTATGAGCCCCATGTGTCTACCTTGTATTTGGTATGGCAGGAAATTTTTCAATTCCTAATGGGGGAAATCATTTCATGAATTCTTCAGATTTCTGCTTACAAGTTTTCACCATATCAGAAAAGGTATGAGCTATGAGTATTGAAGGAAAGACAATTAAATGTTTTTTTTTTTCCCTCTTGTTTCAGTGAAAATGCATTTCTCTTTTTTTTGAAAATCCTGGTATGACTTTACTTGGAAGGGGCTTCTCAGAAAATTTTATACTACAATAACATCTAACTCTGCTTTTCCTACCTTGATAGCTACCTTACTTCTAATACTCAACTATAGCTCTTCACTGAAACAGAAATAGCCACTTCATATCTCAGAGTTGTGCAATCAAAAAGACCTTGCAGATTCAACTCTATGAAGTAACCTTCTTACTTTCAAGGTAAAAACTGGGAATGGCTGCTCTTTCTATTAGTTAATACTCTCTTTCAAGACAAGATAAAGAAGACATTCCATCAATTATCAACAATTTTATCTGAAAACATCCTTATACCAATTAAATCATCATGTAAAATTAATATTTAGTCTACGGTAAAATTGACAAAATTTATACATCTTCAATAATCATTTTATTCAGTCACCTGATCAAACTTAATCCAGTCTATCACTGCTAATATTACTACAATTGAGAAATATTATATATTCCTTGCCTTCTAATGAGTTTTTCTCTTTCCTTGTTTACTCCAATTTCCAATATTTGTTTGATTTCCCATCTGCTTTTACTCAGTTGCCTTGGACCAGACTTCCTCAGGATTTCTATATGAGCTTTACTCTTAAGTAGTCAAGCCAATTCTATCAGGATCTATAAGGTTTTACTGGTCTCAGGAAGTCTGTCCCTATGCAGTATCTCTCCCTATGTAGTATATGTATATATATGTATATATATATATATGTATATATATATACATATATATATATATATATATATTAGAAAAAACTTGGTGCAAGCTGAAATTCAAGCTATTGTTCATTTATCCAGTGTTTGCATCTGAGTCAAAGCAAACAAACACTAGAGAATTCTGGTCATTGTTAAAAAATGACCAAGCTACTTGGGGATTCCCTCAGGTGACTATTTTACAGACTCTTAGAACTGGATAGCTAAAATACTCTCCTTAGTCTCAGGAAGCATCTGCTCTTGCCCTGCTTGTTGAAGGGACAGCTGAACTACTTATCTCTTATGTAAGAATGAGGCTAGTATCTCTTTCTCCTCCCTACTGCTCTACAATATTGCACCTGAGAGAGAAAAGAAGACAAGATGGACAATAACCCTGCATTATCATTCCCTTTGGAAATCCTCTGTTGTCCCTCTTTCTCTGTTGCACACTTGCACAGGAGAAATATTTAATCATATCTCAGTAAATGTAATCCTGGGAAATCTGCTCCTTTTAGAATGGATATCTGGACATTCCCTCTTATGCAAACAGAGGGTATTCATTTTCTTCTAATGGTGTTACACATGCCACTCAAGGAATATTGATATAGCCAAATTTACCCCCCCCCCCCAGAAATAACCAAATAGGTTAAAGAAACCTCTTATGTATTACCAAAAAGCATGCACTCATAACCTCTAGCTACTGTATTGGATTCGTGCTTCATGCTGCAAATTTCCTGTTATGCCTCCAACATGTCTAAGCTTTTCATGTCAAGCCCCTTAAAACTGAAATGGCCTTAAAACTTGTTGAGGAAAAGCTCTCCTCAAAGACACTATAATCCAAAGGTCCCAGTTAAAAAAAAATTGTTCTTAACAGTTGCCCAGGATAATTGTTAACTAGTATCTATCTAATCTTGAATGAGCTATCATACATTTACTTTCTGTATAAAAAACACAATGTGTAGGTTTTTTTTTTTAACTTGTAATGATTGAAATGGAAAGCAAACAAGAGTTATACGTTTGGGGGGAAATTTTTTGATTGAGCTTAATGGGTATAAAAAAGAGACATTTTCAATAACCAATATGTTATGCAACAACTGTAAACTTGCTGGTATTAATATTAAATTAAAAGGAAAATAAAACAAAAACTACACTGTTTTAAGTTTGCAGTTTACCATACACACTCTAATATAGAGTAGTATTTATTGCATGAAGTGCAAACATCTAGGGCTAAAATTTGATCTGTTTGAATCTAGTTAAAAATGTTTACAGGGCTGCAGTCAGTAGTCCTACATGAAGAAGAAAACATCAAGAGCTGCACAAAGGGAGGGCTGTCTTTTGTGCCTTCAAATGCTCCCGTCATCACATGGACTTAGATGGCTAGCAAAGTGGAAAGGATGATGTTATGAACGAGGAAAAATGCTCTTGACTTACTTTTCTTTTAGTACTGTTTTCCTTTGAGAAGGAAAAGTTTTTATCCTGGGAAAGTAATACTCCCAAGTAGCATGAAGTTCTATTGTATGGTTTTGCTATTCCAAAAATTATTTATGACCTTACCTGGAATGAAATGGAGCTGAGGGAATTTTTTCCCCATTATATCTATCATAGTTATAATATGTCAGTCTTTGTCTAGGCTCAGGGCTAATAGAACAAATTACTTCCTATTACTCTAATAGCAAACTACTCTGGGGATCAGAGAAAAATTTTAAATGTTTTGTTATACATCTTACTATTAGGATCATCAGACACCTCTGAGCTCACAATGATGCAGTAGTAAAAGACTACTGTCTTTTACTTTAGTAAAAGTAAAATAAATATTGATAATCCAGGGAAAATGATTTTATGCCCTAAATTGATTCCACAGTAAAAATCCCTTAAAGAGAAGTAAGTATAGGTTACATATCAGGCCAGACTCCTTCCCAACAAATGTTATTTATTTAAAAGACCAATACAAATAATAAATACATCCATTTATCTAAGCAATTGGGACACAGAAATCAAAGAAGCTAGAAATTAGAATATACCAGAAATACACAGAGTGGATGAGCTCTCTCACTGAGAGGAAGATATCTCAGTTCAACGAAGAGTCATCAATCTCTCCGAAGCGGAAATTTCTCAAAGTCTTTAGAGGAAGACTCTTTCTCTTTAAGGAATTTTTACTATGGGATCAGTTTAGGTCATAAAATCATTTCCCCTGGATTATCAATATTTAAAATGAACCAAGAGATATAATACTAGTCTGGTGCTCCCTGCTCCAGAGATCATAGGGATCAGTTTTATGCTCTAAATTTCATTTCCCTTCAGGCAGGAATCAAAGCCTCCCTTGGAGTGGGATGGGTGAGATTCCATAGATAGCTATTTTGACCTCCTTGTGAGCTCCGTTTATACAACTCTATGTGGACAAGCATATAACCTACATAGGAAACACAAATGTTACATCTGTTGAAGGTATGAAGATTCAAATCATCAAAAGAGGAAAATGGCAGTTGTAAAATGTTCTAATTATTAAGGGAGGAGTCAGCTTTAACTTGCGGAGTTAGTATATGCCTTCAGAAACCAAAATATTATGTTAAACTTAAGAGTCTCTTTGTCCTAACTCTGAAAAATTATAAAACCGCTATAGGAAGTAAGTATAGCAGCACTGTCTTTGCTGTTTCTTGCCTTTGGAGATATACTGTCTTGGTTCTTCTACATCTATAAATTGTTTTAACTGGTAAAAAAAAGCCCTTTTTATGTATTTTTCATGAGGATGTATTTTTTAAATTTCTGTATGAAATTTTTACTTTTGCTTTTTCCCTGAAATTAATAAAAGAGAATCGTTCCTTAACTTTATTCTTTAGGATATTGGATTATTTCCTTAAGAAAAAGTACAGAAAAGACTGAAAGTGGCTGGCTGAAATGGTCAAAAGGAATAAAGAAATGAAAGAATTGCAAGCAGCTCTGTAGGAGCTGTATGAAGAAACCAAAAGGGGAAGAGTCACGTGGCAAGACGGTTTTCACTACTTGTTCCAGGTTAACGGAATAAGGACTGGCCTCACTAGAAGAGAGCCAAAATCCAGTTATTGGATTTCAATGTTATATAGCCTCTGCTAGAGGTGATTTTTGCCCTCTCTGGCGTTAAAGGAAAAAAAAAAAACGGAAGGGGAAAGACAGATTACACCCTTGTTTTGCTATGTTGGAAGAGATGCTGAGATCTCATTGGACCATGTAGAATGCAGATACTGGACAATGTGGAATCATTTGATTGATCAGGAAATTGACTTTTTTGTATGCTCTGTTACATGAATTCTGTAGTTTTCTGATTTTAAGAGACTGCTAGCCAATTCAACCAAGTAAAATTTTCCAATGTTTTTTTAAGGATGATCATGACTTAAGAGAGTTATCAATGATTCATTGGTTTAAGAAGATTAACCAAGTTGCTCTTTAGTGTTTAATAATGGCAGATGCTGCCTTTCCTTTCCTTATTCTAAGGAATGAAAAAAAATATGTCTTAGCAGGAGTAAGACAGCTACCCACCCACACTATAGTACCACACATTCTTCATACATTCTGCACATTTTAATACTCTCATAATATTAAATGTTATGATCATTGAATACATGGGGAAGCATGTGAAGTCAGGCCACCACTTCATTCTAGGAACAACTGGCAAAATTAATACAGGGCTTTTAGAGTCCTCAAAATTAGTTCATGGAAAAAGATAACACTCACAGCTTTTTTTTGTTTCCTTGTACTTTAAAACACCAGGGGAAAATCACTGATTTTCTAGAAGTGATTTCCCACCATTTGATCTTATCACTGTAGACTGAGACCATCACTCAATGTTCATCATAACATTCAACATAAAGCATTTGTCTCCCTCAATGGTTAGAGAAATTTACTGTTAAAAAGAGAAATATGATTCTGACATCAAAATGTTTTACCAGGCATATATCTGACTCTCATAGAGTGAGTTACCATAGGTATGTTGGAAAAAAAGATTATCTCAGTTCTGTTTGCTCCCATGCATATCATACATATATCTTTGGAACAGATATTTTGAATATCTCAAAATACCATATTCAAGGTTTATCTTAATCAGATTTATGATGTAATAAGTGGGAAAATTTCCTGCACAGAGGGAAAACAATTTAATGAGGAAATGTGATCAAGAAGATTCTTCATTATCTTCACCATTCCAGTAATACACATCTACCTGGATAAGTGCAATTTATGGAGATGGTAAGCAGTACTACTGCAGGTGAGCTATTGGAATCTTATCCTGTACAGTGGATTGTTTACCCAAATTTAAACCGAGATCATATTATATCAATATTACAGTCCAAGAAGCTTCATATCACCGAAGAAATTCATTGCTTGAAACTTAAGGTAATCTTGGCAATGCAAGGGTCTAAAACAACTTCAAATGACCCATGATGAAAAATGCCATTTACATCCAGAGAAAGAAATCTGGAGTCTGAATGCAGATCGAGGCATACTATTTGCTTTCTTTTTTTTGTTTTACTCTGTTTTGTTTTATTTGTCTTTCTCATGGATCCTCCTGTCCATTCTGATTCTTCCATACAGCACGACTAATGTGAAAATATATTTAATAATAATGTCTACGTTGAGGCTATTGAAATTGCACACCATCTTGGGGAGGGAGGTGGAGAAAATTTAAAACTTAAAGACATGAATGTTGAGAACTAAAAATAAATAAATGTATATAAAAACTATAATAATTGTATGAGAAAAAACTTAAAGCAACACGCAATTATTTTTAAGGTAAATTTTATACCAGGGTCTTTTCAAAAAATTTCCCACTCTCTTTTCTTTTTCTCTCATTTATATAATGAATGTCACTCTTTTATAATGCATTTTAAACTAAAACATCAATGATAAAATAATAATGATCTCTCTCTCTCTTTCTCTCTCTCTCACACACATACACACACACACACACACACACACACACACACACACACACACACACACACACCACAAAGTTGAACAGGCTATAGTAATAGGGGTTTAGATTTTTTTTCAGGAGACATTGCAAAATAATTATTTTCAGTATAAACTGCAAGCAGTTTTTTCCCCCAAAGGGAGACAGTTTTTATCAAAACTTAAATCTAACAAGAAAAAGATGAAGATTTGTGTAGAGTTTATAAGGGAAATGGGAATCAAGAATGTTTGTCCTTTGTTGCCAAAGAAGACCATGCCATCAGAGAAATGATGACGTGACTTGCACTTGACTTTGTTTTGAAAGAAGAAGGACTGTGCAGGTCACCAACCTCACTTTTCCTCTAGAGCCATCTGAATCCAGCAACCAGATATTAATTAGGATGATTGGAGGTGACCCAGGATGCACTAGGAGATCTTGGTCCCTTTAGGCCAAAGTCTATGCAGGTACTCACTTAGGGTGAGGTAACTCCCATTCATTGAATGGGCCTGTTTAAGAAAGTGATGGCCCCTTTAATGAGGCAAAAAAAAGAAAGACATCAGGCTGGAAGGGAAACAGCAACAGTTACTGTGTATCACTCTGAAGTCAGAAGGGTCCAGAAGAGAGTCTTTAGGCAGGGGGCAGAGGATTCATAGTGTCTGAGCTTTACGGTGCAGTAGGCTCAAGACTCAGGGAACGGAAGGGAAGGGAAGGGAAGGGAAGGGAAGGAAAGGGAAGGAAGACTAGCCAGTAAAACTCAAGTCAACTGGGAATCTTTTGGCCATCCAAATTTACCTTCTTTTGGAGAGGAGAAGGAAGGGGAGGGGGAGACAGACAGGAGAGGAGAAACTGAGTCTGCTGAGAGGGTTGTGTTCATCCTTCATTGCCTAAGAGGACCACGTCATCAGAAAAAAAAAATAGAGCGCTATAAAATTGCAAACAAGTATGGGATGGATTAAAGGTATAAAATCCTCAACCCCTTATGGCTTTCTTTTCATTTTGTCTGCCCCTCTAGGCTTGGGAGATAGGTTTATAGGTCATCTGAGTCTTCACTTAACACTGAGAGCAATACATAATCCCAAAAGGAAGACACTTGATACTTAACAACAATGGTGCTAAAACAAGCATCGAGTTCATTAAACATTTCACCAAGTTCAGAATTCCCATATCTCCTAGAGCGCTGATATTTTCTTGGACTTTGAAATGGGAAAGAGCATCATTGATGAAAGGGAAAGGCCGTGGACTATGGCTTTGCAATTTATTTTGTTATTGTATAAATATTAGCTCTGGCTCAGATGCCATGGCAGTGCTACTGCCAAAATAATATTAAATTTTCCAAGTGGAGTAAGCCCAAAAGCCTTAGTTGCTTGGATGGTAGAAAACCCTTCCCACTACTTGGAGAAGGAAGAGTTGGAAAAAGGTTGCACTCAGTGCCAGTTTGAGAGGAAAAGGAGAATCAGATTGTACTATCACTGCTTTAATGCCTTGTTTTATAATGTCTGGGTCATTTGCCAGAGTTATAAACACACCTCATTGTACTCTAAGGCAGGAGTTTCTTTCTTTCTTTCTTTCTTTCTTTCTTTCTTTCTTTCTTTCTTTCTTTCTTTCTTTCTTTCTTTCTTTCTTTCTTTCTTTCTTTCTTTCTTTCTTTCATTCTTTTTTTTTGTGGGTCATTGACTTCTTTGACCATCTGGTGAAGTCTGTTGTCCTTGGAATAATGTTTTTAAACACATAAAATGTAATGTCTACAAAGGAAACAAAATTAGTGAAAATAATGTGTTTCCTTTTGTTTTCTTTTCTTTTCTAAGTCTTTGTCAGGTTAAGAATCCCTGCTCTAGAATCTTAATAACAGTGATTGAACACCCAGGAGTGTTATCTGTATGAGAGGACTCAGAGAAGGCAATTATTATCAAAAATTCTGCCAATGACTTCTTTCATAACCTTCCCATGCGACCTTTAGATTACATCTAAATAATCAAACCATGCTCTTTGTGTTCTTAGGCACTTGTTTAAGTTTTTGCTTCCAAAGAAGACAGTGCCCACTGATTAGTACAAAAACTGCTAGCCAATTACCATCCTCCCATAAGTAAAGCAGGCAGGGGAAGATCTGGGAGATAGTCAAGATATGTTTGTTTTCTCTGTATAGAAAAATCCTACTCAAAAAGTCAAACTCATAACTAGCTGTAATTAATATAAAAATTAACATAGCATTTTAGTTATAATTCCTCTGAAACTTTAAAACCCAGAAAATCACATTTTAATCATAATATTTGTAGGACGCCAATACAACATTCAATAAAAAAATTAAAAACAAAACTATAATCTTATGTCCATAACAATGAGTAAAAGGAGACTAAAACTATGGACATATGTCATTATAGAATGCACGGCAATGGCGGAAGTTTAATTGTCCTCCCAATAATTATGGAACCTTTCATTAAATATTCAAATGGCACTTTGAAAAAAGTTAACTTTAAATTCTGGAAAAAGTGAAGTAGATCTGCAAATATTCTATAAACAGATGGCTGAGAAATATTAATTTAGTATGTTCTTTCTTTACTTAACATTTCAATTTTACTACTACTACTACTTATTACAACTATGGCTCTGACTGCCAGCATTACTACTGCTTCTTCTGTTACTACAGTTAACAAGTTACCTGCCAAGTTACCTAGCCCACTAGCATGTATGTTTCAAATTTGGGAACTAGTTT
The DNA here is from genome assembly GCF_028372415.1 of Notamacropus eugenii. Lineage (NCBI taxonomy): Eukaryota > Metazoa > Chordata > Mammalia > Diprotodontia > Macropodidae > Notamacropus > Notamacropus eugenii. The sequence goes on along the minus strand of NC_092877.1, from coordinate 175,713,969 downwards.
ACAAATATTATCTCTTATTTTCCTTATAAGATATTATATAGGTTCTTGCTATTATCATTCCAATTATTCATGAGAGCACTCAGGTTAAGTAACTTGCCCAATATCACATAGCTAGTATGTGTCAGGATGGACTTGAACATGGGATTCTTCAGCCTTGATCCAGTGTTCTGTTCAGTGTATCAGCTGGCTACTACTATCTATCTGCTTTATGCTTCAAAAAGGGTCCATGTATTTGTGCTCAGAAACATATTAGAATAAGAGTTCTTAACTTTTTTTGTTTTGCTTTTGGACTCCACTAGCAGGTGTGTGTGTCTATTGATCCCTTCTCAGAATGTTTTAAATGCACAAAATAAAATGCATATATATATATATATATATATATATATATATATATATATATATATATATATATATATATATGATTAGAGAAGAAAACAAGATAGTTATTAAGTGACTCTAAGACAGCACAGTAGATAGAGTCTGGAGTCAGGACGACCTGAGTTCAAATCTGAACTCAGACACTTATTGGGCAAGTCCTTTAACCTTATTTGGTTAAATTTCCTCATCTGTAAATAAATCAATAAGCTGGAGAAGGAAGTGGAAAACTTTTTCAGTGTCTTTGCCCAGAAAACACCAAAAGGGATAACAGAGTCAGACAGGACGGAAATTACTAAACAATAGCTATAAAAAAAATAAGTTCATAAACCTTATAACAGAAGATTTAAAAAGTCATCATCAATGGTAACCAAAAGCATGATAATTCTGCATCATTTTTTGAAAGATCAATTTTTTTCATGGGCTATGTATACATCTGAGAATCATATAATTTGAGAGTAGGGAGAAACTTCAGTATCCATATTGTCCATTCTACCTCTGAAAGAAATTCCCACTATAATTTCCCAAATAAATATTCCTCCAGTCAGAGAATAGGGAACTTGTGGCCTTGAGGCCACATGAAGCCTTCTAAGTCCTTGGGAATGGCCTTTTGACTGTGTTCAAGTTTTACAGAACAAATCCTTTTATTAAGGGGATTTGTTCCGTGAAGCTTGGATTCATTCACAGTGCCACACTTGAGGACCTAGAGGGTCACAAGTAACCTCAAGGCCGCGGGATCCCCAACCTTTGCTTGAGCCTGTGATTTAAAATTTACAGTGAGGAATAACCCACTGCTTCCCAAGACAATCCATTCCCCTTTTGGACAGCTAAAACTATTAGAAAGTTTTCCTGACATCAAACCTAAATTTGTCTCTTTGCAGCTTATACCCATTGCTCCTGTCTGTGCCTTCTGTGGACACAGAATAAGCCAAACCTCTATTCCATATGAGAGTCCTTGAAGACAGGTATCATGTCCTTCACACTTCTTTTATCTAGACTAAGCATTTCCATTTACCTGGACATAAGTGTTTATGTCTTTGTGCATATTAATCACAAATTTGTCATGTTAGAAACCGTTAGATAAAAATTACTTGTTATACAACCATACCTGACTGAGGTAGAGTTCCCTGCAAGTCAGATTTGTGATGTTGGGTACTGTATATGCAGAGAGACATGTGATTCTTAACGAGCTGAGAAATCCCTGAGCATGAGGCTACCTAGGAGTGGTGAAACTGGAAGTGGAGAGAGAAAAGAGGAGAGAGAGAGAGGAGGCAGGAACTGATGAACTAATTTCTGATAAGAACTCCTGAAGTCACAGTGAGGTGTGAAAGCTTATTCTGCAACATGTGCCCTGATTCCCATGACCTGCAGCCCTAAGAACAGACTTCCCCAGTGACAAGGTTCTTTTCTTGATCGAGCTGAGGCTTCACCATGTTCTCAAATCAAAGGATGCATTTTTGCTGTCGTCTTTTACTGTCTTCTCTCATTTGCATATCTCTCCTGATTTTTGTTTAATGTTTGTTTGGATAAGTGGGTTCATTCAGTATTGAAGACTGGTGGGAAGAGGAGCCTGTCTGCGTTCATCCTTCATTTTCGAAGAAGACCATGACATCAGAGAAAAGGTGACATGACTTGCACTTGACTTTGTTTTGAGTGAGGGAGGGCTGTGCAAGGTCATCAGCCTCATTTTCTGCTCTGGAGCCATCTGGGTCCAGTGACTAGATATTCATCCAGATGACTGGAGATAGTCGAGGATGCAATGGGAGGTCTTGGCCTTTTTGGCTGGCCTTTTCAGGTACTTAGTTAGAGGAAGGAAAAGACCATAGAGTGAATAAGTCGGGAAGAGGAGCTATACTGGTCAAGAGTAAGTAGGCTGTTTTTCACTCTCCTATTTTGAGAGATGCTGAAAAGTAGCTACTATTATGAAAATTGTATTTATATAAATGTTTATTAAATTTTTGAAAGAACATTGTACCTCTATAATAACAATATTTTAAGTATAACCGATAATATTCTAGCCCCCTCTAGATGAAGTAAAGATTAGCTTTGTCTCTCCTGGCTCCTACTACCCTTCCTCCTTCCTCTGCTAAGCTATTGTTGATACGGCCAGAACCTTCATGATACTCTCTACAATGGTAGAAATTAAAGTTTCCCTGTATGAGAAAGATCCCAACTCATACATATGTGTACACACACACACACACACACACACACATACAGGCACACGCAGGTTAGCGAATCTATGTTAGAAAGAAATCTACTACACGGGACTGATTTTATTCATTTTATAATTAGGATTTCAAGCATAATAGACTAAAGATTTATTCAACAAATATCCAAGAGGTATTCATAAGTACAAAAGACATATTTCAAAAGAAATATAAACTTGATATTTTTTTCCAAAGAGGTAAACAAATGAATGATAGAACAATTTGATCAATTAACATAAAAATTAATTCGGGAATGCTTCTGTTAAGGCTGTCTGGTGAATAAAGAACAAATGAAATGCAAAATTTAATGTTCCCAAGCACTCTATGACTTTTTTAAAAAATCGCTTTCATTAAAAAGCATGTAGTAAGGGTCTATTTCCAATGCAAAGCTCAGTGGAGCATGAAAATAGCCCATATAGTCTCTGTCTTCAAGGAGGTTTTAATTTCACTGCTGGAATAGGATTGACATAAAACATGAAAGAAAGGACATGGGAAGCTGAGGTATAATAGAAAGAGCAATGATGGTGGAATCAGAAAATCCAAGTCTGATGCCAAGATAAATTACATATTGACTGTGTGACTCTGAATAGTCTACAGCTTTGCGGAACCTTCCTCATTTTTTAAGGATAGAAATGATTGTCCAGCCTGGCCTACTTCAATGAGTTGTTGCAAGAAACAAATAATATATATTTCATAAAATAAAGCACATTGCAATGACGAGAACATTGTATTTAGTGTCACAAGCCTGAGCTGAAGTTATTTGATGCCTGTGAGACATTGGGCAAGTGCTTTTAAAAAGAAAAGGTTTGGACCCAATGACTTCTAATGTATATTTCAGCTCTAATTCTATTATTTTAGAACTGAATAATCTGCAAAGTACCTTTCAGCTTTGGCATTCTATGTTTCTATGATTTAAGTTATTAAAGATTTTACTCCATATGCTGTCCATTCCAGATGAAACAAGTGAGGTGGACAGTAAATAGTTATGGTTCAAATAGTCCAGATTTAAATTAGACAAATAAAACAAACATTTATTAAACTCTACTTAGTACAGGTAGGAAATGGGTGAGATAGGAAGATGAAAAATAGTATTATCGCTTCTCTTTGAGTGTCATCCAGTCATTTGAGGGGTAAAATAAGCAAATAGCATGCACATAAATTAGTATGATATAATTTACAATGTGATAAGAGCAAAGGAGAGTTTTAAGTACTAAAAGGAGAGAGGTGAATCACTCTGAGCTGTGAAAAAGTGGCACCATAGTTGAGCCTTGAAGAAAAAGAATTAAATAGCTTAAGTTGTAAATACATACATATGTATATATACATATATACATGCATATATGCATGCACATATATATTTGTGTATATGTATATACACATATATAGATGTACACATAGACACTTCAAGAATACTGGACACGTTTGTATTATTAATACAATTTCATTGAAAAATAGAGAATTACCACTAAGCAGCTATTTGGCCTTGAACATAGTCTGTGATGGGAAATAGCATCAAATGTATCTAGAAAAGTAGGTTCAATTCAGACTGCAGAGGGCCTTAAATACCAGACTTGGAAGTTTTGTTGTTGCTTTGAAGGTAAAGAAACACAGGGTGTTTTTGAGTAGGGGAGTTGTGTGGGTCACAATTGTACATTAGGAAAATTAATTTTGTATCTGCATAAAATACTGTCTGAGCTCAGAGACTGGAGATTGGGAGAACCGCAATGGAAAATATGAGACTGGTCAGGAAAATTGATCCACAGGGGAATGGGAACAAAAGGAAGGAGGCTATTGGCATCTTCCTAAGGGAATTGAAAGTCAGAGAATGGAAATTAAGACAGAAACCTCTAAGGAAATGAAACAACAGGTCAGGGATCTTTCCAGAGGAAAATAAGAGCTGATTTAGAGAATAAGTAGCATATTACCATTTTAGGTAAAGGGCATCTGTCCTTAAAGAAGCCAAGAAGACTGTACACAGATTCAGGGTGACTGTCCCAAAATGGAAAAGCATGCTCTTATCTCTCCTACAGACAGGAATTTGCCCTTATACACATAAATGTTTGTGGATAATAAGAGCAATGTCAACTTTGTAAATTGCATGCTTTAATTTTTCTTGCCTTAGAATGCAGTTTATTTTTAAAACAAACATTCTGAAAATCTTTGATGGTGTATTCATCAATCCATCTGCTCTAATGTAAATTCTTTGAAGTGCAGGTGGCTTGTTACATGGTGTTAGAGCAATTAATGAAGTTTCTGAATGTCTTTTCCTCTTTCATGCTTTGCTGAATGGTGAAAAGGGGTTATCATCTTTAATTCTCTAGCCTAACAGTGTACCCAATTAGATATTTTCATGCATTTTCATTTTCCTTTCAGAGAAGTATATTATACATGTTTTTTTTTCTATTTTTATTGAATACAGACCAAATAAACTCTACAAAGATCACCAGGAGGGATCAAAACAACAAACTGTGGTTGCAAAAGTGAACTACAGTCTGCATACACTGTAGGAGATTAATAAATATTTCATGGATTAAACTAACCTGAAGTTAAAAGTGTAAAGTTAAAAAGAAAAGTATTTCAACCAAATATCATTTTAAAAACTTATTTAATAAGCAAGTGATTCAAGAATTAAACAAATTTATATCTTAGGGCACAATAAGAAATGAAAACAGACAAAAGAGATATTTTTTTTAAAATTTAATTATCAGGTACCCTATAGACGAGGGAGCAGATAAGAAAAAAGTAAATCAAATACATCAGGAAATCAATTTCTTCAGTGGGGAGGAAAGTTATTGGAATTCCTGAAAGACTAAGAAAGTATTAATCTGGGTGGGGTCCATAGATTCGATTGAGAAGAAAGTGCCAACGAAAGGCTAACAATGTAAGAATTAAAAAGAAATCCACAATCACCCTTACACTTCCCAAAGAAACTTGCAGCCATATTTCTAAGACTAGGTTCTATAGAATCTTATAATTATTGAGGGGAATTAATGGGTGGGGAGTAAGGGAGTAGGGTTAAATGACAATAACACTTCTTGGAAATGGCTACCAGAAATTAGTATCACAGAAATAAATAAGTGGATGGATCAGTGCCCAAGGTAGATTAATACATACATATATATATACACACATACACACACATATATACATTATATATGTATATATACACACATCATATATATATTTTGTTTATTGGTAGGATCTAATTCCCTCCAAAAGAATTTTTACCTGATTTTTTAAACCTAAAAAGGCAAAACAGGAAAACTAAAGCATATCCAAGATAGTAAAGATTTTCAAGATCATGAGTTCAGACAGACAGACGGACGGACGGACGGACGGACGGACAGACAGACAGACAGACAGACAGATAGACAGATAGACAGATAGACAGATAGACAGATAGATAGATAGATAGATAGATAGATAGATAGATAGATAGATAGATAGATAGATAGATAGATAGATAGATTTAGGAAACTGGGGATGATTAGTTTGGAAAAGACATGCTTTAGGTGGAACGTGATGATGATCTTCATGTATTCTCAAATTTTCACACAGAAAATGGAGGAGGCATGTTTTGCTTTATCTCAAATAAGATTAATGCATTAAAGTTGGAGAGAATCTGATTCTGACTCAATATAAATTTTAAAAATCTAACAAAGTTATTCAAAGATAAATTGGGCTGCCTTGGCTCTAGGTAAATCCTCATTAGAAGTCATTGTGAAGAGACAAGACTTAGAATGTTGCAAGAGGGGATTCTTGGCTAGGTTTGGGTTGGATAAAAGAATTTGTTAGATCATTTCCCATTTTTTTTGTGATTCTTTGAAAAAAGATGCAGTACTATATGGAAAGATTGTTTTTGGAAATTTTCTATGAACCACCTTGTTATACCTAAAAACCACAGAACAGGACATGGTCTTTTTATTTCATTGTTACTGACAGCTCCCTTTTTATGAAACTTGGAGTCTGAGAGAATTGCCTAAAAAGAGGTGGGTCTTGAATTCATCTTCCTGACTCCAAAGGCCAGATCATTATTCACTACAAAATGATCTATTTCCTATTTCCATTATTATATACTTTAAAGAAAATGTTAAGATGAAATTTTAGGTAACTTTTGTGTGCTAAAATCATGCCATATTTAAATCAGATAATATTTTCCATAATTATTCAACAAGAAATGCATTAAATATTGGACATTATAAATGTTTAAAAGATAAAGTTCTAATTTATCTAAATTTAACTAATTTATCAAATCTAAAATTTCTGGATATAAACATAGATTATAATTCAAGAAATACATACACACATACACAGAAAATCTGGATATAGCTCTGAACTAGATATTTTAGACTGAGTCATGTGGTTTCACTACCTGTACTGATTGTATTATCAGGATAACAGAACAAAAGCCACTTGTCCATTTCAATCAGTGTTATATAAATATATATATATATATATATATATATATATATATATATATATATATATATATATATATATATCAATAGACATATCATTAGAGGAAAGACATGGTGTGCAAATGCATTAGATATTTGTTACATTGTAGTAAAGTGATAGGTTAATTTGTGCAAAGGTTGGAGGTGGGGATGAAGAAGGGAGGGGATTGAGAAATAATGCTAAATCCGCAAAATTGAAAAGGCAAGTAGAAAGCCTTAAATGTCAGGTGGAATAGCAAAGATTTTATGTGACAAATAATATGTCACTGTAAGTCTTAAGATATTTTGCTTAACTGTTTATTTAAATATTGTCAAGCAAGCATTTAAGAATCATGCTGTAAAATTAATGAATTTAACAATTAAATGATGGCATTCACATTTCACTTTCTTCTCTCTACAGCAATATTATTAACAGAAAACTAGAATATACCTAAAACACCTACTCTATTAATGAATAGCCACAAAAGTAAGCTTTCCCCACAGGTTTCCAAAACACTTCATGCTTAGTACATGCCTAGTCTGACTGATTCTGATAATATTCTATTTCTTAATTTTGATATGTCATTCTTTGTCATATTTACCTTTATACTGCATTCCAGAAGACACTTAATTTTATTTCTACAGTATTTTTAAGAAAGAGAAATTTTAAAAATGCACTGCCATTTTATAAAAATTAACATTGATGCTTCAAAGGTCTTACTTGTGAAGCAAGTGATCCTCTGAGAATGAAGGACAAAAATCACCACCAACAGCAGAGAGTGTTGACAATTTTTCCAGGGAATTTTAGATAAGAAAATGTGCAAGGTTTACAGGACAACAGCGAGAGGGGATGGTAAGACTTAATAAGAATTTTTTTTTTAAGATAGAAGCAACTTGGAAGTATTTTTAGGAAGCAAGAAAAGTGCATCAAAGGGGATGGATTTAAGTTAGAGAGAAAACAAGGGTTATAGCTTCCTTATCTATGAAATCGAAATAATAACGTCTGTAGTACCTAACTCATAGGATTGTCATAAAATGCAAATGAGACAATAAATGTCAAATACTTTGTAAAAGTTAAGGTTTATAAGTGGTAGAAGTGATGTTTAATTTTGAAAATTCATTTTTCTTATATTCTGTTTAGAATTATTCATAAGAAAGTTATGTTCAAAGACATAACCTCATTTTTAAAGGGGCAGTAATTTTGATTTTTCTGTTATAGAATTTGCAGTTCAGATATAACTGAAAACAACTCAGTAATTAAAGTAAGTTGGTGATAACTCCTAGATGCTAGGACTCAATTTGTCTGAGGAAATGCCCATTTAATGACTGAGGGGTAGGTAAGAATTGAGACAAAAGATGGCTTAAATGATCATTACAAAATATCAGTATAGGAGAGGAAGACCCTCAAAGTTTCTGGCCAGAACAAAAGACAACTGCAATTTACATATGTTGTCACCCTGGCAACATTCATTACCTTGTTCTTTAGTCTCTATTTCCTAAACTTAACCCAGCTTCCAAACTCAGTACTCAACTGAAACTACTCTTTCCAAAGTCATTAATGATATTTATTGTCAAATCTAAAGGTCTTCTCTTAAGTCTCATCCTTCTTGATTACTCTGCAGTTTTTGACAGTGTAGATAACTCTCTTCTAATATATGGGTGGATTCTATCCTAACTTGATTTTTGTGATGCTGCACTTTCCCAGTTCTCCTCCTATCTCTTAGTCTATTGGGCATTGCATACTAAGTATGTCCAAAATAAAACTCATTATATTCTCTCAAAACCTACCCTGCTTCTGAAATTTCCTTTATTCTGTGAAGACCACCATCATTTTTTCTAGACTTCCTTCATGCACTTGACTCCTCATTCTTAATATGCATATCTACTCAACTGTCATATCTTACCATTTCTCTCTCCAATTCATATTTCACATTTTTGTCTTTCCACACACACATAGCCACCACTCTGATTCCAGTTATTTATTACCTCCAGATCCTACTGAAGTAGAATCCTAGTTGTATTCCTGCCTAAAGTCTATGCCCAATTGAATCTGATCTTTATAAAGTCAAAAAGAAGTTTCTAAAGCAGAAATCTGGTCAAATCTCTCTGCTAGTTCTTCAGTAAACCATTACTTCCAAGATAATATCTTAAATCTTAACTTGGCAATTCAAGCTCCTTATAACCTTTTGGATCTTTCTGCACATTATTACATAGGTTTTGATGCTAATTCATCTTCTTGCTACTTCTCATATATAGGGTTTCCTCCTGTCTCTGTCCTTTTACACTGGCTGTTTCCTATGCCTAAAATGTATTTCCTATTACCATTTCTAATTTCCTTTAACTAACCATTTAGCTAACTATTGACTGCAAGTTCCATTTTGCCAGTACGTTTTCCATCTGATAGCTTTCCTTTACTTGTCTTTCCTCTCTCAAAACCTTAAGCCTATTGCACTCTGAAGCTCATACATTGGAAGGCACTAAGCCCCTGCCTAAGGGCTGACTTTTTGGACCCTCCTGGCTTAAGAGTGATTATCAATAGTAACTGTTGCTGTTTCCTTCCCAGCCTGAAGTCATTTTTTCCCTTATGCTTCACTAAAGGGACCATTCCTTGGCTACTTCTTAAAGAGGCCTATTCACTGAATGGCCGTTACCTAATCCTAAAGGAGTTCTTGAATAGATCTTGGTCTAAAGGGGTCAAGGTCTCCCAGTGCATCCTGGGTCATCTTCAGTCATCCTGATGTATATCTGGTCAGTGAATTCTGATGGCTATGGAGGAAAAGTGAGACTGGTGACCTTGCACAGCCCTTCCTCCTTCAAAACAAAGTCAAGTGCAAGTCATGTCATCATTTCTCTGATGGCATGGTCTTCTTCAGCAATGAAGGATGAACACAACAACATGTTAGAGCAAATATCAGATTGCATGCCATCTTAAGAAAGAAAGGGGCAATGAGGAGAAGAAAATGCAAAACTTATGGAAGTGAATGTTGAAAGTGAAAAATAAATAAATTGAAAAAAAAACAAAGTGGGAGAATCAAGTGACCTGCCTTGTCCATTTTTTTGTTGTAAAAACCATTTCTGTAAATCATTCTTTGTCTTTGAAATCTGAGGAGTCAGGTGACTTGTTTGATATGCAAATAGCAGTTTTGTAGATTAAATCACAGATGACTTGGTAACTTTGTCCTTGTTTTCCTTTGTATTTCAGATATTCCATTTTAATAAGTCTCAAATTGAATGGCAATTCCATGACCAGTACACAAGGAAGATCATCAGCTGAGTTTGAAACATGGTTTGTTCTGAATCTAAGTGCTGTGTTCATTGAATGCCCTAGTTAGACCAGGTTTATTTCTTTGGTTTTGTTTCACGACTCCTTGCACATGTACTTATTACATATTGGAGGTTCTCTGTGTATCTTTAAATTTTAGAGTGGTCTGACATTAACATCATTCCAAATTCATTGGTTTTCTTTGGACAGGTTCATTATAGACAAGTTTGGGATGTCAAGAAGTTTGAATTTAACATACAGTTTACCCCAATTGTCCATAGTCATAGATAGTGAATGTATATATGTTTTGGTTTCAAAACTAACCCTGAACTAAAAAGTAATTATATGTTTTCTTTTGAATCTCTTGCTGTATGTTCATCTGTTTCAAATAGCTGATGAAATGTTTCTAGATTTTTCCAATCTGAATGGTTTCAAATAATTTCCGTGGGTAGGTGTCACATGTATAATTACATGAAGAGATGGTACCCATAACCTAAAAAATTTTTTTTTGCAAACTACATAGATCTATGTAGGAATAAATTGTAATTTTCAAAAGAATAAAAGTGTTTTCTCCCCCTTGCAAAATAGAAGTTTTCTCTTTATCTTATACTGATGATACGATAGCGAACTGGCCTCAAGGACAAGAAAAGCTGAGTTCAGGTTCTTCCTCTCACAATTTCTGATTGTGTGATTTTGGACAAGCCACTAATTCATCAGTGTTCTAACATTAAACCTTACAACCTCTATTGATAGAGAGTTTTCTCATCTGGAAGTTAAAGAAGCCAATGAAATCAAAGGTACAGGCCCATTCCTTATTTTGTTCTGCTTGAGCAATCTATATGGGCCACAAAGAAACAAACAGCTATATCAACTCTCTAATGCTCTTACCATCTTAAAGTTTGGCCTGGTTTTAAATTTAGATGTTATATAGTGAATATGATAAGCTAATATTTTTAATATTGTAAAAATCACCTATTAAGTTAGTTTTTTTTTTTTCTCTCTTGAATGTTGTCAATTCTTAACCATTCAAAATAATGGAGTTTGGATCCTCTATTACGTTTCATTCTGGTGCTTCATCATTATATGCAGGTTATCCTATATTATTAAGGGTGAAATCAAGTCTTACTGAGTCAACAAGACTTTAAGTGTAACCAGTGGTAGGCTATGGATCTATTCCTCAAGGGCTAGCCCAGTAAATTTCAGAAAGACTCTCAACCAATTGACTGGCCACCAGGCAATCAACTATTTTGTCTATAGCAATTAATGAAACCATATCCTAAACCATAGGGTGTTTTTGGTTTGCAACAGTTCTAAGAATAAGCATATTGATAAAATCTGATCTTTTAAAGAAGAAATACTGACTTTGTATAGTATGATTTTTCTATTTGAGTATTCATTTAAAATGAATTTTAAGTTATGTTGTGAATTATTACTGAGAAAAATCTTTCCAGTCCAAATGTTCATAGTACCCATTGGTTAATTCTACATGAAGAAAAGACTAATTTAAAAATTCCATCTTTGGGCTTTTCCCAAAGTCAAGAAAATGGTCAAGTGTTTGGTCCACTTTGAAATTTTCTCCATGGGCAAATATAACAAAGGTAATTAATTAGGTAGAATGACTGTTAAAAATAAGAAGAAATAAAAATAATCAACCTATGAATAATTCAAAGTTCACTAAATTACATGAAAAGATAGCTGAAGAAAAGAAATACTACAGACTCTACTATATTCCATCATTGCTTTCCAACATTCCAAAATACATAGATAATTATATTTTGTTGTCTTCCTCTATGTCATATATATTTTGATTTTCAGAAATTTCAGATACCCTGGAACAAGAAAAATTAATATCAAGAGGTTTAAAGCATGATTCAGTCAATTTCCCATCTACTGGTTGAACAGTGGCATTACATCATGGTTGAAAAGGAGGTAAAGAGAAGATTTTCACTCACATGGTGTAAAATTATAGCCACCTGCCCTGTGTTTGCAGTGCTACTAACCAAAATGAAAAGCTCAAAATTAAGTGCTTCCTTCTACACACTGCAGGGAAGTATATTTATACAGCAGGAAAAAAAAAATTACCAACCACACTCCAGCACTGACTGAAGCAGAACAAAAATAGCACAGAAGATCTTATACTATAAGAACATGCTTGGAAGAAGAAAAATTTGTAACCATAAGGAGGAATTTGTAAATATGATGAAACTATCAGAAAATGGCAGTCAGAGCCCAAGGAGTCAAACAGTACAGCTGTAAATTCTCTGATCATAAAGAAATTTCTTAGCCCTCAAACAGTAAAATGTTACCTAGCATTCGTATGAGGAAAAAAAATGTATTTAATCACCCATTGTTTGATTTTAGCATTTCCATTATATTAGCACCTTCAGTACAAATGCAATAAAAGAGGATACTAAAAACAATTAATTGACGTGTTTTGCAGCAAGGAATTAGCACAGTGCAGTTTGATAGATATTTTTGTGTTATTATATAATACTATAATTCCCTTGTTCCTTTAGCTGTGACTTTTAGCTACTCTTTGGATAACACTCAGCTCATACAGTTCTATCTGGAGATGTTATGATATTTTGAAAATGTCACACATACACACAAAAATTCTTAGGAGATCTACTTAATTGATTGATTAATTATCCTACAATGCATTTATTTTATCACTTGATGCAGCACTGCACCATATCTTTCAGAGCTGTACAATAAAAATAGTGGTAAATATTAGAAAATTTGCCTTTATGGTACATATAACATGGAAAAGATACAAATCAACTGTCATAGTACATATTATACAGGCATATTCCTAAAAAGGCAATTTCTGAACACTGAAAGAAATTAAAACCTTTGATATTTATTATAATATACTGAAATTTGCTATTTAAAATATTTTCATGCAGTACAGTTTTAGGTATTGCCACCAATAGAAATGTAACATGGGACAGAGTAGAGATTTGGACACATGATGACACTGACAAGGAAAATTCCAAGTGAGCAAAATTCCCCTATCAGTACAGATTAGTAACCGCAAATTAATCCTTGAGAGCTACCTGGAGGACCAAGAGGTTAAGGAATTTTTCCAGTGTCACATATTCAGAATATAATGGGATAGGAAATGAATCCAGTCTCACCTGGATTTTCTATCCACTCTAGCATGTTATATAAAGGCATAATTTGAAAAATCAAACAAATTCTAAAATTTTCCTTTATTTCCTATCTTAAACATCTCAAAAGCTTTTAAGCTTCTTTAAGAAATGAGAGTCAAGATCTAACTTTTTTATCAAGTTTATGAAATTTTTGACAACTGGAAAATATAGTCACAACTCATTTCTATGTAGATTTACATTTATGGAGTAAAGAAGAAAAGTTTGTTACTGAGAGATGTAACTGTAGATCTATTAAGAGTATAACCTTCTCATTTGACAAATAAGAAAATTAAGGTAAAGAAAGGGAATCATTACATTCAAGTTATACATGTAGTAGTAAGTAGGAAAATAGAAATTATGACTAACTCTAGAGCTCTTTTCCTTCTAAAACATTTCAGTTCTTTTTCAAGTTTGTAAGACAGTGTAAATAAAAGATTATTAATAGATCTATACTTTTGTCTCAATTATGCTCTTGACATGCATTTCTGTATCATGTTCAAGCCCTCTTCTCACTCTAAAATATTCCTCTTCCCCTATAGTTTATCACACATTGGGGAACTTCCATTTTGAGAAAGAGTCAAGCCAGCCCTGGTCATTGGTTTACTACTCTACTGACTACACTCCTGACTCTGTAGTTTTGTCTAATTTTCCTCCTGCTCTCTGATTTTTCAGCTCCCTTTTACATTTCGTCTTTCATAATTCAAAGTTAATCTCCTTGAAGTCAAGGACTGCCTTAATTTTTGCTTATAATAGTTGTACTTAATAAAATGACTAGCATATAATAAGCAGTAAATAAATGTTCTATCAATGAATCCATTGTCAAATAATTCTAGTTTTAAATATTTTTGTCCATAAAATTCCATAGAACTATAAGAAAATTAAAGGACACCACAAGTATTTAACAGAGTCAAATGAAGTCTTAAAATTAGAAAAGCAAGTAAGGGATTCTTTATCAAAAATATTTGTTCTGGAAAACATGTCAGGAGAGATCATCTGAAAATCATCCAACTCCATGGTACATATGACTGAACAAAAACCTGGATCTTATGTTTAAAGAACCAGAGAACAAAGCAAAAACAGAAATGTCACATACTAAAAGAAACCCCAGATACATTTTTAAAAATATCGTAACTAAGAGCCATAACTTCTAGGAAAGAGAAGAATCAAGTAGTCAGAAAATGTACCAAGGAATTACTTCTGATTACATAATACTATACTGTAACTATCATAAATGGAACAAAATCTTGGAATATCATAATTGGAAAGTCACAAGATAAAGATTTACAAATAAAATTAAACTATCGGACAAAACTAAATACAATTTTAAAATGGGAGGGAGGATAAATAGACCTTGCATAGAATAGAAGACTTTTGAGCATTATGGAGAAAATATATGAACTAGGTAGAATTTTTGAAATGCAAATGCTGGAAACAAGAGAAACATACAAAGGTAAATATATTTAGTCAATATATATTTGGAATCAATATAATTAATATATAAGTACTGTATATAAATTATATATGTATATAATATATATATAAATATTATATATAATTTAATATAAATAATATGTTTAGAATCAATATAATGATTTTAAAATCTAATTCAAGGAGAACAGATAAGTATGCCTTGTAAATACCAAGAATGCCAATCTCTCTGAGAGGAGATAGGTAAATAAGAAATAAGAAAAACAAATGTAGGCCTGAGTACAGTTTCCTCCAGTTCTTATATAATAGGAGTAAAAAAAGGGAGGGTTGGTTATAATAGAAGTAAAAAAGGGAGGGACAAAGCAGTAAAGTAGGAAAGAAAGGAAGAAGAAAAATCTACTACTTTTCATAACTGGAGTGAATGAAAAGTATATAAACATTGAGGAATGGTGTGGTGAAATGAGGACCTTTTAAACCTACATTTTATCTGAATCTGCTAAAGGAACAATAAATACATGTTCAATAATAATCATTAGTAATTATGTACTAGTGTTTTAAGAATTTCACATCCTTTTCATTTAACTCCTTTGATGCTCAAAACATTGTAAAATATGTGATATTATTACTTATTTGAAGGTCATACAGCCCACAGCCACTAAAGCAGAATTCAAACATCAATCTTTCTTATTTCAAGTGCAACACTCTGCTATGCTACATAATTCCCTATTTATATATACATACAAACACACCCTAACACACATATGAGTTTGATGTGGAAAATCAAGGAAATAGAGACAGGAAGAAGAGGGGAAAGATACTATTGAGAAAGAAGATAAATTTGAGAAGTGATAAATTACAAGCAAAGGAAATTTCAACTTTGTAGTATGGATTATAAAGCGAGGATTAAAAGGAAAGAAAGCACAATAATTATTGGATAGGTCTGGAGCAGTAAAAAAAAATGAAGAGAAATGCAGTAGAAGCAGACAAGTGTAATTATGGAGAAGTGGTACTGAACACAGTCCTTTATCTTTTATGATCTCCTTCCATGGAAAGATCAAGATTGGTGGCAAAGAGATGAAGGAGAAATGAAAAGAGCGTATGCTATGTGAAGCATGCAAAAAAAATTCAACTAATGATGAAGACTATGGGTGAATGGGATGAACTCATCCACGAACAGAGAAAGGTTAAAAAATAAAATCCAAAACTGAAGCATATTTTAAATATTAATAAACTATCAAATTGACAAAATAACTAGCAGTTTAAAAGAACTAATAAAATAACCAAGTTATTATCTCTGAAGAAACAGAAAAACAAAATGGTCAGTATACACAAACCACAGAAAAATTCTAAAATAAACCTATGGAAGACCACATGAAATTATAAGTGAAACCCATCAAACTTTTGAATAATAAGTCAAAATATTTTATATTTGTTCCTGGAAGCAATGGGGTACTATTGGAGTTTACTACATAGGAGAAGATGATGATTAGGTCTGTTTTTTAGGAAAATCAATTTAGTAGCCAAATGAAGAATGGATTGGAATAGGGAGAGACATTAGGCAGGTATCAGTCTACTGAAATAATCAAGGCATGAGGTGATAAGGGTGTACATTGGTGTGGTGGCAGCATAGAGGACAGAAGGGGGTATATTTAAAAGATTTTGCAACATTGAAATCAACAGGCCATGGCAAAAGATGTATCCAATACCTTGGGTATAAGGGAGACAGTTAGGAACACAGGAGAACTCCTAGGTTGCAAACCTGAGGGACTCAAAGCACGTTATTATCTTTTGGCGAATAAAGAAGGTAAAAGGGAGAAGCTTCAGGCTAAGATGGGGAAGGGATGGTTTAGGGGAAAAATAATGACTTCAATTTTGGTTACATTTGAGATGACTGGAAAGATAGTTGGAGATGCAAAAAGATTGCAGATCAGGAGAAAGACTGGATGGAGAAAAGGTAGATTTGAGAATCATCAGCATAGAGATAATAATTAAAGATATGGGAGCTGATGGGATCATCAAGTGAAGAAGTATAAAGATCAAAGAGGAAAAGGACTCATATGTACAACAATTTTTATAGCTGCATATTTTGTTATTGCAAAGAACTGAAAAAAAGTTGATATCCAGCAAATCTGAACAAATTATTCGGTGCTAATGTAATAGAATATCATTGTGCCCTAATAAATGACCTTTTAAGATTTGTATGAACTGATGCAGAGTGAAGTTAGCAGAACCAGGAAAACATGCATGTAGCATTGTAAAGAGAAACTTAGAAAGATTTAACTCTGACCACTGCAATGACTAAGTATGTCTCCAAAAGTCTGATAAGGCAGAAATTCTTGGTTCTTGGCAGAAATATCACAGACTAGAAATGTGGAATCAGACATACATTTTTAGTTTGAACATCTACTTTGCCTGACTGTATTTATTTCTTACAAAGGAAAAGGAGAACATAGAGTTAATGATAATCTTTTCAATGAAGAAAAGAAAAGAACAGAAAAAAAATTATTATGTCATACAGAACCCTCTTTTTCTTTGCTTCATTACAGAAATAAATTATTAATATTTGTGTAGCCCATAATTTTAATGACTTTTAAAAGAAAAATAAACTTCTAAGAAGGATGGTAGGAAATTGTGATCAGTAATGCTACATAAACAAGCCAGAAGCTTTATAGAAGAAAAATAATTTAAAGAAAGTTTGGTAAAAGACCCAAATAAAAGTTATCCCATGAAGGTTTGATATTTAAGCCTTGAATCTGATATTTACTAATTGTGTGACCCTGGACCAGTTACCTAACATCTCTGAGCATCAGTTTTCTCATTTGTAAAGTAGAGATTATTATAATGTCTACCTTACAGAGTTACTGTGATCAAAGTGCTTCATAAGTCAAAAAAGAAAAAAACCTGTAAAAAAAAAAAAGGCAATACAATTAAAGAAGGAAGGGTTCTAAGTGGTCATGTAACCTAACTCCTTGATTTTATAGCTCAAAATATTGAGGCCCAGAAAGGATAAGTGAATTGACTGGTTTTCCAAATTCAGGTCCTTTGACTCCAAATCACACATGTTTTCCAAAATATAACTTGGCTTCATCATGTATTCCTATGTTGATAATGATACTCAATTGAAGCAACAGCTTGTATTGTTTGCTGTAATGTTTTGTAGATTATTTAGTGCTGTTTTAATTAGTTAAAAATTATTTAAATAATAAAGCAATTCATAACTTTCCTATTTTGTTATTGTAAGTTCAAGAAGAATCCAGAAAAATAACACATACATAAAAATAACAAATACAAACATCAATTCCAAACTGAAGCAACTAATAATCCATATGCCAAAATATTTTCAACTAAATTCCAGCAATGAAATTAACGTGTGATACTTGGCTACTTTTTTCAATTTTGACTTTTTGAATGCCTTGTTTTGTTTTGAATTGAGAGACCTAGGCAAAAAAAAAAAAACAATTTCCATTTATGTTTCCTCTGTAATATCTTTTAGCATTTATAAGTATTTTGGGGGTACTCTATATATTTTGACCCACAGATAAATTCTAAATACGTACGAAGGGGTCTAAAATCCAAAAGAAAACATTTGTGAGGAACAAAAAAATCAAAACCTAAGTAATTTATGCTAAATTATTGAAATAAAACTGTGAATACATGGCTTATTAATATTTTTTCATTTCCTGGCTTTCCTATATGCTCTACACATACTGTGTTTTGGATAAGAAACGATTCCCTCTTTTCTATATATTTTAGCATTTTGTTATATCATTTGTGCATGCAAATAAGACTAAAGAATCAAACTGAGAGATCTGTATTTATATAAAAATCTACTTTTCTATAATCTTTCCTCCAACTTTGTTCAGAAAGATAAATTTCCAGGTTAAAGTAAATTAAAAGACATAGTCATGAATTTGTTGAAGAAAATGCAAAAGCATTATTTTGTTTGATGTATACAACAAATTGAATCTGGATAAAATTCAAATATCATATCTAATAACACTTTTCTCCACATATATGTATATACATAGATTTATGTATATAATATGCATATACTGAATATAATATACTATATTACAGAGAGATAAATATCCCTCACCTTTTCTCTCAATACTGATCGGCAACTAATCTGCAATTTACAGTTTTAGAGAGCAGCTTACAGATTAAGTGATTTGCCCAGGATCACTGTGCCTGCAGGTAGTAAAGTTAGAAATGATACACAAATCTTCCTGATTTGGAGATTAGCACTCTATCCACAATACTCAAACCACATTGCCTCTATCTACGCTATTCAGCATTAATATTTTAATTGCATATGAAAAACCTAGAATAACATAGCTGATCCTATTCATTTTTCACTGCCATCTATACATGTGTCCCATATCTTAAAGAGATTCAGTGATCCATTTAAGGAAACAGTTCCCAAGAACTTTCTTTGATGCCCATTACTTTCTGTTGTCCAATATGCCATTTTTCTTTTTATGCATACAGGAGAAGATGGAGAAAGGCAGTGAGTGTGGTCTTTGGTGGCTTGACACTATAAATAAAGTATGTGTAAATTAATGGCTAACTTTTGTTTTTTCCTCTACTATTATTAGTGGTATTCTTCCTTTTTTTTTTTTCTGATTGTAGGATGTTAGGGAGGCCCCTTTTCCCCTCTGATCAAGGTGAGAAGGATATCCCTGGCTCTGGTGAAACTGGACTGATCTGAGAAATTCATCTATTACAATAATAGTTTTGTTTCTTCTCACATATACTCTATTCTCCTAGAGATATAACGCTAATCAAGTATATACACTATGATCATCTACTTCAGTTACAATATGAAAATGCAGTTCTAAGGATTCAAAATGACTACTGGATGCTGGAGAGAACTACTGTCATGAAAGATTTCTACATGCTATCATTGAACTCTAGAGACTACGGGAGAGGAAAAAACTGAATAGATTTGTAATTATTAAAATATATTATTCTACATGCTATCTATAATTTTGAAAACTCTTGTGTGGTAGCTATCATATTTTTATTCGTGAATTATATGCTTTGAATTCCATTGGAATTAAAAAAACAAATGTGAAAGAAAGGATGCTAATTAAAATATTAAATGCTCTGCAACTGTAGCTCACTAATGGTGTTTAAGAATTATGCTATTGTGTTGTAACAGTATACTGTAATTATAACATAGCAAATAATAAAAATATAATTCAAGGAGTTCAAACCAATTTCATTGTGTTCAAATACTATGAATACCCAGCAGGGAATGGTATTTTACAGCTTGCTCTTTTTTTATTCTAGGCAGGTCATATAATATTTATCATTTATTTCATTGAATGTGATCATGATGCAAAATAATGTGCTCTTTTGTATAGAAAGGGTTAAGTTATGGCCTTTGTGAGCCATTAGTTCAAGATTTATTGAGGGAGTTAGTAAGTCTATAGTTCAATATGTGGTGACTGAACAAGGACCATAGGTGCAGAGACAGAGAGAGGAAGAGAGCTCAGTCAAATGATGCCTCTGGGGCTTTACAACATATGGCCCATCAGTCAAGGGTCAAGCCCCCTCACAAATTGCATGCACTTTACATAGCCATCTGCATCAATAAATTACTACTCTTCTATAGCACAAGCTCTAGTGCATGAGAAAGAGGGATCACTCCCACTTATGGACCACTATTATTTTTTATTCTTGTTCATTTCTATCTTGTACATTGGTCAATCTTTTCCACACAAGGATATACAATAATCATCAGGCAGAAGCATTAATAAACACTTTAATGCATTTAAACATGCATCTGTCTTTTTTTCAATCTGAAGACATGTATCTTGGATTGTTACTGACATGCAGAGGAGATTCGTAAGAAATTGAACTATAAGAAGATGAACCATGTCATTGCCCGACTTTATCTCGTTTCTCTCAGCAGTTTTTTCCCCTCCTTTTGCTCTAATTAGAATAATGGCTTGCTAATGAACAGTTATTGGAATTCTGCAGCATTAAATGTTTAACCATTTTCCTGTTACACACTAAAACTGTCAACTTTACAACTAACTGCTCTTACTGCCTTCACGAAATTGGTCAAGGCCAGAACTCCTTGAAAAAGCAAACTAAAACATGTGGAATATGAAAAATTAGTTTATTTAAATTTGAACAAGCTAACTGGTACAAATATGTCTGACATTTTTGCCCTTTTAGAACATTCAAATCATGTATGCAGGCTCATCTACCTTCACAACAATCTTCCAGAATAAAATAAAACAAAATAAACAAATGCCCCCTAAACATATGCACAGCTACATAAATACAACTATCCAAATTATAATATTTGTATTTGATTATTAATTTCCACACCTAAAGGAAATAAAGGAATACTAGTAGTACGTAATGATATCTTTAAAAGTCCTGTCTTTTCACCACCAACAACAAAAAAATCGAGAAGCTTGGGAGAAAGGACAAGAGACAGAAGAAAGTAAAGGGTATGAAGGATCAACAAATATCAGTCAATATTGTATATAAGTATGCTATACTGGAAAAAATAATGGAGGATTGAGGTACAAATCCTGTGTTTACTACTTCATGCATGTTAATTTTGTGTAAACCACTTAACTTCTCTCTCTCTTTCTCTCTCTCTCTCTCCCTCTCTCTCTGTCTCTCTCTCTCTGTGTCTCTGTCTCTCCGTCTGTCTGTCTGTCTGTGTCTGTGTCTGTGTCTATGTCTGTGTCTGTCTGTATCTGTGTCTCTGTTTCTCTCTCTCTGTCTCTGTCTCTCTGTCTCTCTCTCTCTCCACCTGTTCCCTGAACAGTAATATGAGAGTTGAACTAGATAATATCCATGATCTCTCCTAGTTCTATGATGCTAATGATACTCCAAAAACTGTCTAAGAAACTGATTATGCAATTTGAAGAGATCAGTAACAAATACACTGTGCTTCTCCTCAAGAAACATATTCAAATGAATTAAATAACATGAAAATTACTAGGTATTTCATAATATATATGGAGCAGATCAAAGTCTGAGGGGAGAAGGCATTAATACCTTGTAGGGATAGAAGAGTTTGGAGTTGGGGGAGGACAGAGAAAGGTTTCCTAAAGAAAGAGAAATCTAAACTGGTTCTTACGGAATGCCAGAACAAGTAACAGAGACAGAGGAGAAAAGGGGGACATTCCAGGATGGGACAAAGAGGTTGGTGGTGGTGACTTTTTGTTTTTGAAGAGGACCAATGAAATCACTAGGGATATTTGGACTTGTACATGAATTGAATAAGTGTGACAGAGCTGGACAGTTATCAGCTTCACTCTGTCTCCCAGAATCATCAAAGTCCAGTGGAAAGAAAAAAGTCAGAATCACTGGTAATGACTCAGGATGCAGTGGATGAACTTGGCATCTTCAAAGTCTGATAAAGCTCTGCTCTAGCCATTTTCATGGCTATTGGAATAAATTGTTCTCTTCCACCCATTCCTCCAGTGGAAATCTTCACATGCTTGGGGTAGACATTACAGATGGGTTGGTGGTCCTGTCAGTTACCCTCAAGTTGCTTTAGCTTGTCTGCCAAGATGGTTTTAGGTGTGATTTCATGCATGCTGCAGTTTCTTGGAAGTACAGATAAAGGTGGGAAGAAAGGTAAATATCAAAGGTGGATAAGCATCCCTGAGAAAAGGGCATTGCAGGAGGTGCTAATCATCCCTGCATACCTCTGTCACCTCCAGTACAAAGGTTGTTGTTGTCATTTGAGTTGTATTTGACTCTTCATGAACACTTTTGGAGTTTTCTTGGCAAAGACACTGGAATGGTTTGTCATCTCCATCTCATTTTAGGGATGAATCTTCCTGACTCCAGACCTGGTGCTCTATGCACTGCACCACCTACCTACCCTAGTATAAAGGTACAGAGGTAACAAAATGGATTTTTTTATAAGAGGAACAGCAGGCAGGTAAAGGTTCCTGAAACATAGTAGTAGTAGTAGTAGTAGTAGTAGTAGTAGTAGTAGTAGTAGTAGTAGTAGTAGTAGTAGTAGTAGTAGAAGTAGTAGTAGTAGTACTAGTAGTAGTAGTAGTAGTAGTGGTAGTAGTAGTGGTAGTAATAGTGGTAGTAACAGTAGTCATAGCAGTGGTAGTAGTAGTAGTAGTAATAGTAATAGTAGTAGTAGTAAATCATGGAGGGGAGTAATGTGTCAGGTAAAAATGATTCCAACTAGTGGTTGTGTTTGTCCTTTGTTGCCAAGGAAGACCATGCCATCAGAGAAATAAGGACATGACTTGCACTTGAACAATCAGTGCAAAGGCAAAGAAATGGGAGATGGAGTGTCATTCTTGAGGAACTGCCAGTAAGACAACATAGCTCATTCACAGCAGGTGTAGAAGGGGAGTAGAGTGTATGGAAAAGTGGAAGGGTATGAAAAGTTTTAGACAAAGAGAGGAGCTTATATTTGGTCATAGAGGTGAGAGTGCACCACTGCAGTAGTCACACACAGGTTTTAGAAAATTAAGTTGTCAATTGTCACTTGTACTTTAATATGTCAGACATTAACTACTCTAACATAGATATCATCTAGTATGAGGGTAAAGGGAGAGAATAAGGTACTTGTACTTCAAAGACCATAAAACTGATGATGATGACAATATTTACCATTTACAGATCTTTGTTAAGATTTTCAAAGAAAATATTTTCCTCATAACAACAACATTAAGATAGTTTATCACCACTTTACCAAAGAAGAAACGGAGGTTCAATATTTCAACCTTAAGTTATATTAACAAGTATAGTTTAAAGGACAACAGTTGACAAAATTGATTTGATTGTGATCCTAAAGAATCATGAAGAAATGGGATAAAGTCCTCTTGTTTTGTACAGCTTGTTGTGAGCCTAATTAAAAAAGCCATTGTGATAATAACTACCACTTATATGCCAATATCTGTTACAGAAAATCAAATGGTAGAGATGTTCTAAAAATATGTTAAGATTCTCTAAACCAATTCAATTAATATATTAACACTTAGTAATTTCAAATGACCATTAAAGAGTAGTGTGGTGGAAAATACTTTTGAAAATGGGCACAAGTTTCACAAAGAAAAAATAAAGTTAAAGACCTTTTTAGGTTCCAAATACTCAACAGTCTCACATCAACATGCCATGGACACTTTTTAAAAATAAAGACTTAAAAGGCACTCAAATAAAGTTCCAAACAGCACTCTCCACCAACACCAAAAAAAGAAAGAAATAGAATATATCCAAACAGACAAGAAATGACTAGGTACTAGTCATATAATATAAAAATTAAGAACCTGTGTACAATTACAACATTGACGAGAGCATATCAAAAACATCACTAAATTAGAAGGCTAAAGATGTGAAGAGGACCCTGCCAACAATTGCAACATTTTCAACTTAATCTAGTTAAATGAGCTACTGATCTGGAAAGATGGCAAGTATACATACTAAAAAGACAAAATTATTGACCTTTACTGTGGCTATTTTTGGAAGAAGCTGAAACAATATAAAATGGTCACCAAAATGAGAAGGCTAAAAGGGTTATAGTTGTCTCCTCAACTGGAATATATACTTCTTGTAAGGATGTATTATTCTTTGTATATTTTTTTCTAATGTCTAGGATAGGTCCTGGCATGTAGTAGAGACTATTAAAGTGAAATAATTCATAATGACCTTCTATTTATTCCTTATATATTTTCTATTATAATCATCTAGATTTGAAAAGGGTTCTTTGAGTCCCCAAAGAATAAATATTGTCTATTTATCCATTCAATTTGCTAAAATGTTCTTCCAGAGCTTAGATGTGATGACGCTGAACAGTAATGGATAAATTTTAACTATCAATGTTATTTTTATTATATTATGCTTGAAAGCATAGAATATTTACCAAAAAGTATCTCTTTTAATCGTGCATATTTTTATCATTTTTAATTGTAGCATTGTTTAGATAATGGTTGCCAACCATGCTTTAAAAAGAAAAAAGACCTAAAGCATAATAATTCTATTTAAGTCCTTCATTTTAATTCTTTGTAAAACTATGTTTTCAAGTATGATATACATCACATATTGTTGGAGTTTTATTTCTAGTACATTCTACTACTCTCCTTTCTAGTAATTTATAATTTAACTGGTCTTTTCCTGCTCCACCTCCCCTTGATTTCCCTGATCCAAGACTCTGCTCCTTGTTTCTTGGACATTCCCTCTTTTTAACACTATTATCTTTATGATCAGCTCTCTGAAGTTGAAATGTGATTTGTTGTGTGTGTATGTGTATATGAGTGAAAGCAGGACAGAGATACTATAAGATAGAGAGGGACAAAAGAATAGAAAATAAGAGAGGAGAAGAGAGAAGTGAATAAAAGAGTGCATGTCTGTATGAGTTGTCTGGTTCACAAAAGAGTGATGGCATGAGATTCATGCCTCCCAACTTTTCTTTCTACATTTTTGTACTCTTATTCTCATACACATCTAACCCCTCCTTATTTTTCATTTGTTTGTTAGCAAATTCTTTTCCCCTTCCTTTCCTTTCTTAAAACAAATAGACTCAAGTCTTTTATTAATCTCTGACTTCCTTTGTGAACAGAGTAATCATTAAGATTTTGAAGATAATCACATGTGGTGAACCATGGTTATAATTACTGGTTAGGAGGTTGAGAATGACAGAGTTCTTGAGCTTAGCAATGGGCTATGCAAATTGATTATGCACACTATAGTGAACCTACAGAGTGAGGGTCCACTAAGTTGCCAAAGGAGGGAAAATCTAGCCTAGGTCAGAAAGAAAGGTTAACACATCCCAAGCACCCGAACCCTAACCCTAACCCTAATTCTAATCCATGAATAGTTCTTGTACTTCATCACTTAATAAGGTTTGAAAGCCTACATATAATCTATATATCTACATATCTATACATATTATATGTATATATATATAATATAGATGTATTCTGAAAGACTTTTTTCTTATATGTATTAAGCACTTTGTCATGTAGCCATTTTTAACTGCTCAACTGCATTTACTTTTCTTTACTACTCTAGAACCTCGTGTTTGTTTTTCAACCTTTCTAATACACTCTGTTCTTTTCATTAGGAACATTTGCAAATGAAAAGTTCATCTTCTTTTTCCTATGTAGAATTAAACTCAATTTTGGAGGATTTCTTTCTCTTTTTTTCAATGTATTGATTTATTTTTTTTAATTTTCAACTTTTATTTCCACAAGATTTTGAGTTTCAAATTTTCTACTCATCTATCCCCTCCATCCATCCCAAAACACTATGCATTCTGATTACCACTTCTTCCAATCTATCCTCCATTCTATCACACTCATCCCTTCCCTTATCCCCATCTTCTCTCTTTTCTTGTAGGGCAAGATAGATTTCTATACTCCATTATCTGTATTTCTTTTTTCCCTGTTACATGCAAAAACAATTATCAATATTTGTTCCCAAAACTTTGAGCTCCAACTTCTCTCCCTCCCTCCCTATTTCCACTGAGAAGGCAAGCAATTTAATATAGGCTATACACATATGTATATGTATATATATGTATATGTCTGTATGTATATATGTATATGTAGTTGTGCTAAAGACACCCATAATAGCCATGCCATGTAAGACTAACTATATTTCCCTCTATCCTATCCTGCCTCTCATTTATTCTATTTTCTTTTGACCTTATCCCTCCACAAAAATGTTTACTTCTAATTACTTACCCCCTCCTCTCATTCTCTCCTTTCTATCATCCCCCTACTTATCTCCTTTTCCCCTACTTTCCTGTAGTGTAAGAGATTTTCATACCAAATTGAGTGTGCATGTTATTCCCTCCTTGAGCCAAATGTGATGGGGGTAGCCTTCACTTTTTCACTCTCACCTTCCTCCTTTCCCCTCCATTGAAAAAGCTTTTTTGTGCCTTTTTTATGAGACATAATTTGCCCCATTCCATTTCTCCCTTTCTCCTCCCAATATATTCCTCTCTCATCCCTTGGTCTTATTTTTTTAGATATCAATCCTTCATATTCAACTCACTCTCTGCCCTATGTGTGTGTGTGTGTGTGTGTGTGTGTGTGTGTGTGTGTCCAAATACTGAGAAAAATTTCAAGAGTTAAAAATGTTATCTTTCCATGTAGGAATATAAACAGTTCAGCTTTAGTAAGTCCTTTATGATTTTTCTTTCCTGTTTACCTTTTCATGCATCTCTTTATTCCTGTGTTTCAAAGTCAAATTTTTTATTCAGCTTTGGTCTTTTCATTAAGAATACTTAAAAGTCCTCTATTTCCTTGAATGACCATTCTTTTCCTTTGAAGTATTATACTCAATTTTGCTGTGTAGGTGATTGATTCTTGGTTTTAATCCTAGTTCCTTTGACTTCCAGAATATCATATTCCAAGCCCTTCAATTCCTTAATGTAGAAGTTGCCAGATCTTGTATTATCCTGATTGTATTTTCACAATACTCAAATTACTTCTTTCTGGCTGCTTGCAATATTTTCTCCTTGACCTGGGAACTCAGGAATTTGGCTGAAATATTCCTAGGAACTTTTTTTTTTTGGATCTGTTGCAGAAGGTAATCAGTGAATTCTTTCAATATTTATTTTACCCTCTGGTTCCAGAATATCAAGGAAGTTTTCCATGATAATTTCATGAAAGATGATGTCTAGGCTCTTTTTTTGATCATGGAATTCAGGTAGTCCCATAATTTTTAAATTGTCTCTCTTGGATCTATTTTCCAGGTCAGCTGTTTTTCCAATGAGATATTTCACATTGTCTTCTATTTTTTTTCATCCTTTTCATTTTGTTTTGTAATTTCTTGGTTTCTCATGAAATCATTACCTTCCATCTGTTCTATTCTAATTTTTAAACAACTGTTTTCTTCAGTGAGCTTTTGAATCTCATTTTCCATTTGACTAATTCTGCTTTTTAAAGCATTCTTCTCCTCATTGGCTTTTTGGGCCTCTTTTGCCATGTGAGTTAGTCTGTTTTTAAAGGTGCTAGTTTCCCCAGCATTTTGGGGTCTACTTTAGTAAGCTGTTGACTTGCTTTTCCTGATTTTCTTGCATTCCTTTCATTTTTCTTCCCCATTTTTTCTCCACCTATCTTACTTGACTTTCTAAATCTTTTTTGAGCTTTTCCATGGCTTGAAATCATTGCATATTTATTTGGAGGACTCAGATTCAGAAAGCTTAACTTTTACACTCTGATGGTATGGATTGTTCTTTCTCATCTAAAAGGGTGGAAAAAAAATACCTGCTCACCAAGAAAGTCACCTTCTATTGTCTTATTGTTTTTTTTCCCTTTTTTGGGCATTTTCCCAGCCAGTTACTTGACTTTTGAGTTCTTTGTCAAGAGGAGGGTATACTCAGGGAACTTGTAAGTTTTCAGTTCCTCCAAGGTGGCACAATCAAGGGAGACGGTTTTACTCCTCTCCTGACCTGTGCTGTGCTCTGGGAGCACCTACAAGCACTTTTTTCTGAAAGTAGATTCTTCTCCAAAACCTTCACCAGCTCTACCCACCAGTGTTCCTTCTCACTTGAGGGTGGCCACTCAGGACTGAGATCCAGATCTACAGCTCAATTCCCCCAAGGTCTTTAGGCCAGGCATCCAACAACAGAAGCTGCTGTACCTGAGGCAGCGGCTAGACTGCTGAATTTCCTTCTCTCTCAGGTGAAAAAAACTTTCTCACTGACTTTTGCTGTTGCGTTTGGCTCTTGTGAGTTGAGGAGTTGGTGACTGGCAGCTGCTGCTGGTCACACCTTGAAGCCTGCTACAGTCCTGTCCTTGACATGGCATGGCCAAAGCCAGGTTGTGCCCTGCTCCATGCCTGGTGTGATAGACCATTCCTGTCAGCCTTCCAGGCTGCCTTGGGCTGGAAATCTCTTTCACTTTGTCATTTTGTGGCTTCTTCTGCTCTAGAATTTGTTTAGAGTAATTTTTTTATAGGTATTTTATGAGCTCTGGGAGGGGAACTTCTAGAGATGCAGCCTTCTACTCCACCATCTTGGCTCAATCTCTCTCTTGTTTTTCAGGCAAAAGAAGGTTAACCGTTAATCTTTTGTTTTCTTTTGGAAAATTGTATTCTATGATTTTCTCTCCTTTCTGATATATACATGATAATTTTGTGTGAGTTTGACTATGCTTCTTTGTTATTTCAACTTTTTTTTTTCATTTTGGATAGTTTTCATTATTTTTATTCTATGAATTGGAAGCTCTGTATTTTGTCCATGATATTCCTCAGATTTTCTTTTTCTAGTCTCAGGTTATTTTCACTGGTAATTGGTAGATTTTTTTTCTATTTCCCCTCGTCTTTTTAGTTCCAATAGATGTGGGAATTTTTATTTTATGATTTTTTTGAAATAAGGTACTCAGAATTTTTGCTAGCCATGGCTTTAGAAAGTCCTATGACTGTTAAGTTATTTCTTCTCAATATGGTTTCACAAATAGTTTGCTTTGCAAATAAGTTGTTTTAGATAGAAGAGATCTTACATTTTCTTGATTTTTTCTTTGTTTTTTTTTTTTTTGATATTGAGTTCATATTCTATCATCGCTTATGTGAGGATTGTTGCCTTTTGTTCCAAACTAAAATGTTTTTATTTAGGCATTTTCCTTTGAATTT
Organism: Notamacropus eugenii; assembly: GCF_028372415.1. Taxonomy (NCBI): domain Eukaryota; kingdom Metazoa; phylum Chordata; class Mammalia; order Diprotodontia; family Macropodidae; genus Notamacropus; species Notamacropus eugenii. The sequence goes on along the minus strand of NC_092877.1, from coordinate 175,684,523 downwards.
TCTTTCCTTTTCTATTCTAAAATCTGTTAATTTTCTTTTTCCTTGGCAACTCTCATAGTCTTTGTGGCTGTCATTTTTTCCCCTCTGAGGCTTTACCTGTAGTTGTAGTGGAGTTACTCTTATGTTTGATTTACTTCTTGGGCTTATCATGCTCCATGGTATTTTTTTTTCATTTACTTTGTTATCTTTGATCAACTCCCATTTTCAGCATCAAATTTAGATAGATTCAGATTTGTGATTTCACAAGTGTGAGGAATTCTCTATTTTGGAAACTTTGCTTACATATGTAAATTATAATACATAAATATTATTTATCTGCAATTCATACTCAAAAAGAGTTTTCCAGGAGTACTAAGGGGCTAAGTGACTTGCTAGTTGTCATACACCTGGTAGGTGTCAAAGACAAATCCATGTGAAGTGACAGGTATTAATATGTATTTTACTAAAAATAGAAGACTGCAGTGATTTTGAAAAACAATAGGGTATGTGAAAGATATATAAAAATCCAGGTATGATAAATGCAAATCTCAGGTTATCTTTGTGAATCTTAGCTTCTAGGAGGATCGAAAAGGCCTTACACATTCTGTCACAACAGACCTGAATTTTAATCCCAGCTCTGACATTTAGTAACTTAGGCAAGTAACTAGAACTTAGTTCTCAAATGTGTAAAACTGAATAATAATGATCTCACTATCACATACTGTTTGCAAAGAATCTGTTATAAACTTAAAGGTTTATATAAATGTGAGGTGTTTCATCATGATCATCATTACTGCAATTATTAAAAATTATACTTGATTAGGATTAAATGCAGTTTCCACTTAGATTAAGAACTTCTGCCTTAACATTTAAATTGAAAATTGCTACTTTAGGAGATTGAAAGTCCTGAGGCAGAAAGATCCAGAATTTAATGTAGTGATGGGTAAATGCTTTATATGTTTATTTTTGTTAATTCCCAATCTCCATCTTTGACCCTCTTACCTCAAACCTTAATTTAGATTGGACTCTGTATTCCTATTTAAAGGCCAAGAAATAATTCATATTTGTTTATCTAATTTAATTATTCTATGAATCATTTTCCAATTGACCCCAAGGTTATCTGTATATTGTTTACTGATATGATTCTCAGTTTTCTAACACCCTGACCAAAGATATTATTGTAGTCTCCATTGACTTAACTACTCTCTACATGGATTCCGCATCCCTAATTAAGAACCCTTGTGGTTATAATGATAATGTGTGCTAAACTTTCAAAATTATGTCATGTATTAGAATACATGAAAAAAGCTAAGTTTTTGTGCATAAATGGGGGCTGTCTTGTTGAAATAATACACTTTTCATTTTCTGCTTTCAATTTCCTAGTTAATTCTGATGTTAGTTGGTTAAAAGGTTGCTACATTAGTAATATATTATACAAAGCCTGTATTAGCTAGTATCTACTCAAGGATTTTTATGAAGTCAGTGCTATCTAATCCTGAATGAGCAACTCCCAGTACAGCTATAAGGACAAGTCCTCTTTAGTGAGTAGTGTTTCTGATAAAAACAAGTTCTGTGTAACCATTTAACAAACTGTCCTAGTGGCTTGCCTAGGTATTATTAATTAGTTGGAAGCTATTGTTTTATTTGTTGCATCAAAAAAAAATTTGCATTTGTGAGCTGTATTTTGACAATATTTTGCAGTTGTTTGATGAAGTGGAGGAGGTGGTGATGCATTTGCTTTGGACTATAATGGGGTTTGTTTTGTTGGATTTTTTTATATATATTTATTTTCTGGCAAGAGACAGACTACACAAAATTGGAGCAGTGAAAATTACTATGTGGGCAACCCCAAGCCATTATTTTCACAGGACCTGAGCCTTTACCAATCAGTATAAAAATATATCAGAGAACTAGAAATCATTCTCATATATTCTTGCAAAAATAAAATTTAAAATATATTTTTAGCATCAGAACAAATGGAGATGCTGCTATCATTTTTACAGAGTTTCTTCCAGCAGAAGAAAATAACACATTCTTTTTAAGAAAAATTATTTCCCTGCAAATGTATAAGTAGCAAAATATGATTTCTAGTTAAATAATATAATTGAATGTAGAAGCACAGTCTTTTTGGAATAAAAGAATAAGCTATAACAAAAATGCCCTTTCATGAAATTTCCTTGGAGGGCTAAAAAAATGATGAAGTAAGCTGTATTCAAATTCTATAGAATTACCTAGCTCCTTTCTGGGTAAAGTGGGTTAGAGGGTTTAGCATTCTTATTTGGAATCTTATTGGAGGCTGCAATCATTTTTGTATCCCTACCTGATTTTTGAGAGTGGTTCCATGAAACCCTTATACATTTGATAAGTACTCAGTTACTATTTTGGTACTAGCATGCATTGCCCTTTGGTATAAGTCTTCTTCATTACCTTTGACCAAAAGACAGACTACAACGTGAATGTCAATACACATAAACTGAGACAGATATGTGCACATATTCTTGTACACAAAATTGAAAAGCACTGATAAACCTGCCCAGTTATATGGCCCATCAGAAGACATTAAAAAGGCAGGCTGGAAACACAGTAGCAAGGAATTTTCTGCCAAGAAATTAGCATGATAATTGCTAGACACATTTTTAGGGATGTAAATCTACTATATCTCATTTTATCCATAGGGACAATCACATTGCAGTAGAAATGGAGGGCAGAGTTTTACAATGACCAAGTCATTTCCCACATTCAAAGATCAGGACCATGTCTGATGGCAGTCGCCCTATACATCGGGTATTTTTGAAATTCTCTTCTTTATTTAACTTCATATCAATGGCTGGGTGATGATCTGATTTCTACTTATCACATATACCATATTAAATTAATACTTGAGTTCAATTTTCATGTGTGTGTTGTTACATAAAAATGTGAGTTTCTTGTCTAGCCAAAATGAAAAGTTCGCCCTTCTTTCTAAAATGTAAATTTTCTTAAGAAATTTCTTGAGAAATTGCTGGCTCTTCTAAGGTGAAAGTTTAAGTTCAATCAAATCCTTAAATTGCTTGAAAGTTGCTTCCTTTCTTTCCTGCCCATTATGAGTAGTGAAAAATTATACTCAACATTGTATTTAAACCATTATCTCTTCAATTATCTTTCCATATGTTATATCAATGAGTTAGATGCAGTGACACATTCTGAAGATAAATAAGATATCTCCTATTAAGTTATGAATTTGTTAATTGACTTATCCAATAAGTGGAAAATACACTTCTTAATTCTTTTCCTAAATCCACTTAATGTCTGCTCGTAATAAAGGAAATGTTTCATATTTCCTCAATATAAAAAATCTGCTATTTTTGAACTCAAGGACCACTTGTTTTATTACTTCTGAATGGTATTGCAGATACATTGAAGGAAATAAGTTGCTTACACTTGAGAGTAATTCAAAGGAAAATTGCAACTGCAATGGCAAAAAGATCTCATAAATGGCTTGACCCCCTGAATGTCCCACAGGTAGTATCACAACCGAGCAAAGCTATTAGTGTAAACATCCAAGACACAATAAAATAAACTAGCCAGAGACCCAGATGGCTCCAATGTAAGAATACATTCCAAAGCTTGGCATCTGGATGTTGCAGCTGCCATGAATAGCCCATATGTGACCATAAATATTGGTACAGAGGTTGGACCATTTAAAGGCTGAGGTCAAACAGAAGCATCTGAACCACTGCTGTAGCAACCAAAAACAGCACTCAGTTGTGAAATTGTATATAATTCTCGGTATATTTTCCTATTATCATTTCAATAACTAACACTATTGCTATATAATTTATTTGTTGCGATGATACAGTGATTTTTTGAGATTTTGAAGTTGTGTTGGTTTAAAGAAGCAGTCTGTATTCAATGTTTTACATATTTTCTTATATCCACTTCCAAAATATTAAGTTCTCCATATTTTCTTCAAAATTCTTTGTAAAATAATTCACTTTATTTAGACACTACTTCATGTATAATTCTTAATTACTGGTACTGTCTTCTTGTATTAAGTTTTTTTGTTTGTTTGTTTTTATATTTCTACTTCAAAATAAAAACACGTTTATTTAGTTTATACTGTTTGGAATTTGAAAACACGTTATTCAACCATGGAAAAGGGGTAGCATTTCCCTAATTTTAAGATAACAAAACTAAAGGAATAAAAGCAGAGTCTTCATTGTCACATAGCAAGTTACATGATGGAAACAAATTATTTTGACCATATTTATCTATTATATTCCATATTTTTTCAGCAGGTTTCATTATAACTAAACAACGAGAATCATTTGTAACATTATATAATCTTAAATTCCTATTTTTCTCCTTTTAGATTTTGCTTACACCTTAAATTCTCCATGTTAAAAAACCCCTGCTTATTTTGTTTAGCCCTAAACAAATACTTTATTTTCTGCAACATGATTTCACAACTTTATATTCTATTGACTTTTTCTTTACAATAGAATATGATTCATCAACAGGCTACATAATATATTAATTATACACTATTCTTTACTCAAGAGTAGAATTTATCTCAGGTTTCCATTTCTTAGACTTCAAATTAAAGAAATTATTTATATCAGTGGCAAAAGAATTTCAAGAAAAAACAGTTATTCATTTAGCTATTCTATTTAATGACCAGTTTTCAAGATAGTATTAGAGTCATACTTCAGAATATTAGTTGTTATCACTATAGACTAGACTTCCTGAGTATTGCTTTCTCAATACATAATATATTCCAAAAATGCTGCCAGCAACATCATGTTCTGTTATAAGATGTATCTGTAATCTCTAATTTGCCACATGAAATATAGTACATATATTTTATATATATGCACACATATATACACATATACATATGCATGTGGCTATGTATATACTCGTGTATGTATATACACTCACATGTGTCCATACAAAATAGCTACTTTTTAATAGGGTGGAATTAAGAAGCAATACATGTGGAATTAACTCGATTAGCCATACAGTCTTTCTGATTCATGGTTAATATTATTGAAAATGTTAAACATTTCTCAACTCAGCACCTTACATCTTCTCCCTTTAATTCTTCCATTAAGATAATTCATCTTCATAAAAGCAATATTTTCTTTGATTTCTGGATGTAACAAGTTTTCTTCATCAATGTTCCCTTTTCTAATTCCTCTCTATTTTGCTACTAACATCTAAGATATTCTCATGCCCGAATACCCCAATTCTGCCTACAGCAACTTGCCATGTAAATCTTGTCAGACAGGTCCCTTCATTTCACTGTTTGAAAGAGCTTCTAAAAGCCCACCTGTTCTGTGAAGCAACTAAGCAATAAAGACTATTCACCAAGCTATGTTTGTTCTGCCTCATTCTGTCCTTGCTCATGACCTTTGTGCCTTATCCTCCTCATTGAAAGGACTGTTATTTTCCTAACAAGACTCACTTAGTGCATAGTGACTAGTCTGCTTATAGCACGATATGCATTTACATAATAAAACAGATGTTAGCTGGTCACGAGAACAATTTCGGATTATCAAGTGTGTATTAGTCAAGTGTTTTGATAGCTCCTAATTACTGACAACAGTCTCATAGCGTATTTGCCATATGCAGTACAGTCCAAGTAATATGAAACCTCACTATGCTCTTCTGAAATTACATCTTTGCTGAAATGTGAAGTGTGACTACCAGGTGTCTGGTAGGAATGATAGACTTGTGGATTAGCAAAGTGAGAGCTAATGAGGTTGTATTTATAAGAACAGTCATTAGTAAAGAGGTAAGAGTGCATAATAGGCACATATTTTTTTTTTCAAATAAGCTCTAAAATGTACATGAGAAGACCACTTAGTGAACAAACAGTACTGAAAATAGAGATCTTCAAGAGGAGTATATTTTTAGAGGTTCTCAGTTTTTGTTAAAAAAATGATTTTCTGAAAAAAACCACATTTTTTACTTGTTTAAATTATTTCCTGCCTTCCCCCTTTTACTTCCAACCCAATAGAGTGCCCTAGAAATACTATGCAATAATACCCAAGCTTTTTTTTTAATCCTGGAGGGAGAATTTTCAATAAAGGTAAAAGCAGAAATGATCTAAAAGAAAAAAGCTCATAATGTGATTCGACATATTTGAAATGTTGGAAGTACACATTTTTAATGTGACATCAAGTGAAAACTAGTGTACTTTATATTCACTGATGGATCCTTTTAGGGACTGGAATATCACATACATCTTTTTAATCATTTATGTTTTATAATTAGTAAAGTACACTTAATATGTTGGTAGCTGAAATGTCCTTGATGCCTTTTTTTGTTTGCTAGTTTTTTGTTAATAATTCTGAGTGTATAAAAGGATAAATTATAACAAAAAACCCTAATATTTATTTAGCCCATTAAGCTTTGTAGAGTGCTTTACACAAATTATCTTAGCTGAACCTCAAAACAACCCATGAAGTACATAATACATATATTAATACCCCAATTTTTACAGATGAGGAAATGTTTGGAGAAATTATGGTATTTTCCCCACCCACATGGTTAGTTTTATATTCAATATCTGAACACAAATCCTTTCTGATTGCAAGTTCAGAGACTTTACATTGCATCAGACTTCTCTGTCAATGTGACTTTAAGTACTATCAATAATACACTAATTTCATTTTATCCATTGATGAAACATGGGAAGGTAAAAATATTACATTTAGGATTTTAAGATTAGACAGCTTTGGCCATGAATAAAGTAGTATATGCACATAGCCAGAGACCTATGGGCTTTATAAAATCTATGCTCAAAGCCTACATCTATATCAACTAAGCTGCAGAGTGAGCTAATTACCTGAATATCTATTCAGTAGAGACTCAATCAGATCTTGGGATAGAGCTAAATATAAATCACTTAATGAAAGCTTTCTATTTAAAAAAAAAACAAAAAAAACCTCTCTTAACTCTCTTCTCAAGAAGATGAAATTTATCTGAAACATTTTCTACTGTTTGAGAGCTTCCAGTTTTCATAATATTAAATTCTGACTTCTCATCTTAGATTGCAGATAAACATTCCAATATCTCTCTAACTATTCCCCCACTTTCCATCCACTCCCCCAAACAAAACCAAGGTATAATCATTTAAACATTTCTAATGCTGATGTTGTGAAACTGATAGTGAAGAATTCCATATTCTAAGAATCATCTCTTTAAATAACTATTCTTAAGATATTCATATACTAGGGGGGCAGAACCATGATGGCAGAATGAAAACAGGGATGAAGCTGAGTTCATCCACAAACTCCTTCAGACACCTCTAAAAAGTGAATCTGAACAAATTTTAGAGAAGCAGAATCCACTAGGACACAGAGTATGGCAGAGTTCAAGCCCAGAAGAGTCGAGAAGGTCAATCTATTACAGTGGAGCTGGAGCAAGAAGCAAATTAGAAAAACCAAAGGTGATAGAATCTTATTAGAGAGACAGAGAAGATCAAAATAAGCATTCAGAAGAGGACAGCACTGACTATATATCCACATCCAAAACCTCAAAAGGGAATATGAACTTGTCTCAAGCCCAAAAAACATTTTTGGAAGAGCTCATGAAGGATTTTAGAAGTCAAATTAGAGAAGTAGAATAAAAATTGACCAAAGATTTTGAAATACATTTTGACAAAATGAAAAAAAAAAAAGAATTAACTGAAGAGGACAGCTCCTTAAAAAGTAAAATTGGCCAAATGTATAAGGAGATAAAAACCTAAGTGGGAAAATTGGCCAAATGGACAAAGAGACACAAAAACTAACTGAGGAAAATGATTTGTTAATAATTAGAATCAGGAAAGTAAAAGCCAATGACTCTATGTGGCATCAAGAATCATCAAGAATTTCTAAAGAATGAAAAAAATAAAATAAAATGTAAAGCATCTCATTGGAAAAACAACTGACCTGGAAAATAGACCCAGGAGAGAAAAATCTAACAATTATTGGTCTACCAGAAAGTTATGATGAAAAAAATAAAGAATCTGAATAGGATCTTCCAAGAAATGATTAAGGAAAATCTCTCTGAAGTCCTAGATCCAGAAGGCAATTTACTCATTGGAAGAATCCACCTATCCTGAAAGAGATCCCAAATTGAAAATCCCAAGGAATATTCTTGCCAAATTCCAGAACTATCAGGTCAAAGAGAAAATGCGGCAAGTAGCCAGAAAGAAAAAAAAAATCAAATATCAAGGAACTACAGTCAGGAACACACAGGACCTTGTAACGTCTACATTAAAAGATCAGAGAGATTGGAATATAATATTCTGTAAGATAAAGGAGCCTGGACTATAAGCAAGAATCAATTGTCCCCCCAAAATTGAGCATAATCTTTTAGGCAAGGACATATAAATTTGATGAAAAAAAGAGATTCCCAGACATTCCTAATGAAAAGGCCAAAGCTCAAAAGAAAATTTGATCTTCAAGTACAAAACTCAAGAGAGGCATAAAAAGTTAAATGGGGGGGGAATGCAAAAAAAAAATTGTTATTATTCATTATGGGTAAACTGTTTGCATCTCTATGTGGGAAGATGATACTTGTTAATCTTGAAAACTGTATATTTATCATGATATTTAAAAGGAGTATACATGCAGAGAGTGAGTATAAATTAACTTATGTGATGATAAAAACATAATTAAAGGGTGTGAGGGGATTGTAATGGGAGAAGAGGAAAGGAGGAGGGATGAAAAGGTAAATTACACCACACAGAGAGACACAAAAACATACTAGAGCTGAGGGAAAGAAAGGAGGGAGATGAGTATTGTTTGAACTTTATTCTCATTAGTTTTGATTCAAGGAGGGAAAACATATACTCAGTAAATGATAAAAATCTAACTTGCACTAAAGGTAGTAGGAAGGGAAAGAGGGGAAGGTAGGGGAAGGGAAGGGAGGAAAGAAGTAGTATAGGAAAAGGGAGGGGGGCTGATAGAAGTGAGGGAAAAATGAGGGAGGTGGTGGACAAAAGTAAAAGCCTTTTGAGGTGGGGAAGAGAGAAGGGAGAAACAAAAGCATAAATGGGGAAAGGGAATACTATGGAGAGAAAGACGCAGATAATATTCATAATGGTGAATGTGAATGAAATGAACTCTCCCATAAAATGGAGGTGGATAGAAGAATGGATTAAAAACCATAATCTTATAATATGTTGTTTACAAGAAAGACATCTGAAACAAGGGAATGCACACAGAATAAAGGTAAAAGGTTGGAGTTGAATGATTTATGCTTCAGCAGATGTAAAAAAAGCGGGTATACAGATCCTAATCTCAGACAAAGCAAAAGCAAAAATAGATCTAATCAAAAGAGATAAAGAAGGAAACTATATCCCACTAAAAGGCAACATAGACAATGAAATAATATCAGTAGTAAACATATATGCACAAAGTGGTAGAGCATTCAGATTCTTAGAGGAGAAGTTAAAGGAGTTACAGGAAGAAATAGACAAGAAAACTATACTAGTGGGGGATCTCAATCACCTCCTCTCTGAATTTGAAAAAGATAACCTCAAAATTAACAAGAAAAAAGTTAAAGAGGTGAATAGAATTCTGCATAAGGTAGATATGATAGACCTCTGGAGAAAATTGAATGAGGATAGAAAGTAATATACATTTTTCTTAGTGGTACATGGAACATGCACAAAAATTAACCATTTTTGATGAAACACAAAATCCTCACAATTCAGTGTAGAAAGGCAGAGATCTTCAATGCATCCTTCTCAGATCATAGTGCAATAAAAATTTTATGTGATAAAAGGCCATGGAAAGATAGACCAAAAATTAATTGGAAACTAAATAATAAAGAATAAGTGGGTCAAACAACAAATCATAGAAATAATTAATAACTTCATTTAAGAGAATGACAATAATGAGACAACCTACAAAACATTGGATGCAGAGAAAGCAGTTCTCAGGGGAAGTTTAATATGCTTGAATGCTTACATGAATAAAATTGAGAAAGGGAAGGTCAGTGAGTTAGACAGGAAACTGAAAAAAAAAAAAACCTAGGAAAAGAAGAAATTGAAAATTCACAAGTATATACCAAATTAGAAATACTGAAAACCAAAGGAGAGATTAAGAAAATTGAAATTAAAAAATTATCAAATTAATAAATAAAACTAAGAGCTTGTTTTATGAAAAAAAAACAATAAAATTGATAAACCTTTGGTCAAATTGATTTAAAAAAAGCAAACCAAATTTCCAGTATCAAAATTAAAAGGGTGAGCTCACCTCCAATGAAAAGCAAATTAAAGCAATAATTGGAAATTACTTTGCCCAACTGTATGCCCATAAATTTGACAATCTAAGGGAAATGGATGAATATTTTTAAAAAATATAAATTGCCCCTAATAACAGTAGAAGAAGTAAAACCCTTAAATAACCCCATCTCACAAAAAAGAAATTGAAGAAACCATCAATAAACTCCTTAGGGAAAAAATCTCCAGGACCAGATGGATTCACAATCAAATTCTATCAAACATTTCAAGAACAATTAATTCTAAAACTATACAGAATATATTTGGAAAATTAAGTTCCCAGATCCGGGACTATCTCGAGGGCGGGGAGAGCTCTCTCCCATCACGTTTCTCATGGGAAGAGGCGGAAATACACGAGATAGCTCGGTTCACCTCGATTCCCAGTCGTTTCCTGGGGGGCCTCGTGAGAACTCTAAGATTTAGAAGTTCTCACCTTTACCCGCCTGAGACTGTCCACATGGAATTGAGCTTCCATCCCCAGCAATTAAGGAAGAAGGAATCCTACCAAATTCTTTTTATAATACAAACATAGTTCTGATACCTAAACCAGAAGCAGACAAAACAGAGAAAGAAAATTATAGACCAATTTTTCCAATGAACATAGATGCAAAAATTTTATATAAGATATTATCAAAAAGATTATGCAACTTATGAGAATAATACACTATGATCATGTAGGATTTATATCAGGAATGCAGAGGTGGTTCAATATTAGGACAACTAGCAAGATTACTGATTATATCAACAACAAAACTAACAGAAACCATGTAATTATCTCAAAAGATTCTGAAAAAGCTTTTGACAAAATACAATATCCATTCCTACTGAAAACACTGGAGAACACAGGAATAAATGGAGCCTTTCTTAAAAAAATAAGTAGTATCTAACTAAAACCATCATTGAGCTTTATATGTAATGCGGATAAGCTAGATGTATTTCCAATAAGATTGGGGGGGGAGGGGTGAAAGAAGGATGTCCATTATCACCATTCTTATTCAATATAATACTAGAAATGTTAACTTTAGCAACAAGAGAAGAAAAAGAAATGAAAGGAATAAGAATAGACAAAGAAGAAACTAAGTTCTGACTCTTTACAGATGGTATGTTGATATACTTAGAGAATCCTAGAGAAAAAAGCACAAAACTACTTGAACTAATAAACAACTTTGAAAAAGTTGCAGAATACAAAATAAACTCCCATAAATCAACTGTCTTTCTATATATTACTAACAAGTTAGCCTGATCACAAGAGATAGAAAGAGAAATTCCATTTAAAATTATGGTAGACACTGTAAAATATTTGAGAGTCTACCTGCCAAAACAAACCCAGGGAATATATGAACACAATTACAAAACACTTTGCACAAGTAAAGTCATATCTAAATAGGTGGAAAAACATCAGTTGCTCATGGGGCATCCAAGTTAATATAATAAAAATAACAATTCCACCTAAATTAATTTACTTATTCAGTGCCCTATAAAATTACCAAAAATTATTTTCCAGAGCTAGAAAAAATAATATCAAAAATTATCTGGAAGAACAAAAGGTCCAGAATATCAAGGGAATTAATGAAAAGAAATGCTAGGAAAGGTGGCATAGCCATATCAGATCTCAAATTGTATTATAAAACAGCAATCATCAAAACCACTTGGTACTGGCTAAGAAATAGAGAGGGATAGATCAGTGGGATAAATCAGGTACACAAGTCATGGTAATCAGTGATTATAGCAGTCTACTCTTTGACAAACCCAAGGACCCCGGCTTCTGGGATAAGAACTCACTGTTTGACAAAAACTGCTGGGAAAACTGGAAAATAGTGTGGCAGAAACTGGGCATAGACATTGTATACCAGAGTAAAGTCCTAATGGCACACGATCTGGATGTGAAGGCTGACACTATAACCAAATTATGGGAGCAAGGAAGAGTTTATTTGTCACATTGTTGGAGAATGGAGTAATTTATGACCAAATAAGAGAAAGAGTTATACAATGCGAAATGTATAATTTTAATTACATTAAATTAAAAAGTTTTTGCACAAACAAAACCAATGCAACCAAGATTAGGAGGGAAGCAGAAAACAGGAAAAGATTCTTTACAACTAGTATCTGCAATAAAAGCCTCTTTTCTAAAATAGAGAACTGAGCCAAATTCATAACAATACAAGTCATTTCTCAATTAATAAATGGTCAAAGGATATGAACAAGCAGTTTTCAGAGGAAGAAATTAAAGCTATCTATAGTCATATGAAAAAATGCTCTAAACCACTATTAATTGGAGAGACACAATTCAAAACAACTCTGAGGTACCACATCACATGTATTAGGTTGGCTAACATGACAAAAGAAGAAAATGATACATGTTGGAGAAGATGTGGGACAGTTGGAACACTAATTCATTTTTGGTGGAGCTGTGAGCTGAACCAATGATTCTGGACAGCAATTTGGAATTATGCTATAATACATGATATTATACATGCTATAAAAATGTGCATATCCTTTCACCCTGCAATATTACTTCTAGGCCTGTATTCCAAAGAGATCATACAATGGGAAAGGGTCTCACATGTAAGAAAGCTTTTATAGCAGTTCTTTTTATGGTGGCCAAAAACTAGAAATCAAAAGGATGCCCATCAATTGGGGAATGACTGAACAAGTTGTGGTATATGAATGTAATGGAATACTATTTTGCTATAAGAAATGACTAACAGGGGTACCTTAGAAAGACCTTGATAGACTTATATGAACTGATGAAGTGAGCAGAACCAGGAGGACATTACACACAGTAACAGCCACAGTATGTAAGGACTGTTTGGTAGACTTAGTCTTTCACAGCAAAGCAAGGACCTAAAACATTTCCAAAGGACTCATGATGCAAAATGCCACCCACATCCACAGAAAGAATTATGGAATTGGAATGTCGAATGAAGCAGACTATTTTTTCTTTTGTCATGTTTGGTTTTGTTTAGTTTTACCCACACTTCTTCCCATTCGTTATAATTCTTCTATGCAACATGGTTAACATGAAAATGTGTTTAATAAGAATGTATGTGTAGAGTTGATCCAAGATTGCATGCCATCTCCCCAACTAATAAATGGTCAAATGGTATGAACAGGCAGTTTTCAGAGGAAGAAATTAAAGCTATCTATAGTCATATGAAAAAAAAATGCTCTAAATTACTATTGATTAGAGAGATGCAAATCAAAATAATTCTGAGGTACCATATCACACCTATCAGATTGGTTAACATGACAAAACAGGAACACGATAAATGTTGGAGACAATATGGGACAGTTGGAACACCAATTCAGTGTTGGTGGAGCTGTGAGCTGATCCAATCATTCTGGAGAGCAATTTGGAATTATGCCCAAAGGGCTATAAAAATGTGCGTACCCTTTCACCCTGCAATACCACTTCTGGGCCTGTATTCCAAAGAGATCATAAACATGGAAAAGGGACCCACATGTACCAAAACATGTACAGCTGCTTTCTTTGTGGTGGTCAAAAATTGGAAATCAAGGGGATGTTCTTCAATTGGGGAATGGCTGAACAAGTCATGGTATATGAATGTAGTGGAATACTATTGTGTTTTAAGAACAGGTGGACTTCAGAAGAACCTGGGAAGACTTAGATGAACTGATGCTGAGTGAAATTAGCAAAACCAGGAGAACATTATACACAGTAAGAGTCACAGTGTGTGAGGACTGTGTCTGGTAAATGCAGCCCTTCACAGCAATGCAAAGACCTAATACATTTCCAAAGGATTCTTGATGCAAAATGCCATTGACATCCAGAGTATGAACTATAGAGCTACAACAAGGAATAAAGCAGACTGTTTTCTATTTTACTCTGCTCTGTTGTGTTTGTTTTTTCTAATGGTTTCTCCAATTCATTTTAATTCTTCTATGACATATAACTAATGTGAAAATGTGTTTAATAAGAATGTATGTAGGAGGGGCAGAGCAAAGATGACAGAGCAGAAAGACACACATACACTAGCTCTTCCCCCACAGCTCATAAAATACCTGTAAAGAATGACTCTCAACAAATTCTACAGCAGCAAAAGCCACAAAATGATGGAATGGAAGAGATTTCCAGCCCAGGTAAACTGAAAGGTGGATGGGAAAGGTTTATTGCACCAGACATGGAGTGGAGCACAGCCCAGCCTTGGCCACACACCACGAGGTGCAGGACTGGAGCAGGCATCAGGGACAGAATCCCCAGCAACAGTGGAGGTTCCTAGACCCCTGAACCCACAATCACCAAATAAAGCTTCAAAGGTCAGTGAGAAGGCTTTTCATCTCAGTGAAAAAAGAACAGGGTCCTCCTTGAGCCCTGGCCCTAGGGGGTGGCAGTGGAGAAACTGAAGAGCTGATCTTAATCTCCATCACTAAATCCCTTGGGTGAACCGAGCAGTTGATCTGAAACTCTGCCATGAGCACCATCCTGGGGCATGGCTGAACTGGAGGCCCCTGAGGGGTAAACTCTCCCCTGATTGTGTCACCTTGAAGGAACTGAGAACTTACATGTCCTCAGAGTACATCCTACTCTTGACAAAGGACCCAAAAATCAAGTAACTGACAGGGGAAAATGCCCCAAAAGGGGGAAAAATATAAGACTATAGAAGAAAACATTCTCGGTGAGCAGGTAGTTCATTCCATCCTTGTGGATAAGGAAGAACAATGCTTACCATCAGGGAAAGACCTAATAGTCAAGGCTTCTGCTTCCTCAACATCCAAAATAAATATGCAATGGGCTCAGACCATGGAAGAACTCAAAAAGGATTTTGAAAATCAAATAAGAGAGGTGGAGAAAAAATTGGGAAGAGAAACGAGAGAAATGCAAGAAAAGCATGAAAAGTGGGTCAACACCTTGCTAAGGGAGAACCAAAAAAATGCAGAAGAAAATAACACCTTTAAAAATAGGCTAACTCAATTGGCAAAAGAGGTTCAAAAAGGCAATGAGGGGAAGAATGCTTTAAAAAACAGAATTAGCCCAATGGAAAAGGAGGTTCAAAAGTTCACTGAAGAAATGAGTTCTTTTAAAATTAGAATGGAACAGATGGAAGCTAATGACTTTATGAGAAACCAAGAAATCACAAAACAAAACCAAAAGAATGAAAAAATGGAAGATAATGGGGAATATCTCATTGGAAAAACAACTGACCTGGAAAACAGATCCAGGAGAGACAATTTAAAAATTATGGGACTACCTGAAAGCCTTGATCAAAAAAAAAGAGCCCAGACATCATCTTTCATGAAATTATCAAAGAAAACTGCCCTGATATTCTAGAACCAGGGGGCAAAATAAATATTGAAAGAATCCACCAATCACCTCCTGAAAGAGATCCAAAAAGAGAAACTCCAAGGAACACTGTGGCCAAATTCCAGAGTTCCCAGGTCAAGGAGAAAATATTGCAAGCAGCTAGAAAGAAACAATTCAAGTATTGTGGAAATACAATAGGCATAACACAAAATCTAAGAGCTTCTACATTAAGGAATCTAAGGACTTGGAATATGACATTCCAGAAGTGAAAGGAACTAGGATTAAAATCAAGAATCATGTATCCAGTAAAACTGAGTATAATACTTCAGGGGAAAAATGGTCATTCAATGATATAGAGGACTTTCAAGCATTCTTGAAGAAAAGACCAGAACTGAATAGAAAATTTGACTTTGAAACACAGGAATCAAGAATAACATGAAGTGGTAAACAGGAAAGAGAAATCATAAAAGACTTACTAAAGTTGAACTATTTATATTCCTACATGGAAAGATAATATTTGTAACTCTTGAAACTTTTCTCAGTATCTGGGTAGTTGGAGAGATTATACACACACACATACACACACACACACACACACATATATATATAAAGAGAGAATGCACAGGTGAGTTGAATAGGAAGGGATCATATCTAAAAAATAAAATTAAGGGGTGAGAGAGGAATATATTGGGAGGAGAAAGGGAGAAATGGAATGGGGCAAATTATCTCTCATAAAAGAGGCAGGAAATAGATTTTTTCAATGGAGGAGAAAGGGGGGAGGTGAGAGGGAAAAAGTGAAGCTCACTCTCATCACATTTCGCTCGGGAAGAAATAACATGCACATTCAATTTGGTATGAAAACCTATCTTACAGTACAGAAAAGTAGGGAAGAAGGGGATAAGCAGGATGGGGAAGATGAGGGAAACAAGGACAAATGGGAGGAGGAAGAAATTAGAAGTAAACACTGTTGGGGAGGGAAAAGGTGAAAAGAGAGAATAGAAGAAATGGGGGTCAGGATAGGATTGAGGGAAATATAGTTAGTCTTACACAACATGACATTATGGAAGTCATTTACAAAACTACACATATATAGCTTATATTGAATTGCTTGCCTTCTCAGTGGGGAAGGGTAGAGACAGAGGAAGGAAGAGAAGTTGGAACTCAAAGTTTTACTAACAGATGTTGAGAATTGTTTTTACATGCAACTGGGAAATAAGAAATACAGGTATAGAAATAGAAATAGAGTATAGAAATTCATCTTGCCCTAAAGGACAAGAGAGAAGATGGAAATAAGGGAAGGGAGGAGTGTTAGAAGGGAGGGCAGATTGGTGGAAGGGGTAATCAGAATGCAAGGTGTTTTTGGGTGGGGAGAGGAGAGAAATGGGGAGAAAAATTGGAACTCAAAATTTTGTGGAAATGAATGTTGACAACTTAAAATAAATTAATAAAAAGAATGTATACATAAAACCCATCTAAGATTGCATGCAGTCTTGGGAAGGGAGAGGGAAAGAAGGAGTAGAAATTTTAAATTTATGGAAGTTATTGCTGAAAACTGAAAATAAACAAATTAATTCATAAAAAAGAAAAAAAAATTCATGTAGTAGGTGGAAAGAACTGTGATCTCAGAAAACTGAACTCCAGGTTTCTGGGGAGATAGTCACAGATGGCAAAAATAACAAAGAATATTAAAATAAAAGGGATGGCAAATACTAAATAATCCAATTTCTTCACTTTACACATGAAAAATGAAAAGTGACTTTCCTAATGTCATGTAGCTGGTTCATATAAAATATAATCACAATTTCCAAAGTTACTGCTTCTTTTAATTTTTTTATATCTTTCCCTCCATCCAACTCCTCACCTAGTCATTGAGAAGGAAAGCAATAAATCAAGTACACATGTGAAAACATGATAAATGTATTTCCATATTAGCCATGATGCAAAAAATAAGAAAAATAAAGTGATAAAATTGAATTTCAAATTTGCACTCAGAGGTCATTGGTTCTCTCTGGAGGTAGATACCATTTTAAAATCATAAATTCTGCAGAATTGTCTTGAATCATCGTATTGAGCATACTAGCTCAGTCTTTCAAGGTTGATCATCATTACAATACTGTTATAATTGTACATAGGTACAATGAACTGATTTTTCTTATTTCACATGGCATCAATTTATGTATGTCTTGAAAGGTTTTTTCTGAACCCATCCCACTTAGTATTCTATCACAAATATATATCACAACTTATTCAGTCATTTCTGAACTAATAAGTATCCCCTCCTTTTCCAATTCCTCACCACCACAAAAAATGGTGTTATAAATACTTTTGTACAATATGCTTTTTTCCTTTTTCTTTGATGCCTTTGGCATACAGACTCAGTTGTGGTATTCCTGGGTCAAAGAGCATTTATAGTCATATCCCTTTGGGAAAAGTGTTCTCCAGAATGGCTAGAACAATTCACAATTCTGCCCCACAGCACATCAGCATCCCTATTTTTCCACATCTTCTACCACATTTAGCATTATCCTTTCTTTGTCAGGTTAGCCAATCTTGTAGGTATCAGATGGCAGTTCCAAGTTTTTTAAATATATATTTCTGTAATCAACATGATTTTATACATTTTTTCACATGATTATAGATAGCTATGATTTCTCCTAAAAACTTTCTGTTTATGTTCTTTGACCATTTATCAATTAGGGAATTTTTCTTATTTTTATAAATTTGACTCAGTTCCCTATGTATTAGAGAAATGAGGACTTTATCAGAGAATGCTGCTTCTTTAAAAAAAATTCTTCAAAATAAAATTCAACCGTATTTTACCAGATAAAGGGAATGAGTGTGAATTTCTTTAGAAAAGTCTGATACATTTTAGTATTACATTTAGACTACATATATAATTTATGTTATCGTATTCCCTCCCATTAGAATGAAGCATAATTTTAGATAGAGGTGGCTTTTTTCTCTCTATTTGTATCTCCAACCTCTGTCACATAATAGGTGCTTAATAAACATTGATTATCTCATTGATTCATCTCCACATCTCAGTTCTACCACCAACCACCGTGGTTCAAATTCTTAATACTACTGGCCTGAAAAATTGCAATAGCCTTCTAAAAGATATTGTCACATTCAATTTCTCTCCAAAACAATTTATTCTTCACATTGTATTAAATCAATTTTATTAAATTAAATTAAAATTCTTTAATTATATTAAATTTTTTAATTACATTAAAATTCTTTAATTTGTGATAGCAAGGTGGTAAAGCAAATAGATATCTGGGAATGGAGGGGGAAACAACTTAAACTTAAATTTTACCTCCTTTACTAGCTGTGTTTACCTGAGCAAATTACGTGGTAACAACTGAAAAACTGGAATCATAAAAGCACCTATGATGACTGCTGTAAAGATCAAATGAGGTACTTGTAAAATGAATAGTGGAGTGCATGGCACATAGTAAGTACTTAACTAACACTTGCTTCCTTCCTCTATTCTTTATAGATTGTTAAGGCCACGTGACTACTGTAATCAAAACTTTCACTGGTTCCTCACCACCTAGTGAATAGAGTTCAAAATCCTTAGACTAGTATTTGACACTGATTTCAGTCTCATAATGGAGGGGAATCTACTGGAAAGAAAGCTCCAATAAAATATTCAATTCACATTTATTAAATATTGAGTGTATACAGGCTTCTCTGCTTGACCATTGTATTTTATCTAAATATTAATGCTGACATTTGTATCTGGCATCACAAGTAGGCATCTCAAAAGAGCTGCCTTTAAAAAAAAATGACAAGAGAAACAAGTTACTGCAGTTTGTCTGTTAACATAGACAAAGCACATGAAAATCATAAAATGAGTGTAAGATATATGTCAAACTAAATGAAGTTAATTTCAAGATTCTGTGATCTTGAGAGATAATCATACTATAAACACACTCCAAAATCAGCAAAATACTTTGATAATGACATCATGGCTAAGGAGGCTAGAGATACAGACATGAAAAACAAGTAAGATCTGTCTTTGTGTAATGATTCTCTATTGCTGATGAATGGGCCAATGCCAAGAAGCAAGTACAGCTGGGGCCAGGCCAACCTCTGAATTTCTCATTGGATGGATTGTTATGCCATTGGTGGTAAATGTAATAACTGAGTCATTGTCAGAATGTTTTTCTATTTCTTTTCCAATCAGAAAATCTTAACCTCTCAATATGTTTCCACATCTCCTTCTCTAAGTTTTGTAAATAATTATGACAATCTACATCCCTTACTTCAGAAACAAACAAAACTAAAGAAAAACCTACCTTGCCTAACCTTCCACTTGAATGGAGATTGGCCTTAGTACTTTACCATTTCTTTTACTCTAGGACAAGAAGAGAATCCTGCCTTTTTGTCTGTGTCACTTCTGTACTACAGAATAAAAGCCATCCTAGTATTTGCAGGAACGTTCTTACTAGTTTCAGATCAACCAAACTCTTTTCTCCTAACCATCCTACTCCAACATTCTAATTAGTCCTGGAGCTTTAAAAATTACTCGTTTAGTTTAGTCTAACCTCCTCTTTGTAGAAAATACACACCATATTAGACAAGGTAAACTTTATACTGATTCAATATAAAAAATCATACCAAGGCATATGCTTCTTAATTTTGCTTAATCTTGAAACTCTTTATCATTACAATAGCAGAAACAAACATCTTTGAAAAACAACAAAACATGTATTTTCCAACTTAAAGCAAAGGAAATCATGTAACAAAATTCTTCTTGAATAACGTGATAAAGTGTGTTATAATAAATTCTATACCTACATGATAAAAAAGTCAAATTTTAACCAATGTGTGCCTTCTTTCTCTTTTCACCAAGTAATGCATTTCAATATGTGACTTAATTTGAAAAAAAAATGAATACAAATGTTTATGAATATTTCAGATTCCTTTCCCACTGCTTAAAATAAATACTAAATATACTGATATACTGAATTTGTCATTTTGCTCTATATTTAACAAAGCATTACCTCTTAAAAATCTAAACATTTGGAGTAGAAGAATCAAGCATAGCTACTCTATTAATATACAATATAATTTGTTAAGACCAAAGATATTATCTTCTATTCCAAGTCCCAAAGACTCTTGATCATAATGCGTTTTTCCACTATCTAACCAGTTAGATTCCTCAGAAAGAATAATCTGGAATCTCTCTTAGAATTTGTCATATATCCTAATATATTTGCACATTATGAGACTGAAACAAGCCACAAAAACCCAAATATGTTTTCCAGTTCACATTGTTTCTTACAGGTTTTCTTTTATAGTTTAATAAATCCAATGAATTTAAAATATTTTATCCAGCTCATCAATATACACACAACTCTGTGCAAGATATTATAGGTATATTTTCCCACCAATTTACTGTAACATATCTCAGAATAATTATAAGAATAATTGACCCAAATCTAATTTTAAATGTAATAAAAGAGACATAGAGGTTGCTTACTACACTTTACTCAACTTTTAATACTATTTTATTTTTCACCAAAGCCCCACTGGTTTGTTTAATGTGCTACTAAACACTACTTCTGTTTGGTCTACTGTATGCAACAGATTCTTCTGAATCTGTATCTAACTGGAAACACCTATGATCAATGCAGAAAAAGAGCCATACCAACTAACAGCTCCCTATCTCCTTCCCTGTCAGAATATAGTTTGTGACACTTCCTGTTTCTCCATTAGTTAAAGTTTTAAAGTACCATTTACACATTTGCAGAAACAAATACATTTTACGGATTACCTTCTCCCACAATAGACTAAAGATTAACAACTAAATAAACAAAATTAGTTTTGGTTGGTCATTTTTACAAATTGGGAATTCATTTTTTAAAATTATATTACTTATTTCTAGGACCAAATCATGAATTAATTTCTGTTTTCCATTGGAAAGAAACAAATTTCATTTTAATTCAATGAAATTATTTCATGAAAGAGCCATGCACATATAAATGGCTCTAGGGATATGTCAGATGATATAAATTAAATTGTTATTGGTTTAAGGAAGAATAGTTTCTGCTTATAGAGAACAAATTCAAAATATCATAGAGACAAAATTGATAATAATTTTAATAACAGAGAATTGCATGTTTTAAGGTTCAAAACATGCTTTATGCAATTATGTCTCACTCCTTAGTTAAAAGTATGAAATAATCATATGCTTTCTAACACCTGCATATGTTTCTAACTTTTCTTTTTCTACTAAGGACTTCATTATCTTCCAAGAAGCACATGCTGGACACCTCAGTCTTCTTTAGCTATTCCCTTTGTCTTGTTACAATGTGTAATCAGTTCTGTCATCTGTACCTCTGCTCTGTTTTTCACGTTTTATTTTTTTTCACTTTCATTTCTACTACCCTAGTTTAGGTTTTCTCACCTGGATTCTCAACCATGTAATTCCCCTAGATTAATCTTCTTCATGCAAAGCTCAAAGTTTTCTTTAATAGATTTGAAAATATTTCCTCTGATGTCAGAGTCAGTGATCTTCCCAATGTACAAAACATCTAAAAAGGGGGCTAACTTGTTATAATAAGAGCTGTTTGATTACTTAAGAGGTGGTGGGCATTTCCTCCTTTCAGGTCTTCAAGAACCTATTGTCAAAGTCAAATGGCCAACCATTTGGTAAATTAATGTATGGATTTCTTTTACGTATGGACTGACTACTTGGTTACTAAGGTCACTTTGAACCCTCAAGTTCTGTGATTTTATTATTTGTAATTATAGACCAATCAAAAGAATTAGCATTAAGTGGAGACCAGATAACAAAATCCTAAATAATAAATAGCTCAGCAAATAAAGCACTAAAACAATCAATAATTATATTAAAAGTAATGATAATAAAATATTCAAGTATAGCTATGCTATCACTATGATATGATTTATGGCATGTATTACTTTTTATTCAATACTCTCCACAATAGAGCTTATATTGATGTAGCATTTTTAATGTTATAACTATTATGAATCTGTGAAATCCTACTATATCCTACTATACATGGTGGATGCCATATGATGTAACTTGTAACACTGTAACATTGTATAGCTATAACTTTATTAAGAACTGTTGTAATGACATCTTAAAGTCAAGCAATTTCCATGTGAGCTCTGTGATAGATGCTAGAGATACAAAAAAAGGCAGAAAATAGACCTTATCTGCAAGGTACTTACATGCCAGTCAAGGCAATGACACATGAATAACTGGAGATATTTAAGATACATAAAGAGAGATGAAGATAATATGGAAGGGGAAGACATTAGAGGCTGGGGAAACCAGGAAAAGCCTCATGGGGGAGAAGTGTACTTTGAACTGAATTGTGAAGAGTTCCAAAGAAGGTAGAGATAGAAGTGAAGGGACAAAGCATTACAGGCATAGAGGAAGCCAATGTGAAGGCATGGAAAAGGGAGATGAAATGTCATGTTTGAGTAACTTTAAATAGGCCATTTTAGCTAGTCTGTAGACTGTGGAGTTTAGTATGGTATAAGAGGGTCAAGAAGATAAGAAGGAAGAAGGTCATGAAGAATTTTTCAAATTCCAAACATAAGAGTTTATACAGTTCACTGGAGGCTGATATGGTGAGACCTGTGTCTTTGGAAAATCATTATAACAGCTGAATGGAAGACAGATTGGAGTAGGGAGAGGGAAAGGAAGTAGATCAACCAAAAGACTATTTAATACTTAAACATGTCAAACATGCTAAATGTGCTCACAGCACTAAATGTGATGTAAACCAGATTAAAATTAATTGGAAATATAAAAAAAAATAAATAAAAGTGCAATAGACCATAAATAACGTAAATATACAGTTTTCTTAGGTAATATGTATGGGCAACTAGGTGGTGGAATGGTAGAGTACTCAGCTGGAGTCAGGAAGGTTCGCCTTCCTGAGTTTAAATCTGATCTCAGACACTTGCTAGCTGTGTGACTCTTGGCAAGTCACTTAACTATGTTTGTCTCAGTTACCTCATCTGTAAAATGAACTAAAGAAGGAAATGGCAAAATATTCCCGCATCTTTCCCAAGAAAATCCCAAAAGAGGTCTTGAAGAGTTGGACATAACTGAAAGCCATTTTAGTGCTCTCCCTTCCCTTTATATATTGAGATTTATTTGACACCAGTTGTCAAGGTGAGAAGTGATGATGCTTTGAACCACATGTATCAGAGATATATTGCCAATGAGGATGTTTATCTTGTTTGATTATGCATATTGGTTAAAGGGGTTTTATTTTTCTTTCCTGTTTTTTTAAGTGAGGAAAGGAAGTGGGAAGAAAAGAAAAAGATCTATGTTAATTGAAAAAAATAAATTATAAAAAAGAATAATCATTGGCAACTTTGAAGAAGATGGTTTCAGGTGAATGATAAGGTAGAAAGCCATAATGTGGAAAATTTAGAAGAGGGTGAGAGGGAGAAAGTTGAGGCAGCAAGTACTGCTTTCTCAAAAAAACTTAGCTATGACAAGACAGAAAAGAAAAAGATGATCATTATTGGAGATCTTCAGATCCAGTGAGAGTTTTCTTTGGCTTTTTTCCCCCTGTTTTGTTGTTGTTGTTGTTGTTTGTCTGAAGAAGGTATATTTGTAAGAAATGAGGAAGAAGCCAGCAGATAAGAGAAACCGAAGATGAGTGGAACAATTTCCTGGAGTCATTTTCAGGGTATGGAATCAAGGGTAAAAGTAGAAGACTTTATGTTGTCAAGAAGTGCCACCTCTTCATCTGAGACCCCAGTCCAGGAGAAAATGGTGGATAGAGAAAACTGAGAGATATAAAATGAGAGAAAGGGACACAAGACAACTCTAGAAAATGGCCTCAGTTCTTTTCAGGTAATTATGAATCTAGGTCCTGTGCTGAGAGGGGAAGAAAGAGCGTGTTATAGAGGTGAGGAGAAAGCTTAAAAGAGTCAATACAGAGAGTTGAATTATGAAGAAAGTGGAGATCAACAGCATGTTATAATAAGATTTTAGTCCTTCTATAAAGAAAAATTTTCTTTGGAACTGTTATTATGGAAGGATTCCTTAATGGATTATATCTGTGAATAGGTGGTCAAAAGTCTCATGCCCATTTGTATCACTTATAAGGTTTATAGGCAACTCTTGAATTTGAGTGGTAATAAGGAGAGAAAACACTTGAAAAATGATAATGCAAAGAAAATCTCACAAAATGTAATAGATATGTTTACATTTTCCCTATCAGCCTTGTAAACTTGTCTGGTAAATAGTAGCACAATTGATTAATTTGCATTTTATAGTTTGAAAATGTAATTAACACATGGAAAGAAATCAATGGTAGAAATACAAAGGAATAGTTATGAAAGACCAGAGTCAGAAAAAAGAAAAGCATCAGAACGCAGATCATCTGCATGGATGTCTACAATCATTAACAAACGCCTATCATCTTATTCAGGGACAGCGGTGGTGCAGTGAATAAAGTGTAATCCCTGAAGTCAGGAAGACTCATGTTCCTGAATACTAATTCACCTACAGATGTTCACTAACCGTGTGACCCTGGGCAAGTCACTTAACCTTCTTTGCTTCAGTTCCTCATATATAAAATTAGCTGGAGAAAGAAATGGCAAATCATTTTAGTATCCTTGTCAAGAAAACACCAAATTGGGATAGTGGAAAGTTGGCAACAACTGAAATGATTCAACAATAGCACGGTCATATTCACTTAGTTCTCCGTATCTCAATACCCTCACACTTAAATTTGGAATTTTTGTCCCTACCTACTATGTGGGAATATTATCAAAGGAAAGTAGAAAATGAGTCTTCTTCTTGCCTTTGAGTTAGGTATGCTAGCAATATGAGTCCCGACAGAAAGAGAAATTCACTCTTTGTTATAAAGGAACATTTTCAATATATTTAAAATGTAGGCTCGCTATTTTTCTTAGGGAGTAAATTACAGGAAATAACCAATGAGATAGTTACTGTCTGCATATACTCTCCATGGCTTATTTTGGTGTTGTATAAAGGGAATTATAATCATCAATAGCAGTAAACATTTACTGAGTGTATTACATTTTGGGGATTCTGTTGGGCAAATTATCCTTACATATCATCATGGTCCTCAAATCTTGGTCAAATGAAAGCTCTGATTCTTTTCTCCTTGCTCAAAGCTATGAAAGTATGTAAAAGGTATCCCATAAAACTTTATCCCAGCTCACTTTTCCACCTGTATGTACAGATATTGGACTCAGTCTTTATGAAGTTTTCTGAGTGTTCTTAGCAAATGCATGATACAGTTTCATATTTGTGTTATTACGTTAAATGAAAAAGACAGCACTTTGTAACTGTTTACCACAGACACTATAACTATTTCAAAAGAATATAGCTTTGGCAACCTAGCAAAAGAATGATAAATATTGCCAGGTAGTTTCACATAAAGTGAAAGCTTCCAAATTATGTTCTTCTTGCTTTCCATGTGATATAATATTAAATTTTCCATCAATACCTGTTTTTATTTTTCTATGTAAGACAGAGCACCAAGTGTCAGCTATCACTGTTCAATAATAAATTTTTTAGAGAGCCAAATAAACATTTAAATCAATTAGCCAATAAATCTTTCTGTGGCCTTGAGTATAAAATTATACCCCTCAAGAGAAAACCTGTATAAAGTAAGTCAAAGTTGAGTCAAAATCAAGAGGCACATTTTCTCTAAAAAGTCTTTATTTAAATTGATTTTTTTCCTGGAAAAAAATTTTACTCTTTCTTCTGAGAAAGTCAGTTATTTATCAAGGCAAAAGCTATGAAGTCTTCCTGTCCTGAACCAATAATATGTCATGCACAAGATAATGTTAATGGAATTAACTCAAAGCAAGAATACAGTTTAGTTTTCATGATTTGTATTTCATCTATGTTCACCAAGAAAGAAGGGCAGTTAGGTGGTGCAGTGGAAAGAGCACCAGTGCAGGAGTCAGGAGGACCTGAGTTCAAATCTCACCTCAGACTCTTGACGCTCACTAGCTGTGTGACCTTGGGCAAGTCACTTAACCCCGTTTGCCTCATCTTGGGTCATCTCCAGTCATCCTGATGAATATCTGGTCACTGGATCCAAATGACTTTGAAGGAGAGGTGAGGCTGGGGACCTGCACATTCCTCCCTCACTCAAAACAAAGTCCAGTGTAAGTCATGTCATCATTTCTCTAATGGCATGGTTTTCTTCAGTAAGGAAGGATGAATACACACCAATAAAGAAACAGGCCTATAGTTCATTTTTCTATCTTAAATTTTATAATTATAACCTGAAGAAAAATAATTAATACATAGTGATTTAGGTCTATTAATCTCATCGCTAAGTAATCTATAAAGTTTGGCTCCACCCTATACATTACAGTCAAAGGACCCCAGGTACATAATCCTCTGATAAAAACAAAATCAATCCAGTCCAGTATAACAACAACATAAATAATGTTTTCTTGGGGGGGATGAGATTTGTGACCTCATTGCTGGTCTTTTCAAATGGTGCAGAGCACAACTCATCCACACATCTTTGTCCTTCAAGATTCTTACCAATGTGGTCACACAACAGTCCACAAGGGGTCCACCCAACCTACTGAGGAATCTCCCTTGATGCCTCCTCATATTGTGTGGATACCTGTGGGGTTATGGTCATCACTCTTGCTGACTGACTGGGTCATCTCATTTTCTGTAATTCTGTTGATATACCTTATACTACTTCTTCAGTACAATTAATTCTTAATTTATAACAAGCTATAGGTTACTTATGCCTACTATTTGATTTCCCAGCTTGCCAGTCCTAGAGGCCTGTGGGCTACCCGAGTCTTACCTTACCTCTATCGGAGGTCTTCGGCTGGCCAAACCAGATGCTCGTATGAGAGAAAGGACGTTCCAGAGTCGAACAAGGGTTGAGCTTTATTCAGGGTTCTGGTTACAAGTGCAGGGGAATTCTTCCTTAGGAGGGAGAGAGAAAGATCTCCCAAGGAGGCAAAGATCTTACAGTAAGAGATTGGAAGTAGAAGTGTAAGTGGGGAGAGAGGGGGAGGGGAGAGAGGAGAGAGGAAAAGCGGAGCCTTCTGTCCTCACACGTGGCCCCTCTGCCCAAGAGAGCTTTCAGGCTTTCCTGACCCTCCTTAAGCTCTCCCGTTGCGTAGTTTGCACGTTAATACCGAGCCTGTTAGGTAACAACAGGTGTGCTCCAATCCAGGACAATCTCGAGGGCGGGGAGAGCTCTCTCCCATCACGTTTCTCACGGGAAGAGGCGGAAATACACGAGATAGCTTGGTTCACCTCGATTCCCAGTCGTTTCCTGGGGGGCCTCGTGAGAACTCTAAGATTTAGAAGTTCCCACCTTTACCCGCCCGAGACCATCCACATGGAATTGAGCTTCCAACCCCAGCACCAGCTCCTCTTTGGTTTATCTACATTCTTTAGAGTCTGTGATAGTCTATGAATACAGCCATAGAGCATTACTGGAAGAATACTGATGTTAATGGTAATTCATTTCTGCAATGCATGGCAGTAATATAAACACTCACAAAAGCAAATTTCATTTTACATAGTCATTACTAGAAAGCCTGAAATCAATATGGTGTAATAAATAAATAAATAAAATAGTTTCCTTGAAGAGTATTCTCATTTTGAATTAATACCATTAAAATTATACAGCACATCACTTATTATTGGTAAAAGAAAAACTGCACAGCTTTTACCTTGATAAATAAAGCACTTTCTGGGTGGGTTTTCATAAGTACCAAATTGAACTGAATTTGAAATATTGAATGAAGTGTAGTACTTGGAGTCTGGAGCATACGAGCTCGAATCTGATCTCCAATAATTGTCATCTTCTATGTGACCACAGGAAAATCATTTAACTTCTCATACTCTCAGTCACTTCATATAAAAAATAGATATAGTTTGCAATATGAAAGGTTCGGGGCACACTCAGCTTGGTTGCAGAACACCTATTAACAATAAACAGCGTGAAGTAAAATTGCATAACCAAAGCTAACTAGCATTGGGTTTTTTTTTTTCACTCTTATCGGATAAACCATGGCAAGTACCACTCTAAGGACAGAGATCTCCCTGAAGGTGATGGTACAAGGGAAGCAGGCTAAGAATAGCACACTTGAGGAATTTGGATGGGCCTTGTATTAGAGGGAGCATTTGATGTGTGAATTGAAGAAAGATGGGGATTTGACAATACAAAGCTGAGGAGAGCGTTCATTCCAGAGATGGGGCGCAGACTTCTTAAAGGCTAACAGAGGCAACTAAGGATTTCAGAAGTTGACACTTGCCCATCATCACCTGACTAATAATAAAGTATCTGAGGAATCATTCAAACCCAGGTTTCTGAGACTACTGAGACCAGCAATGAAGTCACAAATCACCCACCCAAGAAAATACAGGTCCAGCATTTATCCATTCATTGTTTCTTAATTCCTCTTGGGGATATCTAGTTTATGACCCAAGATTATCTCCACGGTCTAGGAGATTTCTAAACTGGAGTTTCCTAAAACTGTAACTATAACAGTACACAGTATCATCTTTCCATAGTATTTCCTGACATCCTTAAATGAATGCTAACATGGTGAATTCCTCCCATACAAATCCAATGAGTCACGCTAAAAAAAGAATAGAAAAAATATGCTGAATATAAATTCAAAAGGAAAAGAACAAAAAACGTAGAAGAAAATGCTAGAGCTCCTCCTTAACCTGGTCTTACAATGATATAGGCAATGCTTTCTTTTCCCCCTCCAATGTCTCTGAAGACTCCATTCTATTCACACATACCTCATCCTATAAAGATTTGAACTAAATGAGTCAGTATGTTAATTGTGTGATCTGGGAGCACGAAGAAGAAATACAGAAGTTTATTACCTTCCCAAGTTTCTCAGGTAATGAGAGCAGCTTTGGGAGATATGTGGCGCTGTACCAAAATCTATCATGAGAATGAGCTTTGCTGTAAAATGCAGAGAATTAATTCTAATTGAAAATTCTCTACTGATTTTCTGGGACAAATCTACCTGACAAATGTCACTGGGTAGCATCATTACCAGTTCATCAGCACAGGGCATTTAAAGGGTATTTAAAGGGTAGCAATGAATCTTCTGAGCTGGCTCAATAATTTAACTTATCTACTGTGAAGAATAAAATAATAAAATAAAATAAAATAAAATTGCCCTGTGTCAGTCAAACATGACAGTATGTTGGATTTCTCCCCCATGATGTTTTTAGCCTCAAGGTAGATATGACAGGCGCCTTATTAAATTCCAAAAATAAAAATGCAGCACAAGAAGGCAACGCATTCCAATGAGATAGCTAACTTGTTAAAATTCAATATGCATAAAACTTGATTCATTTTATTTTTAGTTTCTTAATTCCTATCATTTTAATCAAAATGATATTTATTAGTACAAACCCAATACAAAATCACTACAAATTAGTGTGCTGCTTATAGGATTTTATCAACATCAGCTAAGGAAAAGATATGGATAGAAAGTAGGTTTATTGAAGTTGAATAAAAAATGGGTTTATTAAAGTTGAAGAGTTATAAAGATAAGTCAATGACGCAGGCCTTGTACCCTCAACACTGCATTGTAGCTGAGGCCTCTAGTGGTCCAAAAAACATGAAACTGCATTCATATTTTCAGAAAAGTACCATGAAAGAGGAAAGACAGCCGATAAAACAAGAAATATATACTGAGCACTCAAAATGTATCCATCACTGTGCTGTGAAATACATGAAAGGCAAGGAACAAGAAAGGCACCCTGTTTTAAAGATGTTAATATCTAGTTAGAGAATATCTTTTCCTTAAAACCCTATTAAAGAGGTGAGAATCTTGCTCGCCCTCTTTTCTACCATGGGATATAATGACTTTCCTTTGGATTTAGGTACAAGTAATAGGTAATATGCCTATGCCCCTGCTTACCTTTTCATTCCCCAGAAAAAACAATAACTCTCTAACAATTACACACTCTACTGATTCTAGCTAAAGTCCATAGGAAAGGGATTGTCTTGAATACCTCCCTCTAGGGGACTCTGGAAGGAGGGGCAATATATATATATATATATATTTTTTTTTTTTCTGAACCAGAGTGTTAAAATCTTTTCATGCATAGAAAGAGTGCTCTAATCAAATAGTTCTTTTACATCCTCAGAGCTTCCAATTCTATTATAATTCAAGGAGAATTCTAGAAAAATATAGGTTGGTTTCAAATATATTGGTCTACTTTTAATTCATCATTTATTCTGTTTTTCATACAAGAGATAAAATATCTGCTAGGTATGTGTGCCTTTAAATGCTGTAACCTAAAATGGATTTCTACCAACCATATTAGATTTAATATATAATTAAAGAATTAAATGAGCCTTCAAAAGATCCCAAATAGTGCTTTCAAAGAAATAACTTTATTGGGTCTCTAGGATTAATTATTGTCATTGGATCTTTTACATTTAATTTTTATTCGTTGAAATTCTATAAGAAAGATGTTCAAAAATGAATTGTAGGACAAAGTATCTTTTTACAAGAAGTGCGTGGAGGAGTAGAAAAGTACCTGATTATGGTAAATTGTAAACTGTTTTTTAAAATAATATGAAAATACTTATATACGGGGCATCAAATAACTTTTTCAAAGGAAGGCCAATTGGTATGTGAAATCCCATCTTTGTACATGAAAACTAAAGACTAATAAATTATTCAGCCAAGGACAAACAGAAAAATATGCAAACACCACTAAAATATCTAACTTTCTGAGCTACTGTCTTCCTTTGCTTTGATTTCACTCCATCTTAAATATTATCCTCTACTACATTCCTTCTCTTTTTTACTGTTGAAATTCAATAAGAAAGCTGTTTTAAGCAAGAACATTTGCTGTTTACACCACTTTCTTGTAAATAAGTCGTGTCACTGTTGATGTAATGTCATATCAATTGCAAAGCTCAAATCAAAGTTTGAACACTTTGCAAGAGTTATACCCCAAACTTCTAAATAGATGACTATTTTTTGCAATAATAATACAGAGGAAATAGATACTGCTCTAGTAAATACATACATACAAATGTCTAAATTTTCCTAGGCTGAATTTCAATTCTCTAATCTGTAGCAGTCTTATTTTCCCAGGAATAGGAAACGAGTATTATGTAGGACACAAAGTGATATTTTCCTTTGCCAAAACTTTTGTTAGAAAGCAAAATAGCAGGAAGAAAAGATATCTACGGGGTGTAGATGATGTTATCCCCTTTTCACCAATATCTGAGCCCCTTTTAGTTCAAGTTTTAAATTCTTTAACTATGAAACTTATTTTTTTTCCTGTTACAAATATAAATATATCTAAATCTTACTTCAAATGTGTGAATTTTCAACACTTACAGTTCTTGCCAATTGCAATCCATAAGGCACTACATATTTTGATATGAATTTATGTTCCTTTTTTTTGAGATGGAAAAACTGAAGAAAATTAAAGAAAGTTGAAAAATGAAAGCTTGTTTTCATTATAAAGTAGTTTGAACTAAAAATTTCAGCTTGGTTTCTGTTTGCCTTCCCATCTCCTAATTGCAAAATGACTATTCAAAAATAAGTGATAAAGTCACATTTCTCTGTATAGTTTTATATTCCATTCATACAAAAGGCAGAATTAATGATATAAATGGATATTCTTTTCTTGTTGTTCAACCTTGTAGATAATTCCTTGATTAAGGAATGACAAAACAGGAATTTTCATCCTGGCTTTGTTGCTATTTTATTCTGTGAATCTGAATAAATAACAATAGTTAGGTTTCCTACATTGACTCCTTTATCAGTCAAGAAGAGATTCTACATCTCAGAGATCATTTATAGGTTTCTCTCTAGTTCATTTCTACCTCAACCCACTAACTTTGCAAATTATAAAACACGTTGTTCCTTTCATATATCACATATAATGATCTCTCCGAGAGGCACCAAAGAGTAGTAGCAAAAAAACTGACATCAAAGCCAAGAAGGCCTGAGTTCAAGTGCTACCTTGGCCACATTCTAGATGTGTAACTCTGCATAAGTTTGTTTAAAACCTCAGTATTCCAGGAAAAAATTCAAAGTCTATATATTGCAGAAAAGCTGCTGCCCTGAATTGCTAGATAGAATTCATCACAGGGAGATCACCGTAACCAAATACTAATGAAATCAAAAGTCTACTTCAGGGGTGGGAAATGTATATCCTCAAGGCCACCTGTGGCTCTCTAGGTCCTTGGGTGTGACCATTTGACTGAGTCTAATTTTTACAGAACAAATTCTTTTATTAAGGGGATTTGTTCTGTAAAATTTGGATTCAATCAAAGGGCTACACTTGAAAATTTAGAAGATCACATGTGGCTTTGAGATCTCAGGTTCCACACTTCTGGTCTAGTCACTATCCCTTTCCTATCTTGCTTTATCTTATGTCTTACCTTGCCTGGTCTCAAGTTCAACAGTTTACATGACTTGCTAATCAGTCTATTTCTCTGTCATAGACTCAAGCTTCTACCCTGTGACCTGGAACTTGGATTCCATTTGATAAGCATTCACCTTATATTAGGAGGTCTCAGACCCAACATGCTTCTCCTTACCATCTCCATCTACAGTAGTTTCTTCTCTTACCTTCCCACCCCACCTTCCTCTACTTTTCCAAATATAGTCTGAAGAACCAAAATTAGATCAGTACTACTATTCTTAGGAAGGACTTGTCAAATCATTTGTTCTGTGTTTCCAGTTGCCATTTCTTATTATTTCTCTGTCCAAAATATTCCCTTCTTAGCCAATATTCCTTCAGATATGGTTTCTTCTCCTAATATAATAAAAGTTCCTTGAGGACAGGATTGTTTGACTTACTCTTATTTGTATTTGTAGCACTTAGCACTGTGCTTGACACAGAGTAAATAGCAAATAAATATATTCATTTATTTCTTCATTCAGTTATTCATTCATTCATCATTTTTGTCTCAGGCTTTCTGTCTCCTTGAAAAATGGGTTACATCAGCTATCATGAAGCTCTCCTAACAAATATTGTAAAATAATTGGTTAAATAATATATTCTCTAAAAATTATAGAAAAGAATGTCATTCTTATTTTCAATAAATATCCCTTGATATTGTGATTATTTTTTATGTCTTTGTTCCTTTTATTTAATCACAAAGTGAAAAGTGCTTATCCCTACATATTTTTTTCTAAATCAAATTAGTTGCACATAATGTGTCCCTTGTGAAAGTATAGTTTAAAAACAATGTCTTCTAAATATGATGCAATCACCAGAAAACATCAGGTTTAAGGGAATAGTGCAGCTCTACTTGATTCTAACACCATCACTGGAGTATCTGTTAACTAAGCCAAAATTTCTTCACAAGAAACTGCAAAACCTTTGAAAGTGCAATGGTAAGCTCTAAATAAAAAGGATTTGAACTCTCCTTTTGATATATAAAAGCCTGTCTCTTTTATAATAAATATATTGATTTTGATTACTTCCAGGGAAGGGATGGTATATGTTAAAATCATTTACATAGGTACACATAGATATTATAAAGTGGGGGGAGGGGAAGAAGCATATCACACAATGTAATTTAAACATATTAATACAAATTAATTTTTCAGTAGGTCATCTCCTTAGGGTTATACTCCTAAGCTCTACAGCCCCTTCATATATTGGATAACCTTTATTCATACTGCATTTTAAAGAATATCTAAAAGGTGGATTTTCTCAGAATCTATTCTGTTGTTCACATAGTGGTTTCCTTTTCTAATTAACATAATAACCATGAATTCACCAGAAATTATCATTTAGGCAAGAATCATATTGCTAGAAAAGTAATAAAAGAGATCTAAGCTTCCTACACTCCCTATAATGTTAAATTGCCTTCTATTAGAACCCTAATTTCACTTCATTTTAACATGAATGACTCTGGGGGCTGCTGAAAAGCCAATGATATCATAGCCCCTTGAGAAAAAAATGGGGAAGGGGAGGTCAGGTTTGATTTCAGTAGACAATATTAGATATTGCTTTCCTATGAATTTTGACATTACACCCAAATGAAGGAAGAGTGCTGTTCAGAGTAAGGGAACACAAAGCCACATTAAATATTTAATTTCCAAAGTCAAAGGGGTGAGGTCCCAAAGCTCCAAAAAGGCTAATGGCTCTCAAACCTGCCAGTTAGGAAAGAACAAATGCTAAACTAAAACCTAATTTGACAGCGAAATAGTGTGACTGCTAAAAGAAAGACTTTTTATAAACATGAAGGATCTTTTCATCAGAAGGCAAATAAACTATGTACATTATTTTTGAAATTATTTCACAAATATGGATGTATAAAAATAATAAAATTAGCTAAGAAATTCCATTAATAAATCATTTCTACAACGATCATTTCTGAAAAATGAAGGCTTTATAGGTTCCTTTTCTTCAGGAATATATTGTTTCAGATGAAATAGCAGTTAAGTGCTTTAAATAGTTCAGCTAAAATCCCTAAATGTTTATATTTGACAATCCTCATTTTCCTTCAAAATAATTAAACACATATAGCACTAGTACTGAATAGTGATCTAGAGAAATTATGATACTTTTAGAGTAGTATCATAAAATCAAAAATGCTCTCAATCATAAAAATTCTCTCTATTGGTGTAGAAAGGTCTGTAGAGAGTTAAATCATGTATATGTTAAATTATATTTTGTACATACTTAATAGGGTATGGGGGTAAGCAATATCATTATGACATAACCACAAAAATGCAAATAGCTTTGTTCCCTGAAACCAGCATTAATTTTATACTCTGTTGAATGAATGAATGAGTTAGTTATTATACACTTACTGTGTGAAAATCTGTTGGGATTGGAAGCTCAATTCCGTGTGGACAGTCTCGGGCGGGTAAAGGTGGGAGCTTCTAAATCTTAGAGCTCTCACGAGACCCCCCCAGGAAACGGCAGGGGATCGAGGTGAACCGAGCTATCTCGAGTAATTCCGCCTCTTCCCATGAGAAACGTGATGGGGGAGAGATCTCCCCACTCTCAAGATGGTCCCGGATCTGGGCACACTATTGTTATCTAACAGCACGGTATTGAGATGCAAACTGTGTGGCTGAAGGTTAAGTAGGATTGAGGAAGCCTGAAAGCTCTCTTAGCACGTGAGGAGCCAAGAGGACAGTAGGCTCCGCTTCTCTTCTCTTCTCTCTCTCCTCCCCCTCTCTCCCCGCTTGTACTTCTACTTCCAATCCCTTAAGATCCTAGCCTCCTTAGGAAATCTCCCCCTCTTCCTCCTAAGGAAGACCCCCCTGCACTTGTAACTAGACCCTGAAATAAAGCTCAACCCTTGTTCGACTCTGGAACGTCCTTTCTCTCATATGAGCATCCGGTTTTGGCCAACCGAAGACCTCGGAGGTGAGGTAAGAAGACTCGGGTAGCCCACACAGGCCTCTAGGCCTGGCAAAAATCACTATACTAAGCTTTGGGAATGTTAACAGAAAAATGACACAGTCCCTGTTCTCAAGGAGCTCACATTCTAATGGGTAAGAACACATATGGAAATTTTCAGCTTCAAATTAGATAAATGGAATGTATCTAGGTCCTTAGGGTACAGTTGCAAAGGAAACAGTGATGCCCCTTCTTCAAAGTAATTTCCATCAATATAAAACAAATCATTTTCTGATAGGAACTATTTGACTATGTCAAGAATTTCGGTGGAAAAACTCCCGCCACTCCCCACACTCCCCCACCCCTGAATTTTAAGTAGCTATATTCATACCACCTGCAGGAGCAGCTGCCAGGATGAATCTTTATTAAAGTTTCCTAGGATGATGGCTGAAACCACTGGCCTGGAGGCATTGTTATTCCTGAAACTTGTGGATTCAGAATCCAGAGAAGATTTTATCAAAGTCTAAGGGGAGATGATGTTCAAGGTGGTGATGGGCATACTTGCCTGATGCATGATGCCTCCTCTGTCTTCATCAGATGCCTTGCTGCTTCAGCTACTGGCTTGCCTGCCCTGTGGGTGGCAGCTGGTGGGTAGTTCATGGGAAGGACTGACCCTTTCTTCATAGCAGTTTATTCCTAAGGATGATAGCTGTGAAGGCTGAGCTGGAAGCTAGACCTGCAGTCTTGATGGCAGCAGAGGTGGTGCTACACCCAGAGCTCCTGGAGCCTTTTGATGGCAGTTGGTCAGCAATTACTGCTGGTGGTGATGAGAAGATGAGCTCCTTTTCCACACTGATTTCCTTCCTTAATGGTGGCTGTAGGACTAGGCTGGAA
This sequence comes from Notamacropus eugenii, assembly GCF_028372415.1. Classification (NCBI taxonomy): domain Eukaryota; kingdom Metazoa; phylum Chordata; class Mammalia; order Diprotodontia; family Macropodidae; genus Notamacropus; species Notamacropus eugenii. The sequence continues at coordinate 175,647,788 of NC_092877.1, read as the reverse complement.
ACAGGTCTAGTGTTTTGGAAGATACCGTTATTCCTCAGCCTCCAGGGGTCAGGACCAATTTATATAAGAGTATGTATATATACATACATATTTTCATATATGTATACGTGTGCATGTATAGACTCTAACATTCATTACAGTTTGAAATCTATAAACCTATTTCACATATTAGAATACCTTATTGAAGCATTCACATTTTTAAACAGCAATATATTGTTTCTCTCAACCTAGATTCCTGACTTTTCTAACAATCTTTTTTACTTCTGTCCATTTAGGAATAGAGCCTTTATACTAGGTTCATTTTCTCACCTCCTTTCAAAGACACTACATTTTCCCTAAGCTACAATATATAACAGATCTCTATTTTTACCATTTAACTCTTTGGCCACCTCCCCAGGGTTCCTGTTTGCTACTGAAGAGATAAATGATTCTTTGACCTCACTGAACTTGTCTCTTGGAGTGATTCCCCTAGTGACTTTGGTGAAACTCATTTGACCGACCTGGTCCCAAACAAGTTACCATAACATACATTTCACAATGGATACATAGTAAGGTAACTTGGAGAAGGGTCTTGACTCTAGTAGAATGCTCTATGGGTCTGCCCATGGCCTTCTTCTGTTCAAAAGAACAACACATAACCTGGATGATGGCACAGATGGTACACTTACAAAATGTGCACATGACAAGCTTGCACAGCAGAAATAGAAATAGAGTCAAGCAAAAAGACAGACATGGTAATGGTAGTAATGGGTCTCTTGGAGAAATAAGAAAAGCACTGGAGAAACTAGGAGAAAGCAGAGACTATGGAAGGGGGGAACATAAAAGGAAAAAGAAGGGGAGGCAAAGTGTCTAAAAAGCATAAATACCTGATTGCCATTTTCTGTTATCCTTCAGAGGATCATTATTTTATATTATTATCAATTTTTTCCCAGAAATAGTCTTCCTTTGAGAATCTTGTCCACTATCTGACCAGTTTCTTAAAATTTTATTTTTTCTCCTCCCTGTCAGTAATTCCCAGAAATCTGGTCTCTGCTCTATTTCTTTTTAACAAAATTTCCATCAGACTGTTCCCATTAGAATTTACTAAATCAACACAACCAAATAATCCCACTAAGTCTTTATACTACCTAAAAGACTATGAATTAGCCCATCCTCTCAACAGAGAGAATTCAACATACTGAGACTTTCACAACCAAATTTACATGAATAAGTATCACAGTACCAAAGTTTAATTATAAATTGCAATTAATGCACATGATTATGATGGAGTGGAAAGAAAACTGATTTGGAGTAAGAATACTTGAGTTGAAAGCTCTGCTCTATCATTTACTAAAGGTATTATTCTTACAAATTACATTACCCTTTGATTTTATTTCCTTATCTACAAAATGAGAAAGATAATCAATCTAGATGCTCTCTAAGATTCTTTCCAGTTCTCTTAATCCTTTGACTTCATAATTACTAAAATGAAAAGAGGAAACATTGTCCAAATTATGATACATTTAATTTGAAAATTATTTATATTGCTGAATTGACCTTGGCACTACTGAGTTACATTTCTTAGGTATTTTCATTGATTCAGTAGCTTTCAATTTTATCAGATGTTTAGAAATCAAAATTGAACGTGAAGATGACTGAATATTAGTCTAAACTTGCTCTGACTTTCTCATTCTTCACCTCCAACTTTCTGCATAGATAGATCTTTACATGGCATTGCTTATATTTCCATCCCCAAATTGGGAAGGACCCATATTTCTACACTCTGTAGTTAAGTGGAAAGACTACTGGCACTAAAGTAAGAAAACTGGAGCACAAATCCTGACATTTAAACTTGTGTGATATTAGTAAAGTCAATTATTCTCCTTAGGGCTCAATTGCATCATAACTAAAACTAAGAGTTTTGATTAAATGCCCACTATGTCCCTAGGTCTAGATCTTTGATCCTCTGTTCTCATCATAACCCTAGAGTAATGTATTTAGCAATAAAAGTTAATAACTATATGTAGATAATTTAAATATTGTCTATTATAAGAAAAATGATGCATGTATTCACAAAGATTCAATCAATAAAACATTATTCTATATCTATATGTGATTCATATTACATTGCATAATTTGTAGTATAAATATAAATGTAATTATATAAAATATATAATATGGTAATTATGTTCTACAATTTCTGTATTATTCTATAATCTTAATTTAAACATAAATAAACACAAGTTAATTTGAGAAGACTGAGAGAACTAACAAATAGAGGAAAGCCAGGAATACCAGGAAAACATTTCCAATGAAGGTGGCATATAAACTGAACAATGAAGAAAGGTCAAGATTCTAAGAAGTGGGAGAAAAAGGGAGTACATTCCAAGCACAGGGACAATCTATGTAAGGACAAGAAGTAGAGCATCATGTATGACAAACCACAAAAAATATCAATTTGACTAGAACCACAGAGTACATGAAGGGGAGTAATATAGAATATTAAGCCTGAAGTGGTAATTTACAGCTCGATTGTTAAGGACTTCCAATCCAAGCAGAGGACTTTATATTATGACTTTAGATATTTTAGGAATTCTCAGGAAGATATTATGTAGGATAGTGATATGGCTCTTCAGAGGCATTTGCATTTCATGTCTTGCTTCAATGGAGAAACCCGGCAAAAATGATAGTACTAAAAAGATAGGTTTTTCCTTTATCTGGAATTTTGTAGTTAGTCAATGAGACATAATTTCCTGAAAGTAATCTAGCCTTATTCACTTTCCATTCATAATAACTATTCCAGAAATACATACTGACATACAAAGCTACATCCTATTTGTGTAAAGGCATGCTAAAATCTGGGCAATAAACATTTTTCATACATTTGGTCCTTCCTATATTGATAATCAGGTCAAATTTCTTAATTACAGATATTTTCCAGGCCACTCTGAAAAGGTCTGGGTTTGGGACTTGAAGCAATCAGCATAGTGGCTACTACAGACAAGAATATCTGAAAAACATCACCATCTACAAAGAAATCCTCTTTGACGAGAATTTCTTCATGGGATTATCTCCTTCACAGAACTGTATATCTTTGACAAGCATACATCTCCATGTTTTACACATTGCCTAAACATTATGGTTGTTGAATGTGTTTGGTGTATTGTTATATCTTATAAGGAAGCTTAAATAATTTTAATGTATAGATGCAAGCCACCTTGTTGCAAAAGTGTCAAAAATGTGACACTTTGTTCTAGATGAACAAATACTTTTTAAAATCAATAAAAATAAGCACATCTGGATCAACTATAACTGTGTATATTTTTCAGTTAAATATGAAAGAATAAAGACATGGCCTATTGCTTAATGCTTACAAAAACTTGCTAGTTCCCTACTAACATCTTCAAAGATTCCTTTTCTTAATGACTCTCATAGAATTTTTGTAAGAATGGGAGAAGCATTATGTAAGTAGTTAATGATTTTTTTCTCACTTATCTTTTTTGTCATTAATAAGGTTCACATCTCTGATATTTTCTCTTCTTTCAGATAACTTGTAACAGAGTGGATAGAGCGCTAGACTTGGAGTCTCATGGAGAATTATCTTGTCTCTGACACTTGTTAACTGTGTACCCTTAGACAAATTGCTTGTTTCCTTTCAACCACAGTTTCCTCCTCTGTAAAGGGGGTGGGGTGGGTGGGTAGTAATATATCTGAACTCACAGAGTTGTTTTAAGGATCAAAAATGTATTAAAGTATTATATAATTGTTAGTTACTCATCCTCATCCATTTGATCCCATCCCCATCTTTAGACTTTTTAGCACCATTTCTAGCTCTTCTGTAAGTATTGGGATGCCTAGGTTCAATTGGGAACTTTCCACTATACTTGAACGGCAACCTATCTATTGTAATGACTTTAACAAAACTTTTCCTTTATTATGTTTATAGCCCTTCCATTTTTATCTTTAAATTCCCTTGGGTGATTTTGTTTACAGTTTGTTTAAACTGATTTTACCCTTGACTATTTCTCTCTGCTTTATGAAATGATTCTACTCACAGTCATACATCATTTTTCATTGTAAAGTTTTATAAATAAGTTAATATTATAACCCAGTGTTTTCTTTGGCAACCATCTCTCTCTGACTGAATAAACTACTTTGTTCTTGTTGTAACAATCAATTTACTATTTTTAATTGATGGGTGAAATTGTTCACCCATTAACATTCACCATTTTTCAATTACCTATTTAAGTAGTTCAGAGTTGATTCAGTTGTACAATGTGTTTTTTCTATCAGTATTATTGTTTTTTGGTTTGTTTCTCAGTCATTCTTTATCTCTTAGGAGTCAATAGACTAACTATACATAGCTAATTCAGAGATGACTCCCACATCGATAACAATTTTTTTTCTATCAAATATAAGCAATTTTGTGACTTGTAGTGTTATTTGGTAATCATTTTGTATGGTGTCTAATTATTGCCTCCTCTAATTCTGACATTGAGATCCCGCACCAATACCATCATTGTTGGTAAAAGATGAATAAAATTTACTATAAATATAAATTTACTTTCTTTTATTGGGGCAGTGGCATTACTTGAGAATTATCAAAACAAGCACCTTTTTATCCACATGAATAGTGACCGTTCATTTCAGTACTGCTCAAAGATTTTCTGTCTCTTAAAACAGAATGATAACTCCATAGCATCAACTCTAAAAAGAACATGGAAATACATTCTGGAAAGCAATTGTATTTTAATCTACTATGACTAGTACAGAATACAAAATAAATTAAAATCATTTTTCCCTAATGTTTTTACAATATTTAGTCAATGAAGTATGTAAGTTTATGTTTTAATTCCTTCTTTGCTCTCAGTTTTCATTCCTTTTTAGATGATATAATAGGATTCATTATCACATGCAACAAGGAAATATGCAAGGGAGTTATAACCAAACTGACAAGTTGCAAAAGTTTATAATCCTCACTCCACAAGCACAATTACAGTTAACCATGATTTGGTTTTGTCAGTATTTCCTGTCTTTGTTCTTCTTGCATTCTACTTCTACTACATCTGTTTTTGTAGTCATTGGACTCCTTAACTATTTTCCTATGATTGTTTTAAGAGCCTGACAAATGGATCTGGACATGGAAGCCTTACTATTTTCTCAAAATCACAAATATTTCCTTAGGTTAAAAGACAGATAATGAGGCAATACAGTGATGACTAACCTGAGAGTCATGAGATGTAGGTAAGTTAAAATCTCTTTGAGTCCTGATTCATGTAAAAATGAAAGAACTAAACTTAACAATACTTAAGTGTTTAACATTATATGGTTCTGAAACATCTTAAAATATATTCTTCATGTAGCCAGAGAGATTACTTGCATATGAAGAAAAGTAATCTTTTTTCGTGAAAAGTAAACTAACAAATATCTTTACATGAACTGAACTAAAATAATACAACATGAGAGGGACTCTGGAGGATCTGAGTTTCAATTCTACCTCAGATATTTACTAGTTGTGTGAACCTGAGATTATCATTTAACCTCTTATGGCCTCAGTTTCTCATTCACAAAATATAGAGGTGGAATTAGATTTCCCCTAAGATCAACAATCAATAAAAATGTATTAGGTGCCTCCTATATGCCAGACACTTTTCTAAGCACTAGAGATACAGAAAGAGAAAAAAAGTACCTGCCCTCAAGGCATTTAGAGTCTAATTGGGGAGACAACTTGTGAACAAATATATACTAAATAATATATAGGACAAGGAATGTAAATATAAGCAAGATGAGATTTTTGTTGTTTTCTTTTGGAAGTTCCGTTTCCTAGATTCATGATAAATTGTAAGTATCTGAAGTATTAATCACCTTTGAACCTCAGTAATTCACAGCTCTGCTGAGTCATGTAGGTTTTTGTGACTTCTGGCTCTGATCCTGTTAGTTGAAAGTGAATACATAGGCTTAGGTGAGATACTGCCTTAGGGGCTCACTCATGGATTGGCTTTTAGCCTTTATTAAATCCCCCTCCCCCATTCCAGCTTTGAATGTGAATCAAGGCTTGGAGAGGAGGCTTCTCGTAGAGTGAGGAAACCTCTGATACCAACCCATGCAAAAATACTGGAACACTGGACTGGAATAAAATACCAAAGGAGAGTATGGGGCTAAGTGAGACTGGGATAGTTATCTGTTATTTTCTGGTTATTGTATTGTTTTGTTGTGCCCAAATCCTGGACCTGAGCAGTCCCCTACCCCCCATCCCCACCATGTAAGGCTGGGGTAAGACTAGCTGCCCCAGAGTTGGGCTGGTATAGGCCAAAGATAGACATTGAGAGTAGGGGACCTTGGGACCCACTCTACCTGGACTCAGGCAGGAGCAGGGAGAGCTTAGAATGGAGCAGTCCCTTCCCCCCATGAAGTGGGACATGGAGCAGGAGGGAAGGGTTGCTTATGTATGAACCCAGGGAGGAGCCAGGAATGGTCAGCCCCTTGACATGCAGGAGGAAGAATCCCAGAACTCAGAATTCAGTCCCAAGTCAAGATAGAAGCTTTGCAGCAGGGCAGGAACTGTGAGCACGCTTTCCTGCCATTCCCCTAGGATGAGTTGAGATCCACTGAGTTGGAGCTGTCTATAGTGGGATGGCAGAAATGTCGTGGTCCCCAGGGACCCACCCTGTTGGCCTTGTCATGCAACTGCCCCTCCTGAGGGGGGGACAGAAGTAGTGTTAAGAATTTGGACTCTGGTTCATTTGATCATGAGTGCACCTGAGGGTACCAGGTGGGAGCGTGTAATAACAATGTGGGGAGAAATACACAATTCCAAGAGGAATATATCTGAACACTTGCTTTTGTAACCTAGTGTGACCTGGGGGTGGAATGTGTTGTGTTCTCTGCTCCCCCTGTGTTAGGGAAGACCCTGGCCTGGGACTACCTGATTGTATAAACAAGTATAAAGTGGGATGTGTGCTATGTTATTTTATCTACTTTTGTGTCTGTTTAAAGCCATGTGACTGCTCCAATAATAAGTTTGTTATGTTGTTATGGATTTTAATGTTATATTGTGAGTGTTTATGTTGTTATACTTGAATAAGATTTAGTTTTGGGAAAATAGAGGGTGTGTACTGTGCAATTCAACTCTAAATATATATATGTGTGTATGTGTGGGTATGTGTCTATGTATGTATGTATGTATGTACGTATGTATGTATGTATACCACAGCAGAAGTCCTCAGGTGTGCTGTATTGATTGGTGTTGCAAAAGATGATTAAATGAGGAAAGGGACTGAAATTCAGAGGAGTTAGAAAAGTCTTCCTCTGGACAGTGGGATTTTTGTTAGGATTTAAAGGAAACATTAGTCAGAATGAAGAAGAGCGTTCCATGCATGAAGGGCAGTATCAAAAATGGCTGGTGTCAAAAGATGGAGTGTTTTGTTGGTGTGATTAGCCAGGAAGGTAGTATTGTTGGATCAAGCATGTATTGGAGAATAAGGAGAATGAAGAAAATTAGGAAGAGGTAAGGTTATGGAGGGCTTCGAATGCCAAGCAAACATGTTATATTTTCTCATTGAGGCAACAGGCAGTCACTGGAGCTTATTAGATAGGGGAATACCATGATTGGACCTGTGTTTTAGGTCCCTTTCAATCTTAAACTATTAACCTTATCACCAAAAAAACTTTAAGACAACCACAAGCACCACAACAAAGGTTATTTTAAATATCCCCACTAAAAAAAGGAAAGAAATTAAAAGGTTACATTAATACTTTTCTTTCTAAAAGGACCACACCTAAATGCCTTATTATAATAGAAAGAACTATATTCAAGAAGACATCTTGTGCAAAGTGTTGTCCACTACCAGAGAGAGAACTGATGAATTCTGATTTCAGATTGAAACATATTTTTTTTTTCACTTTATTTTTCTTACTTTTTTTAGGGGAGGGGAAGAACACAACTAATATGGAAATAGGTGAAGTCATGCAAAACCTAAATCAGTCATCCCCAACTCCCCATTATTCCATTTGGGTTTTTCTTGGCAGAGATAGTGGAGTGGTTTGACATTTCCTTCACCTGCTCATTTTATGGATGAGGTAACTGAGGTAAATAGAGTTAAGTAATTTTTCCAGGGTCACACAACTAGTAAGTGATTGAGGGCACATTGAACACATGGAAGATGTGTCTTCCTGCCTACAAGACTAGTACTCTTATCTACTGTGCTACATAGCTGCCCCATGTATACTGGATAGCATAATGCTTGCTTTCTTAATGGGTTGAGGGAAGGGTTGTAGAGAGAATTTGGAATTCAAAATTTTGAAAATGAATGTTTAAAATTTACAAAGAATACATATAATTGATACCTCTGGAATTTTTCCTACAAATATACTTTACCAATATATTCACTTTAGAATTCTGCATCTTTTTAAATCTTATAATGCATAGATTTACCTTTCATTTTTTCCTCTTCCACTGTAGTTTTAAACATTCATTCTTCTCATTTCAAAAAAAATCAGTATTTTTTCTTTGAAAATAATAGCAAAATTTATTCCTGTTCTCAAATAAATCTTTTATATTTTGCCTTAAGGATTGCAATAGATATGTAAATTAGCATAAAATCTATACAAACCAATTAGCAGGTATGGATTCGGTACAGCATCATGTATCCAATGTTGGCCAAAACTAGTATTATTTCAGTGCCATTTCTATTGCTGCCTTTGGAGGACTCTATGGCAGCCACCACTGTTTTCAGAAGAATCTAGTAAATATTATATTTATGTGGAAGATTATACTCTTTTAAGAAACACTAAAGAAAAAAAACACCCTTGTGTGAAAGCGTGTAGGTAAAACCTTAGAATTATCTGTACTTGATTAGAAGAATATTTCCAATTTCTGGGGGTAAAAAGAATCACTTTATAGTGTTCAGTCTTCTTACAAGGATACTTAGTTGCCAGGAAAAATAATTATGAGTATATCTGTGTGTGTGTATATATATATATATATATATATATATATATATATATATATATATATATGTATATATATATATACATATGTGTGTGTGTATGTGTGTGTGTATGTATATACAATTCCACAGATGATTAAGTAAGTAGCACTAAGCATTTATATTGTACTGAAAAATTTACAAAGTGCTTTACATGTACTATGTCATTTCATCCTCATATCAACCCAATGAAATAGGTACATTTATTATCTGCCTCTTACACATGAGGAAACTGAGTTTAAGCAACATGTGCAAGGTCACATAGCTATCTAGGACAGAATTTGAAATTGAGTCTTCCTGACTCAAATTACAGTAGTCAATCTACTGTCACATAACTAAATATAGAAGATAACTAGGTTAAACAATTTTTCACTACTCTGCAATAATCTTCAGATCCTGAAGGTGCCAGAGCAAGCACTACTAAAGACTTAGAAAAGAAAGTACTTGCTACCAAAGAGCTTGACACCATTAAATGGCTCAACATCAGAAAATGATAGAATTTTATCAGTGGAAATGATATTAAAGGAAAGGTATTAAAATAGGAATCACTGGCCCTTTCCATCTGACTTGCAGCTGATATCCTTTCCTGAGTATTGTCTCTCATATTAAAATGTGAGTTCCTTAAAGGAATTGACTGTCATACTCTTCCATTTATATCTCCAGTGCTTTGCACATATAAAGCACTTAATAAATGCTTCATTCATTGAAATACAAAAAATAATTGTGTGAACTTTTCCATATAGGAAAAATTCACCAGTTAAGTAATAGGAAATCTAAATGACACTTTAATTTTTAGTAACAGGTTTAATTAAAGAATTAAAAAAAATAAAAGTATTTTTTGGCAATAATGTACTGAGCTACATGATGGGGGAAAGGAAAAGCTTTTATGTTATTATTTTTCAATATTAAGAAAATGTCAAACCACAAAAATCATGTGTATTGACTTGGAAACTGAAATTAGTTCTCAATTATTAGAATGGCTCTAGCAGAATTTTTAAAATTATTTTCTTCATTGATATCTTTGTTGTAGTGGGTTTTGGTACTTTTAAGCATCTTTTAAAATATGTATATATGTGTGTGTGTGTGTGTGTGTGTGTGTGTGTGTGTGTGTGTAGGTTTTGCTTTTATACATTACAAACATTAAACCTCCTATAAAATATATTCCCCAGAAAAATTGTATGCTTCAATATTTTAAGAAAAGGTACAACAAATATCCATATCTACGCACATATAGATATAGATATATGACATATCAGATAGAGGGAATTCTGAGTCTTAATCCTAACTAATGTGAGGATTAAAAGTTATAAGTCCAATCACTTTTATGTCTCTTTTCTTTCATTTGATTTGTCAACAGAAAATGCTGAACAGGAAACTCAACAGATTATTTCGTTAAGAGTAGATCTCTTCCAATGATGAACAATAATTTAGTCTTCTAATTTAGTCCAAAAAACAATTTATTCTTGGCAAAGTTAATTCTTAGTTTATTTTGTTTCTCTTGAAACTTTTAGTTTTATAATTATTTTCTTTTTTAATTTTACTTTTTATTTTCCTCAGTTACATGTCAAGAAAAATTTTAACATTCATTTTAACAAGATTTTGATTTCCAAAATTTTCTCCCTCTTTCTCTCCCCTCTCCTCTTCTGGAATCAGTGGACAGTTTGATATAGTTTATAAATGAGCTATCATGTGAAAATATTTCCATATCAGTCACAGTTGCAAAAGAAGAAACAGATCAAAAGGGAAAAAAAAAAACATGAGAAAGAATAAAATGTAAAAAAAAATATGCTTCAATATGCATTAAGAGATCATCAGTTCTTTATCCAAATATGGATAGCATTTTCCTTCCTAAGTCTCATATCAGAGTGCTGCTGAGATTAGCTGAGTCATTCATCACTGATCCTCACATTATGTTGCTACAACTGTGTACAACGGTCTATATCCACATATGTCATATTGTATTTCCCTCTACATCACATCCTGAGCAGCTATAAAATTCACATACTTTTATTCCTAGTTCTGATGTTTGTGTTGGTTATATGAAGTAATGAGTGGCTAAAATAATGTAATGATATGCTACTTTATTTGAACCTTTTGACTGACTTAACAGATCATCTCCAGGAAAAAAAAGCTCAAAAGATATTAGGGAGAACAAAGTCAGTTACTGAAGTTTACAGGCTTTACCAGGGCGGAAGCAGATTATTCTGAGGGAAGTAAGAGATCCCCAAAGTGTTCAGTGTCTCATATTAGCAGTGACTCAGGCAACTTGACTCCTTAAAGATCTCTAAATCTAAATAGTCTTTATAACTGAAATACCATTTTCTCTCTCCCCACAGTGCCCCACCCTCCCTGGGGAAAAGCAGTGAGGGATTTGCTCCCACATTGCTCTCCATAACTGTTATAGTCCCACAGTAGCACACTCCAGTGCATCCAAGATTGGTTCAAGTATAAATGTCTTTAGAGTTGATCAGTTTTGCTATTTTTTCTCCAAAGAATTGGCTACATTTACAATGTTGTTTTGTGAAGCCCCTTATTGGGAAGGAGGGTGATGAGAAGTATAATTTTTCTTAGCTGGAATAAGGGATTAAAAGATCATGGGAAACAGGAAAAGCCTGGGGATTTTGGAGCTTCATTATGGATGTATAAAGTCAAATGAAACCAACAGCAAATTGCAAGGGGAAGGTACTGCTACCCCACAATGAACATAATCATGTGCATTTGAAACCTTGTCTGGTTCAATGATTCACTGAATGAGTGATTTTCCTGGCCAGAATTTGCTACTGTACTGGGCCTGAGTGAATTAAGCAACTCTATACTTCCTTCCTTTCCCTGATTTACTGTTAAGTCTTACTTGTTAACTTGTTAACTTTCTGTGCTTTTAAAATGACTTCTGTCTCCAGATAAAGATAAACGTATTTTCACTGTATTCTGAATAAGTGCTGATTATAAATGAGTAGAGAGGACAAAATACAAGCCTGTGTAGATGTAGCTCTAGACTTAAATTAGACAATATCTCTAATTCTCTTCCCTAGTTCTCTTTCCTTTCTCGCGCATCTCAAAAAGGGGTTCATTGGGATTTGGTGGTAATATTAACAGTGTTTTGTGGAAGTGACAGAATTTTAAATATTAATCTTTGACAGGTCTATGACCAGAAATTAATGAATATGATCAATCAAAAATGATCCAAATATGTCAATATGATCCAAAAAGAAAAGCACGGGATAGGCTCAGATTTGAAGTAACATTATCCCTGCAAACATCATATAACAGCAACATTCTAAAATCATAGATCTTAAGTTAGAATCTCCTTGAGGGTTTCTAATTTTACCCCTATATCTGAGCAACTGGCAAAATGCCTTGCACATAGTAGGGACTGATCAAATGTTTATTAAATTGAAAAGAATTTTAAGTGAAGCTCTTTGCTTTCATCTGCAGAGTACTATGGCTATTTGGGCAGATTTTAAAAGAAAAACTAAGATTCTAGTTTTATGGTACTTAAGAATAAAGTTTAGTGATAATTTTACTTAAAAATCTGTAGCTCCTATAAAAGAATGTCCACATATCTCCTAGAAAATGCTATTTTTGCCATGATACCATAAAAGAAAGTGTAAGGATAAGTGGATATAGTCACCAATGACTTGGAGATAAGAGACGATTTTAAATCCTCCTTCAGATATTTACTAGTTGTATCATCACAGAGAAGTCACCTAACTCCTCAGGGTCTCAGTTTCCACATTTGTAAATAAGAATAATAATACATGAACTAGCTACCTTTAAGGGTTTTTGAAAATCTATAGTTACATGATTTTGGTTATTATTACGAAGAAGATACCTAAATTCCTCACTACCTTCAAATGCATTTTATCCTTCTATTTTGAACAATAAGCTCAAGAATTTGCTGAGTGAAGTTATTTTCACTTGTATAATCTAATTCAATGTCTACAATCTATTTAGCTATTTTTTAATAAAATGGATAAACAATTTGATATTTCAACCTACTTTAATCTTTATGTCAAATTACTCAAAGAGGTCAAACTAATTTTTATATGCAATTAATATAATGAAAGTTATTATGCACCTATTGTGTGCAGAGAACTTTGCTAGGCACAATGGGAGATACAAAACCAATTAAAACATCCTGGACTCCTGTTCTTATAGAGAGAAAAAAGACATACCCATATGTGATTTAATAATACATCATAAGTGTCATAGAACAGAAATAAGCTATACTATGAGAGAAATGAGATGGATGGTCATTACTGAGAGCAAGGCTCAGTAAAGATATGTAGAAAAATGTTTTTTCTATGATCTTCCACATTACGGAATATACTTCAGCACATAAAACTAAAATTCTAGGTTTTGAGTACATGCAGCTATGGCATAGGGAGAAGGGTAAGTCAGGGTATAAGTCTGAGTGTAGGAAGGGGAGAGGAAGCAGAGAGTAGAGAAACTATTACACAATTACATGTATTTTATGTTTCCAATAATAAAGACAAAATTAAATGTTTTGCAAAATACTAAAATGCACTTTTATGGAAATCTTTTAATGAACAATTTGCAACCCCATCCTACAGAATGATGCAGATAAATTAATCTCCAGAAATTCACAATAGTTACTAGAACACAGAGCCAGTATATAGGTGATCTATCACACAATTAAATGAGCTGTATGCTTATTTATTTTTTTAAATTGTTTTTAGTTCCTTCTCCCTAAAATAATAGTATTACAGAAAAAATGTGGCATAATTTTAATAAAATGCATATCATGATAAAAACGAGTATAGTCTAAAGATATATCTAAAAATTACAATTCTGTCCATATACTCGGCTAGAAATGAGGAATTGAATTTAAATGTTTATAGCCTCTCAAGCACTATTATGTTCTTGTGAATGTTAATTCAGTTTCAATGAGTCATTTAAATATATGTACATATATATGTAAAGTGCATTTTAATACACTATTATACACAACAGATTGATAGGGAATGTACTCATAATTGATTTAGAGGCAGGTACTTCTTTCCCTATCTCTTTAGTAAATCATTTTGAATAGGCCTAGTCTGAAATAACCATATACATTAATTTAATTTATTATAAAATTTATATAAAAGGTTGCCAAGTAAAGCATGGCTGAAGGAGATTAAACAAATTTTACATTGAATAAAATTAGAAGAAAAAAAATTCATATACACAGAGTGCATAGTAGACACTACATTCCCAATGAATAACAGAATTCAAAAATGCTCCTAAGGAAAGAAAAGAAATAGGGAAAAGAGGAGATTTGACAACATTAGAGTATATTTAAAATTAAATGAGCTCAAACCAATTAATAATAAAAAGTGATTAAGGGGAGAAAAATCTTACCAAAAGTGCATTTGCTGTCTACTGTTGCACTCAATGTATGGAGAATATGTGTCTATGTATTTGACAGGTTGTTCTCAAGGAAAAAAAAACAAGAACCAGCAATTATGACTTAAAATGCCTATGTAAAATAAAATAAAAAATATCAGACCTCCTACATCTTATGCAAATATTTAGTCTCCTGCCTTTGTTCCTTGATAGTCATGGTTTCCATTTCTGAAATACTTTCCCATTTTACCTCTACTTCTTTAGAATATTTTCCTACAAGGCTCAGCTCAAGAGCTATCACCTAACGGAAGCCTGATCCGAATAGATAGAGCTCACTTCCTCCTTAAACTCTTCATTTACTCAACTATTTCAAGTAGTATTCCTCAGTAGAATGTAAGTTCATTGAGGTCAGGAATATTTAATTTCTATCTTGATACACAACTGAACTATATACTACATTGAATTAGAGTATTTGTGCTAATGTACAAAACATTAGCCAATCAATTTATGATCCAAATATATCATGCAACTCTATTGGTCAGAGCCAATTAAGTGCTAAGTGCTGAGGATACAAAGAAAACGAATAAGACAGTCCTTGTGCTCAAAAAAATTCATGATCTAATGGGGGAAGACAACATAGAAAGAGTACCCTTCACAGAGGCTATATGAAATATATCAAGTCCAGTAGGAAATCAAGAGGTGAATATCCAGGCTGCCTTATTTAAATGGAAGAGTATCTCAAAAAAGGGGTTGCTTGCTGATGTTTATTTTCTACCCTGTTCCAGTGAGAGGGAGGGAGAGGTCTCAATGTCAGAGGCACATGACACACATGTGTAATAGTCTATACTCCAGCTTATCTGGAATTCTTTCTACTTCATGGGAAAGAAATAAATGCTAAGTAAACTTTAATTCAACAAACTTTCATAAAATTTTAATCATAAGCAAAAAAAGGTATCATGGCATTAAGAATTTTTAAAATATTAATTTTCAGTGTCAGGTGTAGTTCACGTAAGCAAATCTGTTAAAACACTTGCAATACGTGGAGCAAAAGAGATGAGAAAAGACAAAATATTTGACCTCAAAGAATTTCTCATCTAATGAGGGTAGGGATTGAGGTTAGGTCTGTGGTTTCCTCAATGTGGGAGACTTCTAGAACAGGAAAGTCCTTCTCAAAATGGTCAGCATCTTTCTGGAAACATATATAGTCTTAAAGAATTAACTACCTAGAATGCGAAGAGTTTAAGTGACCTGCTAAGCCTCACATAGCCAGGATACTTCAAAGACTGAACTGGAACTTGCAGTCTTCCTGGTTCTGGTACTAGCTCTCTATCAAGTACAACATATTGTCTCTTAACACCTGCTAAGGGTAAAAAATTAAGTGCACTGTTACAAAAAATAATACAAATTGCCATATGATACATGTCTATGAGATACTCAAGGAGAGAGATCTATTATATCTAGAAGCACCAGGGAAAGCTTCAAAGAGGAGCTGGCACCAGAACAGAACCTTGAGTAACCAATGAAAAAGTATTTCTTAAGCATTTGCTGTACATTCTAATCGCCATGCTAGGGATGGAAATATGAAAGCAAAGATAATACTGGCTGTTAGCTAGTTCATATACAACATGTTTACAGATAAGTAAATAAGAGTAATAGATAGATGAATGTGTGTCTATATGCATGCATGTATGTATATGTATATATATACACATTGTATATACATATATACACACATATGCATATATAAAACTATTGCGCTGGAGAAGACTTTTGAAATTCCTTTGGACAGCAAAAAGATCTAATAGATCAATACTTAAAGAAATTAACTCTTTCTATTTACTGGAAGGACAAATACTGCAATTGAAGCTTAAATACTTTGGCAATACAATGAGAAGCCAAGACTCTGAAAAGGCTCTGAAGCTGGGAAAGATGAAGTCAAAAGGAGAAGGGAACAGCAGAGGATGAAATAGTTAGTGTCAAGGAAGCAACGAATAGGAACTTGGAAAGACTTTGGGAGATTCTGAAGGACTGAAGAGTCTGGAGCACTATGGCACATGGGATCACAAAGAGTCAAACATGACTGAATGACTGAACAGCAACAATGTATGTAATGTATGCATAAAACAATTTGATGCAGGGGAGCCAGAGTAGAAAAGACTAACATTTGGGGAAATTGCCAAAGGCCTCTTAAATGAAGAAAAAGACCTTTAGCCAAGGCAAGTCATGAATTAGTGAAAGCAATATTCCCCAAGTTTTTAGAGTTATCTATATTCTATCAAACTCTAATTATCTAAAAATTTTAATTGACAAACACCTGCATAGTTAATAATTTGTAGGAAATGATAATATTCAATTAATAAGAATGCATTTTTCAATGATGACTCTGAATAAGTTGGAATTTTACATGCTAAGCATTTAATTAACACTAAGCATTTCACAGAAAATGATTTCTATTTCATTTAGACTTAACTTTAACTTAACTTTACATAAAACAATTAAAGTTCCATGTCCATATAATGTCCATATAATCAACAGGAATCCTTATACATTATTTTACCACCTATTTAGATATACTGGTAAGGCAATGTTAGAGACTTTGATTATTGTTTTAGTAGACAATTTGAACTTTGACTAAAAATTTGACAAAAATGATAGAAAGCATTATATTTCAGTAATAATAGTATAATTTAATATAGTACTTTCAGGTGTCCAACTCACTCTATATTTATATTGAATGTTTATCCCTAAAGTACACAAGTAGTAACAATTCTTGAAAACCCAAAGTTTGAATGCTCAAACTTGGCTTGACTTAAGTTTGAAGCAGGCTACATTATCACCAAAAAGGATGTGAAAAAAGATTTTGCTATATGTGGAAACTACAAGCGTTGATGAGAAGAAAACAGTAGGATTCTAACCAACACAAATAGTTATGATTTACTCACTTAGAAACTAGAGGATCTCTTTCTTTCCACCAATGCCAGAAAAGGACTTCATTTGAACCTTCATATTATGAGTAGATTTTTGGACACTATAATGTTAAGCGACAGTTCAAAAAGTTAAGTTGAAATTAAAGATGTTCTGTTAGTAATTAGTTAAATCAAATAATGTAAATTAGAAATCATATGTTCGGTTCCCCAATCCATTCTTAGTCTTTTCTTAATATTTTGATGTCCCTGAGCTTCACGGTCCACCAAATATGAATAAATTATTTTTGATTTTGCTAAGTTGTTACACAAATAGATTTTACTTTTTCAGCTTAATTAATGGATAATGCATAATCATCCTGAATCACTTTCTATTGAAAGATGAGGTGTATACTTCATAATTAATATATCAAAAACACTTGAACTTTTATTTGTGAGAGTACAGCTTGTTATATTAAAGAAAGATTCTGTAGTAGCTAATTTTATAACATAAAAATAAAGCAATGATCATTCATACAATTCATACAGTGATCATTTATACAATTTCCAACAGTGGAAGAAGAGGTCACGTACATATTCTACTTGATGCTATTTCTGACAGAGTGAAGTGGATTACCTAAACAACATTTCATGCATATTTAAAGAGGAAGTAAAGTGCTTTCTGGGACCTGAAACTTTAAGTGCCTAGTATACCAGATGTCTGTAGTTTAATGGGTTTTCTTATTTAAAAATGAAAGAAAATAAATTTGGGATTAAATCATATTTTCCCATGGAATAAATATAAATTACACCACTAACATTAAAGCTTTGTCAATTTATCACTCTACTTCCTTCATTAGAATGATATATTTCTTCAAGATTAAACAGATACATGTAAATTTTGAAAATAGTAATAGGAAGGTTTTTAATTGCATAGCTACTCTGATATATTTTAGAAAACATATATATGACATGATTCTTAGAAAAATTGTTTTACCCTAAAATTATTGAGATTTTTGCTTTCATGTACCAAAAAAACCTTTATGACAAAATAAATAAACATATGGCCTGATGACAGTTTTTTATAATACAATTCATCAAAACAGTGACTCGAGGTCCTTGTATTAGACTATAAATTGAAATATTTATGTCCTACTTTATTCCTCTTACTAACTCCCTCACTATATTTCCTAAAGGCCTATTTCAGTTCCTTTCACAAAGAAGTGGTTTAATACTTTTTAATTTAATCAAAACACTCTTTGTCTTCCTATTTCATTATTCTTTGCAAGAACACTATTGATATTCTTCATTTCTTCCAAAAACATTATTTTGGTCACTGAAAAAAGATCCCATCTCACCTTTATTGTACCAAGAATTATTAAAACAACGTTTACTTTCTAAAGGTATATGAATGGGTCAAGTACTGTGCTAGGAGATGGGGATAAAGAAAATATTAGTTTCTATGTTTGATGTAATTACATTATGTTTCATTCACTTTTATTATCCCCACTATTCACTGGAGAAGAGAAAGAATCCACACAAGACTGGGTGTTATTTTATTTTTATTTATTTCATGAGTCATCATGACTAAAGTACTCATTATCTAATAGACAACACATTACTGATGAACCTCTCCATACATTTTTCATAAAGCAGACATAGTCTGCAGGAACACACTTCAAACCTTCCATGCATGTAGAATCTGCCAGATTTATGCTTTGTTGGCATAGTACTAAGTCAAAATTTCATTGTTTTTGTAAATGCAGTATCCACACATCAATGAAATACATACACATAACCAATTAGCTTCGTAATGGACTGCATTCCTGTATAGAAGCAGTATAATGAGAGGATTCTGGAACATGACAGAGTAAAAAAAGTTGAAGGTCTCAAGGTTTTCACCCACAAAACAGATAAAATAGTGCCTCAGGGCTAACATAGAGCAATAAAAAATAAACAATAGTAGGGACAGAAAAGGGGGTCCTCCTGGGATAATCTGAGGATGTCTGAAAAAAATCCCAGGACAAGGTTTAGTCCCTGTGAAGAGCAAACCTCTCCAGTCTAGGAACACTTAAACAATAAGCGGCAAGGTCTGGGGTTAGGTGGGATGGAGGCTGCCTTGGCCCCAGTCACACGAACTTTTATCCCTAGGACAGTGAAGGGAGTTGGACATCTGATCCAGGGAAGATCGAGGGGACCTCTGCTGTCAAGGAACACCAGACCCAGATGTGCTGGAGAGACACAGTGGGAGTGAGAAGGAACCAGCACACACCTGGTGAATGTAGAAGCAGTGGAGCAAGGACACTTACAGGAGGCTGGAGATCTTGCTTTCCATTCCAGAAGAGAGGGGAGAACTGAAGAAGGATCTGAGGCCAGAGTCACCATCCCCCCCTACACCAGGACTAGAAGTAATTACAAAAACTAAACTGCTACAAATTAAAAAAAAAAAACTAGGCATAAGAGAAAGAATACAAACATAGAGAGCTACTATGGAAATAGAGAAGATCAGAGCTCATCCTCAGAGTAGGATACTGAAACAAAAAACATTCTTCTATCCTAAAGAGCAACATTAAATGATCATCTGCCCAAAAAGGATTCATAGAACTTAAAAAAGACTTCAAAAATGAAATGAGAGAGGTTGAGGAAAAACTAAAAAAAAAAACCAAAAAAAAAAAAAAACATGAAGATTATGGAAAGAAAGACAACCAATTAGAAAAGGTGATCCAGAATCTTAAGGAAGAAATCAACTCCTTGAAAATCAAAATCAGGCAAGAGGAATCCAATGAAGTTATCAGAGATGAAGAAATAATAAAACAAAATATAAAGAACAAAAAAAATAGAGGAGAATGTGAAATATCTCATAAGAAAAACAACTGATCTGGAGAAGAGATTAAGAAGAGAAAACATTATAATAATTAGACTACCTGACAGCAATGAAAAAAATGAATCTTGATACAATAATATAAGAAATAATTAATGAAAATTGTCCTGAAGCATTAGAACAATAGGAAGAAGCAAAAATAGAAAAAAAAATCCACAAATCAACATTTGAAAGGGATCCTAAAAGGAAAATGCTTAGGAATATCATAATTAAACTTCAAAACAACTAGCTCAAAGAGAAAATATTATGAGCTACTAGAAAGAAAAAACATTTAAATATGGCAGTTACAAAATTACAGTAACACAAGACCTAGCAGTGGCAACTTGAAAAGACTTCAAGTCTTACAATACCATACATTGAAGAGAAAGACAGTTGGAGTTCAGGCTGAAAATATCAAACCATATCAAAATATCATACATAATCCTGGATAAAAAATACAAATGTAATGAATTTTCATATGAGCAGGACTTTGTTTAAAAAAAGAAACTGAATGTAATAAAAGATTTGACGTACAAGAACCAAGAGAAATTTAAGGTTCATGCCAAAGATGAATTGAAAGGAACTCAAAAAGTACAAGGTTTATCTTTTATGTACACAAAATGTAATAGGTCTAAGATTGCTATTAGTAACTGGGCAGTTCATAAGAATGATTAGGGTAGAGTTGGGTATGATTTGACTTTAAAAAGTAAAACCATTTAGGAACAGCTAAAAAAGTAATTATCATAAAAATCACCTATTTGAATTTCAGGGATACAAGATGATGGAGTAAACTGTAAATGCGCTCACCATCTCTTGTTGACCTTGAAAAACCCAGAAGATATTTCCCCAGGAAAAATCCTGGAATAGTGGAGCTAGTAGAAAGGGTACATCAGTCTTTAAGCTGAGGAGGTTAGGGAGATTGACAGGAAGGATATCTTTTGCTTTGGCTGAAGGGGACCAGCACAGGACCAAAAGTGTCCCAGAAAGCCCGATTTAAGCAGACCAACAGGAGATCCTGAGCCCCAAAGGGGTAGAACCAGTAAGCATCAACACCAGACCCCCAGACATGGCTTAGCAAAGCTAAGGGAATTATGCAGGCACCAGGACAGAAAGGGAACCGACTTCTAAACCTGCTCATGCTCTAGTGCAGTCCTACCAGAGGAGTAGACCTCCAGCAGCCAGACCACCCCTTGCCCACACCTCATGCCATAAATTTCAGTGTAACCCAGGGAAATTCAGACTTCACTTGACCTCGACCTCAGCACACACCATCCAGCTTAGCACTAGGCGAGCTGTAACATTATGTACCTTCTAGTTGAAAGAATCAGATGCCACAGCATACTAGTAACCAGTCCCCTACCTCCCAGTACATGAAACATGGGACAAAGCCCCATGTCCCACAATCAGAGATCCACTTTAAAAGTCAAGAAAAAGGCAATTACTATTAGTAAGAAGCAAATTACAAAAGCAAAGACCATATAATCTTATTATGGGAACAGGGAAGATCAAAAGAAGAATTCAGAACAGGACCACATTCATACTATATTCACGTCTGAAACCTCAAAAGGGAATATGAACTGGTCTCACGTCTAAAAAGCATTCTTAGAAGAGTTCAAGAGGGATATTAAAATCCAAGTTAGAGAGGTAAAAATAAAATTTGACTAATGATTTAAAAAATACAATCACCTCTTTAAAAAGTAAAATTTGCCAAATGGATATAGAGGTACAAAACCTAACTGAAGAAAATAACTCCTTAAAAGAAACAGTTGGACAAATGGAAAAGGAGGTACAAAAGCTAACTGAAGAAAAAACTTTGTTAAAAATTAGACTTGGGCAAGTAGAAGCTAATGACTCTATGATGCATCAAGAATCAGTCAAACAAAACCTAAAGAATGAAAAACTAGAAGAAAATGTAAAATATCTCATTGGAAAAGCAATTGATGTGCAAAATAGACCCAGGAGAAAAATCTAAGAACTACTGGTCGAAAAAAAGCCATGATGGAAAAAGAACCTGGACAATTTCTTCCAAGATTTCATCAAGAAAAGTTGCCCTGAGGTCCTAGATCCAGAGGGCAAAATAGTGATCAAAAGAATCTACCAATCCCATCCTGAAAGAGATCCCAAATTGAAAAAAAACAGGGAATATTGTTGCCAAATCCCATAACTGTCAGGTCAAGGAGAAAACAGTAGAAGCAGCCAGAAAGAAACAATTCAAATACTGAGGAACTACAGTTCAGATCACACAGGACCTTACAGCTTCTAGATTAAAAGACTGGAGAGTTTGGAATATGATATTTCATAACACAAAGGAGCTTGAACTACAACCAAGGATAAACTACCAAGCAAAACTGAGCATAATCTTTCAGGCAATGAAGTAGACATTCAATGAAAAAAGGGATTTCCAGACCTTCCTGTTGAATAGGCCAGTACTCAACAGAAAATTTGATCTTCAAATATGAGATTCAAGAGAGGCATATAGTAAACCCAAGGGCCCCAGTTTCTGGGATAAGAACTCACTGTTCAACAAAAACTGCTGGGAAAACTGGATAACAGTGTGGTGGAAACTAGGCATAGACTCATGCCAGACACCCTATACAATAATAAAATCCAAGTGGGTACACAATCTATTAATAAAGATTGATACTATGGGCAAATTGGTGGAGCAAGGAATAATGGATTTATCAGATTTATGGAGAAGGGAAGAATTTTTGACTAAAGAAGAAACAGAAAGCATTATGAAGTGCAAGATGGACAATTTTGATTACATTAAACTGAAAAGTTTTTTCACAATCAAACACAATGCAATCAAAATTAGGTGGGTTGTAGAAAACTGGGGAAGAATTCTTACAGCTAATATTGGGGATAAAGGCCTCATTTCTAGAATATATAGAGAACTGAGTCAAATGTACAAAAATACAAGTCATTCCTCAATTGATAAATGGTCAAAGGGCATGAACAGGCAATTTTCAGAGGAAGAAAGTAAAGATACTTACAATCATATGAAAAAATACTCTAAATCACTACTGATTAGAGAAATGCAAATCAAACTAATTCTGAGATACCACATCATACCTATCAGATTGGCTAACATGACAAAACAGGAACACGATAAATGTTGGAGAAGATGTGGGACAGTTGGAACACCAATTCCTTGTTGGTGGAGCTGTGAGCTGATCAAACCATTCTGGAGAGCAATTTGGAACTATGTCCAAAGGTCAAAAAAATATGAATATCCATTGATCCAGTAATATCGCTTCTAGGCTTGTATCCCTTAGAGATCATAAAAAGGGGAAAGGGTCCAACATGTACAAAACTATTTATAGCAGCACTCCTTTTGGTGGCCCAAAACTGGAAATCAAGGGGATGCCCATCAATTGGGGAATGACTGAATAAATGATTGTATATGAATGTAATGGAATACTATTGTGCTATAAGAAATGATGAACAGGAAGACTTCAGAGAGGCCTGGAAAGACTTACATGATCTGCTGCTGAGTGAAAGAAGTGGAACCAGAAGAACTTTGTGCACAGCAACAGCCACAGTGTGTGAGAGTTTTGTCTGGTAGACTTGGAACTTCCTAGCAATGCAAGGACTTTAAAAAAAATTCCCAATAGTCTTCTAAGGCAAAATGTCTTCCACATGCAGAGAAAGAATTATGGAATTCATTCGCAGAAATATAACAGATCATTTTTTTCTGTGTGTATTATGCTTTGGTTTGTTATATGATTTTTCCCATTCATTATAATTCTTCTACACAGCATGACTACAGTGAAAATGTATTTAATAGGAATGTATGTGTAGATCCTATATAAAATTGTATGCCATCTCGGGGAGTGAGGGGGGAGTTAGGGAAAAAAAAATCTAAGCTATATGGTAATGATTGTAGAACACTAAAAATAAACAAAATTAATATAAAAAAGAGAGGCATATAAAGGTAAGCAGGAAGAGAATAGTGGTTATTTAATATGGGCAAACAGTTTACATCCCTGTACAGGAGGATGATACTTGTTAACATTGAGAATTGTATATTTATAACATTTAAAAGGGATATGCATAGATAAAGGGTATGGGTATAAATTAATTGATGTGATGATAAAAAAATGTCTAATGAAGGGGTTTGAAGGGAGAAGAGGAAAGGGTAAATTACATCACATGAGGAGGCACAAAAACATATTAATAGAGGGAAAGAAGGGTGGGAGGTGATCATTGTTCAAGTTTTGCTCTTATCTGATTTGGTTCAAAGAGACAATAACATATTCAGTAAAGTATAGAAATCTAACTAGCCCTACAGGGAGTAGGAGACAAGAGGGGAAAGAAAAGGGAGGAATTGGTTTGAAGAGAGGGAAGACTGAGGGAGGATTTCATCAAAAGTAAAACTCTTTTCAGGAGGGGAGGGAAGAAGGGAGAAATAAAAGAATACATGTGGTGGGGAGGATAGGATGGAGAGAAAGACACAGACAGTAATCATAACTGTGAATGTGAATCGGATGAACTCTCCCATAAAATGAAGGATAGCAAACTGGATTAAAAACAATAATCTAACAATATGTTCTTTACAAGAAACACATTTCAAACATGGTGATACAGACTGGACAAAGGTAAAAGGCTGGAGCAGAAAATATTATGCTTCAGCTGAAGTTAAAAAACAAGGGTAACAATCCAAATTTCAGACAAAGCAAAAACAAAAATAGATCGAATCAAACGTGATGAGGAAGGAAACTATATCCTGCTAAAAGGTATCATAGACAATGAAGTAATATCATTATTAAACATATATGCACCAATTCACATACCATCCAAATTCTTAGAGAAATTGAGGAAGAGAATTAGAGAATTAGAGAAATATAGGAAGAAATAGACAGCAAAACTATACCTGTAAAGGAGTTCAACCTCCCCCTCTCTGAATTTGGATTTATCTAAATTCAAAATAAACAAGAAAGAAGTTAAGGAGGTGAACAGAATTCTGGAAAAGGTAGATATGATGGACCTCTGGAGAAAACTGAATGGTGCTAGAAAGGAATATACATTTTTCTTAGTGCTACATGGCACATGCATGAAAATTGATCATGTACTAGGGCATAAGACCCTCACAATCCTCCAGAAAGGCAGAAGGAGTCAATGCATCCTTTTCAGATTATGATAGAAAAAAAAATCCTCTTAATAAAGGGCAATGGAAAATTAGACCAAAAATTAATTGGAAACTAAACAATCTAATTCTAAAGAATGCGTGGGTTAAACAACAAATCATAGAAACAATCAATAACCTCATTCAAGAGAATGACAACAAATAGTAAATCTACCAAAACTTATGGGATGCAGAGAAAGCAGCTCTTAGGTGAAGATATATATCTCTGAATGATTACATGAATAAAACAGAGAAAGGGGAGATCAATGAATTGGACATGCAACTGAAAAATAGAGAAAAAGAAAAAAATTGAAAATTCCCAAATAAATACCAAATTAGAAATACTTAAAACCAAAGGACAGATTAGTAAAATTGAAATTAAGAAAGCCATCAAACTAATGAATAAAACTAAGAGCTGGTTTTATGAAAAAACAAACAAACAAAATTGATAAGCTTTTCATCAATTTGATTTAAAAAAAGAAGAAAGCCAGATTACCAGTATTAAAAATGAAATGAGTGAACTCACCTCCAATGAAGAAATTAAAACAATAATTAGAAATTACTTTGTCCAACTGCAAGCCCATAAATGTGACAATCTAAGTGAAATGGATGAATATTTAAAAAAATACATAAACTGCCGACATTAACAGAAAAGGAAGCAAAATACTTAAATAACTCCATCTCAAAAAAAAAAAAGATATTGAACAAGCCATCAGTGAACTTCCTAGAAAAAAATCTCTAGGGTCAGATGGATTGACAAGCAAATTCAACACTATATAGACTATTGGGAAAAATTGGCAAAGAAGGAGTCCTACTAAATTCTATTTATGATAAAAAATATGGTACAGATACCTAAACCAGGAAGAGCTAAAACAGAACCAGAAAATTATAGAGCAATTTCCCTAATGAATATAGATCAATTTTTTTCATTGTCACAACTATTTTCCAAAACTATCTGCATAATTATGCTTTGTCTACACAATTATGCATTTCGACTTATGTCCAACACGTGAATTATATTAAGCCAATAATATGAACAAGACATTGTACAGAGATACAAGGAAATCTCCTCTTAGGAGATAAAGCAATGTATAAGACATAAGATTTTTGTATCTGATTATAATGGAAATACATGTAATATAAAATAGTACATGCTAAATATCTAGAAAATATAAAGTTATAGGAGAGATCTAAAGAAGGAGAAAAATCATCAAGTTCAGTCAAAGTGGAGGTAAATCAGATCATGGCATACAAAAAGGGGTAACATTTCAACACAAACGAAGGAAAGATAGGATTTCAACACGTGACAGTGCAGGACAAAAGCAGTACATAGAGCATTTTATGTGCAGGGAATAGTATAAACAAAGCTTGAGAAAAATCACAAGGATACTTTTATCAATTTTAAAATGTTTATATCCATAATGATAATGAATGAATGAAAAAGCACTTATTAAACATTTACTATGTGCAAGCCCAAGGATATATAAATACAGTAAGCTAGACAGTCAATGTCCTCCAGAAATTTACATTCTAATAGGAAAAGTGACTCAATATGGGGAAGTGATGGACAGAGTGGAAAGTTTTTGTTTGGGAAGTGACAAGGATGACAAGAAGAGTCATAGAATAATTGCTATCTACTTTCCAAATCCCTAGTATCAAAGTATTTACTAAATGTTAACTTGCCTATGATATTTCTCTCATTACTTTTCTATAGGAAATGCATCATTCTTCCCATTTTCCAATGTAATACCACTTGAAATACAAGTTAAACAATAATTTATCTTTCAGCTCATGATAAATGGATAGCTTTCTTGTACAAGATTGCAAATTCATTAATGTCTAAATTATGAAAGAGATACTAATCTTTCTTCATTAGTCAAGTGAAATTAGTCAAGCCTAGTATTAAAATATACTCAGTACCTACCTGATATCAAGTGCAAGTAATTTTAAAATCCTAAGCTTCTACAGTAATATGGAAAACATTTTGATATTGTCTTCAACCAAATTTTAAATACTTTCAAATATATAGCCATAAAATATATTAATCTAACAACTTCGGACTTATTAATCTATCAACTTAAGAATTCCATATGCTTTTTGGTAGGGAATTAGGTAATAAGAGTAAAACTGAAATGTCTATGTAAATATCACCATCTTTCTGAACTAAATCTGATGTACATACTTTTTTTTCTGTTTTCATCCTTCCATCACTATAGCTATTAGATTACTAGACCATTAAAATATCTAGTCTCAGAATAATTAAAATGTTGAGCAAGAGAACTAGGAAATTTTAATAAAAATATATTTTACTAAGTATATATTAAATTTAGCAAAATATATTTTGCAATATAATTAAGAATTATGCTTAAACCAACTATTAGAGCTAAATTAAGAACATGCAATCGACCAAATTTGCACAAGACATTTAAATTTCTTCTCAAAGCCATTTGTATCTATATCTATATCCATATCTCTCTCTCTCTCTCTCTCTCTCTCTCTCTCTCTCTCTCTCTCTCTCTCTCTCTCTATCTATCTATCTATCTATCTATCTATATCTACAAAACGTACCCCAAGACTACAAATACAAAGAAAGAAGAAGGAGCATTCTGTGACATTAAAAGATTTAAAATGTTTAAAGTTTTAAATGTTTAAACCTATAATGAAAAAATGTTTAAACAGCAATTAATGTCTGAAACAATTTCAGCTTTTTTTAAAATTATCTGGAAAAGAATGAAAGCAAAGCAGAATGTTAATGATATGCACAGTTATCAAATCTCCTATCCTTTTAAAAAAGCAATTAAAACAATTAAATATATTAAAAATACAGTTAAGTATTAAGCATTCAAAAGTGATCTTTCTTTCCCTAGACCACACAGAATTGTTTTACTTCTTTCATGCTCCTATAGAATATTGCCTGTTATAAATCCTGAATATTTGTTTTATCAGTGAATAAGTACAGAGGTACTATATAGCACTTAGAAAAATTATTTGCAATTAATAATCCATTGTTGAATAAGTAAGTGAATGAATGACTGTCCAGACTAACAGAACAGTGAGGAAACACGCTTAGTTTTTTTGTTGGAAATGTCATAAAATATAATTAACCACTCAAAATATGGTTCAGTAAGAAAAGGATCCATCTATGCAACAACTAGTTTAAAAGACATTTTATATTCTTAATCTATGTTCTGCTTGAATTATCTTGATAATTTATGAAAATATTTTTAATAAAATTGGATTCAGTTTGGGGGAATAAAAAGAATATATCTTCTCAGAGTAAATGTTTTGACAGGATGATTAAACTATTTGATTAGAGAAATGCTAAAGACAGAATTTACCTAATTTTAAGGGGGAACATTTGATAATTATAATAAGAAAAATAACTGTGAGCCATGTTTTACATTTTTATTTCTTTTTTTAAATTTTTAAACAAGAAATTTACTTAAAGAACAAGATATTTGACTTGAAGGGAAAACTATCCAGGATCAATTTTTTATAGTAATTTATTCCTACTGACAGACAGAGATTGCCCTACATGTAACGGTTATGTACAAAAAAAGTTATAAAATCTTCCTTGGTTTTACAATGATAAAAGAAAAACATTGAAATTAACCAATCAAACAAAGTATGCAAGGATTTTTGTGGGTTTTTGTTGTTTTTGTGGCTGTGGTTGAACAGTGAGAGCAAAATAACATGCTGGAATATAAAGATAAAAGTTGAACGAGCGCACCACTACTGGAGAAAAGGGATATTTTCACAGAACCAGTTTGCTGTTTTCCCCTCCCCTTCTCCATTTAATGTTGATCAAAACATACCATCACTCATTTCATTTAAAAAATATGTATTATGCCTGTGTACACAGGCCAATTACTTTGTGTAAAAAAAAGAAATGAGGGAAGGGGATCAAAGAAGACAGAAAACTGTACTGTAGGAGTCAGGATGTGGATCAGTCAAATCTTGGTTTTCTAATTGTGAATGCAAATTTTTTCTTTTCTAAAAGCATTTCAACAAACTGTTTTCTCCAAATAAAAAGTCCCCATATATGAACCCTAACGAGACAGTTCCTCAGATATTTATTGGGGAAATCAAAATGTCACTCAAGAGAACAAAGACTGGAAAGGAAGCTAGATTGGAACACATATATAGAGAGAGGAGTGCAATGCTGGAACCAATAAAATTGATAGCACTTAGGGACTAATATGCAAGCTGTTTGGAAGAAAGGATGACATCAAAGATGTAGGGAAAACATCTCAGACCTTGTACACATCAAAAAAGAAGACTAAGAGAACATCAACTACTGACTCGTATGCCTACTTACTTATCTATTACAGATGGTAAAACAATATTCAATTTAATACTTGTGGATGAAATGGCATACCATCTAATGACATAAAAGAACAGTTAATCAAATTACAAGGGAAAAAGCAAAGCTATATTAGTTAAGTATCTCAATATTCCTAGTTTTATAAATAGACAAATCTAAAGAATTTTATTTTAAAAAATTATATATGATAACTGAATGGAGACAGAAAGGAATATAATTATTTCATATTCCTAATTATAAAGTAACCACGTGCAAGTTTTACAAAAACTAAATCTCTCTAAGGCATAAAATCATAAATAAATATAGAAAAGCAGAAATACTAAGAACATCTGTAACTGCTTATTGCACAAAGAAAACATGAAGTGATTCAACGTAAATGAAGACTAAAGAATTTAATCCTAAAAAACTGATAGGTCAAGGACCCATCATTTTATTAAAGAAAATTGCAGAAACTACGAATAATATAATCAAAGAAAATGACAAAAATGAGACAAGATAGCAAGACTATTGGCAGGTAGCCAAATAGTACTTAAGGGAAAAGTTATATCCCTAAACACTTATAAATAAAAAAAAAAAAACATTAAATTTACATGCAAATTTTTTTTAAAAAAAGGCACAAATAAAAAGAACTACCAACAAACACAAAAAAATTAATTCTAAAAATTAAGAGATAATATTGAAAGCAAGAATAAACTTACATAAGACATATGAACTAGTTTTTTTATAAAGACTAACATAATAAACAAGTAGCTATGTAATCCAATAAAAAGAGGAGACAGAATTGACAACATAAAAAAATCAGCAATTGTAGCATGCAACAAATGAAGAGGAAGCAAATTATTAGAAATTATTTTATAACATTCAGTAATATAATAATTAAATGAAATGGATAGATATTTGCAAAATGAAAGTACCCCTGATTTTACTTGAGTTGTACTTCTATGACACAAACATAATTAAATACGAAAATTCAAGAAAAATATGTTTTTCTTTTTAATTTGTATTCAACTGCAAATTGAAATCATGACACAATGTAGCAGAGTAACTGCTGGACTTGCAACGGGGAATCCATGATTCAGTTTCTCCTTTAATTTAGCATTGTAATCATTTTAAAGCCCCCTATGTAAGCAAAAACAAGGTGGAATTTTGTTGTTTATTTTTTGGAGTTCAATGTCCCAAGCTCAGGATAAATTGTAAACATCTGAAGGATTACTAGCCTTTGAACCTTGATAATTCACAGCTGCGCTGAGTCACATAGGTTTCATGCCTTCTGGCTCTGAGTCAATCAGAAGTTGTCTTTATTTTATGTTATGGGAGATTGGCATTTTGCTTTGAGAAGGACCTTGTGATTCCCTGGAACAGACTCTGGGTAACTGTTTGTTAAGAACCCCATGACTATTGAGATGTTGGTGCTCTCCTGGTCTGGTGGTATAGGTAGGTAGTTTTATTATTCTCAGTAGAGCCCTGTCTATTGGATTCTTTTTTGGATATCTACTTCTCTCTACTTGATAATGTCTTTGTCTTTCTGCATTGTTTAATTAAAGTAAGAGTGTTGACCCTTTTGAAGCTGTCTTTCCTTTAGAAAATGAGATCAAAGAACTTGTGATAGCAACCCACCCCGTGAGCTAGTACGCTTGCTAAAACACACTGAGACAACCTTTTTACTGCCTTACTTCTTTGGAATGTTTTTGTTGATGTTGTTGCTTCCTGTACAATAATGTGAACTTATGAATATAGTTCTTCAAGCACTCTTATCTGCCCTATCTAATCACTTAAATCATCTTGACAAAACTCTATTAATGTCTGCCTTTTTGTATTTGATTTGATTCATTTGATACATCAAAGTCAAACTTGCCTGTTTTTCCAATTATCTTTTTATTTCCTACTCATTTCTATAAGATATTGCAGGTTTTCATATAACTGATCACCTTTGACCTCTTTGGCATCAGTGGTTGAAAAACAGACTTGTATTACTGTGATGTTTAACAGTTTGCCTTGGATTTGAATGGACATAAATCTACTACTTTTGAGGAAATAGAAAGGAAATAAGAAAAGGAAAGATATACCCAAATGAATGTAAAATTCCAGCAAATAGCAAGGAGAAATAAAAAGATTGTCTTAAATAAGAAATGCAAAGAAGAAGAAAACAATAAAATGAGATAGACAAGAGATACTTTCCAGAAAATTAGAAATAGGAGAATGTTTCTTACAAAAACGGGCATGTAAAAAACAAAAATGGTAGTGACAACAGAATATGGCAAAAATATACAGAACTGTACAAGACAGAACTTAACATCACCAATAAAGTTACTGATCTAGAGTCAGATATCTGACAAGTGGACCTTAGGAAACATTTCTAAGAGTAAAGCTAGTGAAGGTGATGGAATTCCAAATGATCTATTTAAAATACTAAAAGATGGACCCACTATTTCTGGCAGACCCTAGTGTTGGGAATGGAAGCTCAATTCCGTGTGGACAGTCTCGGGCGGGTAAAGGTGGGAGCTTCTAAATCTTAGAGCTCTCACGAGACCCCCCCCCAGGAAACGGCAGGGAATCGAGGTGAACCAAGCTATCTCGAGTAATTCCGCCTCTTCCCATGAGAAACGTGATGGGAGAGAGATCTCCCCGCCCTCGAGATTGTCCCGGATCTGGGCACACCTAGTTACCTAACAGCAAGGTATTCAGATGCAAACTATGCGGCTGAAGGTTAAGTAGGATTGAGGAAGCCTGAAAGCTCTCTTAGCACGTGAGGAGCCAAGAGGACAGTAGGCTCGGCTTCTCTTCTTTCCTCTCTCCCCTCCCCCTCTCTCCCCGCTTGTACTTCTACTTCCAATCCCTTAAGATCTTAGCCTCCTTAGGAAATCTCCCCCTCTTCCTCCTAAGGAAGAGCTCCCTGCACTTGTAACCGAGACCCTGAAATAAAGCTCAACCCTTGTTCGACTCTGGAATGTCCTTTCTCTCATATGAGCATCCGGTTTTGGCCAACCGAAGACCTCGGAGGTGAGGTAAGAAGACTTGGGTAGCCCACACAGGCCTCTAGCCCTGGCACCCTAGACCCAGGGAAATGAAAATATCTCCTCTTTTGGATCTGTAACATAATACTTTGAGCAGATTTGGCACATAATAAACAAGTTTTTTCTGTTTGTTCAGCCATTTATTCTAATAGTTTCTGCCTATATCAAGACTATTCAATGTAGTGGATTGCCTTGATTTCAAGGTGTAACCTGTCTCAATTCAATTTGTTGATTTTGTTTGTATCTAGCGAAAACTAGAGATAAGAAACAAAAGAATTCATTACCATTGGTTACTTGAGTTCTCATAAACAAAAAGAAAATCTGATGAACCATTTTAAAATACAAGTATTTGTAGAATGTCAGATTTCCCCTTAAAAATATTATTAGTTTGTTATAGGAAAAGGAATACTGTCACATTCTGAATGCTTAGGAAATATTGAACTCCATGTGTAATATTTTCTTTTAAGAGAGATAAATGAGTGGACAGTGGCAGAGAAATGAATACATTTCTTGTTCTTTTCATACTAGGCATAACTTTGTGTAGGGTTCAAGAACGCAAAGTATATGGGGAAGCAAAATCAGTATAATCTAGTTCTAATATACGATGCTCAATATTGCAGATGAGAGTTTATGGTGGATTCTTTCTCAGGGCCAGTTCTATCCTCTGATAATCATGAACAACTCCCATTGGGGAGAGAATCCATCATAAGCTCCAGTTGTGTATGAAATCAATTTTTAAGAGTAGAAAAAATACTTTAGCTTCTGACATTTTCTGAAATGTTCAAAGTCTCCAAATATGTCAGCAGCATGTGCTACATATCATTAGTACACTTCCTTCTGAATACTTTGGAATTTAAAAGCAAATTTCATGAATTTGTTGATGTCTCATATTAACTAAGAACAAAACTACACAAAAAAAGCTACAATATTCACAATTAGGATTGCAGGGCGGGAGAAAAAATTTTAGTTCAATTTCTTTAAGAGAATTGCGTTAAAAAACAAAGAAAAATGTAGTATTTATACTTATATAAGGAACAAATAATATGCTAGATGTGAAAGTGGACCCAAATGCTGCCTAAGAATTAAGACAAAACCACCTCAAAGCCTACCTGTGACTTATGGCATTCCTTCATCTTCAAAGTCTATTAAATTCTATGGGGAAAAAATCACCAGTGTTCTCTTCCCACACTCAAGTATTAAAACTAAAATATTTAATTACCCTACTTCTCTTATTAATGCTATATTAAGGAATTGTTGACTGATTAAGCATGACATGGCTCTCCCCAATCTCCACTTTTTATTCTTTTATCTCCATTCATTGTTAACCATACTACTTCACCACATGTTCCATTCCAGTCTGCCTGTTCCACCATCTTTCATATTTGCGCTATTCCACAATTGGCAAACTTTCCTGTGACTCAGAATACTTTTCATATTCTTTCTATCTACTCAAAATCAAAGACTTCCTTCTAGTCTAGCTACTTTCTTCAGCATCAAAATTTTTTTCTCTCCTAATCTCTATAAATTCAAACTTGAGGGAGAATAGGAATGAATAATCATTGCCACTTCCACTTTTGTCTACCTTACTCTAGAACTGCTCTCTTTAAGGTTCAATTCATTTAAATTTACTACTCAACTGACATCTTCATATCCACTCTCTATTAGCCCATAGGATATTCTCCACACATTTTTAAGGCATTTAATATCAAATCACTATCTTCTCTCCATCACAATTGCTGGATTTTTACTAGGGGACTTCAGCATAATTTAAGTTGTGATAATGCCTCTCAAACATCCAGTCCTTTCAAATTCTTAATCTCAACTCTGATAACCTACTACTCTTCCATTCTATCTCAGTCATACAAAGAGATAGTCATAACCTCCCTGATCAAAAGCTGACATTTCATAGTTTCCTCACATATTATCTCTCAAAATCATCTATCCTTCCTGAATATTTGTTTGATTTCCTCATCATATATCTCCTGAATTGGGTATAACAAAAATCTCTTTCTTGGTTCTCTTTTCTTTTTCTTCTCCACTGTTTTACTTGGTGACATCAATAGTTTCTATCACTTTTTTATCTTTTTTTTTTTTACTATCACTCCTATACAACTGGTTGCAAACTATATGTATTCTATCCTCATCATCCTCCAGAGCCCCCAGTCACTGAGCAACAACTGCATTTTAAATATCTAAATCTATATATGCCATAAGCATCTCAAACTCAACATGTCTCAAACTTCCCTCAAAACACACTTCCCTTTCAAATTCCCTATTTCTCTCAAGGCCATCACTACCATTCCATACATAAAGATTTGTAGCCTTGTCATTATTTTTGTCCAAACAGTTGCCAAATCATTTTGATTCTACTTCCATGCTATCACTTGCATTTGTGTTCTAGATATTTACCTGGCTACCATCTTAGTTCATATTCTCATCATCTCTCACCTAGACTATGGTAAAAACTTCCTAATTGGTTTTTTTATCTCAAATCTCTTTCCTCTTTTATCCATCCTCCAAATGGCTGCCAAAGAGAGCTTGTAGTTCCCTTCTGACTACCTAGCACAGAAGACCAATATAGATGCACAGGACATATTGCAGTGACTCAGTGACAACAAAACTGGTGTAGTCTAAAGAAGTCTAAAGAAGAAGTGAAGACTATAAGTGATACCCAGGGAGCAGGGTCCTAATCAAGCAGAAGTACTGCTGAGAACTGTAACTGTAACTGTAGCATGCCATTACTACAAATGAACCTTGTTTTATTAAATTAACTGTCTTTGCTTTAGGTATCCATGGCGAACTGTCAGCAAAAGCTAATGGCTGATTTAAAACTGTGAGTAGCAATGCAGTTCTAGATGCAGAGGGACTCAAGTTCCATTCATAGAAGGTACATCATTGTAGAGAACATAGCAGGAGTTGGAGTTAAAGGAGCACTGTCAAGGACTGTAGGATGATCACAAGCATGGTACCTGAAAGCAGTCAGTATTACCCAATACATGGTTTATGGTCATGTACATAGCCACTCTATGGCCATGAAAGTACTATATGATATTCCAGCTAGGTCAAGAAAGAACCCTAGAGCTAATAAGAAGTAGCTCTTATTACCCCAAGATAAAAGCAAATGTCACTAAGGAGTGTGAGACTTCTGTCTGATATTCAGAGGATTTCAAAGGAAATTAATGCTGCATATTTTGAAAACATGACACTTGCCTACCTTGGCTTTTTAATCTCTGGAAAGAAATATAATAATAAGCTTTAATTAAGAATATAATGAATAAGTCTTATATTATTTACGACATATTATTTTGCACAGGCATACCCAAACAAGAGTCAGAAAGCATCCATATTTGCTGAAGTGTTGTGGGAGAAGTGTTTTTTTTTAATATATGGATTCCCTGCCAGGTTCTGGTCTGAAAATCAGAGAACAAGTGAATTACACAAATTTCAACTACCATAATGTCTAGAAATATGCCTTACTACCCCCCAGAAAGGTCCCTCTCCTGAGCACTTCAGTCACAATTGAGGCATATGTTAGGAACATTGAGACAGAAACAAAAATCCCAGTGGAAACAAGATGTGGCATAATTCCATAGGATTTATTACAAACTTGCTTATGTCTATGCAAAAGTCACTATGTGCTTTGATACTTCAGAAGATAGAGAGGAGGCAAATAATAACAACCATTACATATCATCTTCGAGAAAGAGTTAAGAAAGTCTATCATATAACCATGAACACGAGGTTGAAAAAAAATAAGGTTTATAATCATATATGACTTTTTAAAAGGCTAAAATAAATGGAATCTCTCTAGAATCTCATTTACGGATTAAAAATTGAAGACCACATTTTAAATGTCAATACTGTCATCCCTAGAATCTTGTTAGTTACATATTAATCTTTTCACTTTTTTCAAGGAGATGTGAAAATTGATTTCTATTCACGTAATAAATGTGCTGAGGAAATTAAATTCTTAACTTAAAATTATTCTCAAACTCTCAAATGGCCATAAACCATCCATTGCCTTTTTTTCTGAAATGGTGTGTGATCAATCATTTACATGACGTATCTGCACCACACGTTCCCTAATCCTCTTAATCACAGCAAACAGGAAAATAGGAGAAGTGACCTTCTAGCACAAACTATTCTACAAAATGCATAAACAATCCCCCATCAGGGTAAATCCTTCATATGAAACCTTTTCATTTTTGCATATTTGGAACAAGAGATAAGTAACAAGTAACAAGCTGAAATCTATCACCTGGGTGTGGTACAGTATAACAATATGTCCTCTATTGCCATGGAGATAAGGGAGATATCCCTTGCATCTTCTTCCTCCTGATTTTGCAACATAGGTTGGGTTGAAGAATCATACAGGTGTCAACCATTACAGTCGTGCTCTCAGTACTGACTGAGGGAAATGTCTTTCTACGTGCTAAAAAGCAGAGTTTTCCAAGGACAACTCTAGCATGCTGGGAAAAGAAAGTGGATCATTAATTCCTCCATTTTTTCTCTTCATATCACCATTGGGTCATAGAACTATTTGGTTAAGGTTGATATGCAACAGAGTTTCACAATCACCTAGAATCACAGAATATTCTGGATATCATATTTTCATAGCTTGTCAATACACTTTATATTAGAGAAACTGAAACTACCTTGTGAAAAGGGTTGAGAAAGGAAAGAAGGAGAGGAAGGAAAAGAAAAGTTGTGTAAACAAGAAAAAAAATCTTAAACAACATTTACCCCAACTCCTACGCTGAAGCAGATAAAGAATATTATTAGTACATGACAAGTAGTAGGAGTTATTGCTGTATTATCCCTTATGAAATGCCACTTTTAAAAAAGCCATTCAATATCTCTCTAGAATTCTAGCAAGATGGACATATAATCAACAAGAGCAAATTGGAATAAAGTACTGTGAGAGAGAAGTGCTGTACAGGGGAGAAAATGTTCCTATTCACTTTGCAATATGCAATGAAAACACCACAAAGTCCTAGTGATCAGTAATTTCACAGTTGGGCAAGTTCTTTTATCTGATATTATTTCTATACTCTCTTTAGCTTCTAAATTTCTCACTACTTACTTTTGCATAAAAATTTAAAAAAACTACTTTTCTTGAAAATGTAATTTAAGCAGGAAATATGCATCCTAAATTGAATCTCTTACTTCTTTGCATAAAAATGTAGTATGACAGCAGAATAAACATAGAATTTGAAGATAGAAAACTAGAGTTGAGTCAAGCTGTATGATCATAGGCAAATCTTTTTAACTTTTCAGAGATCCAAATTTTATATCTCTTATATAGGAATAATAAAACCTGTTCTACTTCCCTCATAAGGCTGTCTTGCGGATCAGACATTTTAATTAACATGCTATATAAATGTCACCAGTCATAGATAAATCAGAAAGGCAGTGTGGCAGAGAGGATACAGTAAGGAAGCCTTTCATTCAAAACTTGCCAATAATGCTTTTCAGCCTCGTTGACTAGATCATCAACTTAGGGTGCCCCTCAAAGCTTCGTCCTCTACCACTGGCAACCCACTCTCAGTGAACACATTACCTCCTTGTGTTAATTAGAATGTTAATGGATGTTAACACTGATGCCAAAACTTAGGCTTAATTCTATTCACTGGGTATGTCATTAGCAGTAACAATTTGTTTCTGATTTTTAGATGATTATGCTTTTGAACTTTATTATCATTTCAATGTTAATTACTTTTAGATCCACGGATGCCTATGGCATTGAGAGATTAGTTGTCCAGAGTCACAGGTCCAATAGGTATTAAAATCAAGATTTTTATTTGGATTTTCCTTATTCTAAGGTCAATTATCTACCTACCATTCAACAGAATGGACGTTGAAGGATCATCATAACATGACAGAAGCTCATATTTCCAAACTAATTTCATGTTATTGAGTTTATTCACTCTGGGCTCCAACCAAATTAACCTCTTAGCTTTCCACACATTACCCTTCTGTCCTTCTGCCTTTACAGAGACTACTACCTATACTGTGATGCATTACCTCCTCAACACTACCTTTTGGAAATGCTACCTGCCTCCAAGGATCAGAGTAGGTGGAACTCTTCTATGAGGCTTCCATGAGACTTCTTTTCTTGATTTTTCAGAGTTGGTAGTTTCTCTTTACTTTGTGTGTATAA
Source organism: Notamacropus eugenii (assembly GCF_028372415.1). NCBI lineage: Eukaryota > Metazoa > Chordata > Mammalia > Diprotodontia > Macropodidae > Notamacropus > Notamacropus eugenii. The sequence goes on along the minus strand of NC_092877.1, from coordinate 175,609,087 downwards.
GTATAAATATTGATATAATTTCATAACACACATATATCTGTGCATTCTTTACCACACATATAACATAAGCTTACCCTAAGAGCTGAGAACTCCATTGGATTATCAACTCCTTTAGAGAAAGGATTTTCTTTTGTCTTTTCTTTGTATCTCCAACACTTAGCACAATGCCTGCAGATAGTAAGAACTTAATAAATGTTTATTGATTCTGATTTCTTGAGGGTACTGACTTCTGTTTGTTTGGGTTTTTTTTCATGCTTGTTGATAAATAAGAAGTATTACAAGCCACTGAAGCTTTCAGTGCCCCTGGACAACTCCCTAGTACTCTAATTTACTGAGCGTTCCCATTCTGCATCATAAAGGAAATTTCCCTAGTTAGGAGTTTCCCTTGCCAATGATGAAGATATTAGCCTCCAGTCCAGGACAAATGATTAGAACTTAAGCTCTACTAACTTACTAACCATGTGATCATAGGCATATTACCACTTTGGACTTAAATTACCTCATTTCTAAATGAGGTCCATTGAACTGCAAATCTGTGATCACAAGAGCTGACATTACATAATGCTTTGAGTTTACAGAAGACTTTTCTTACTTTGAATTTTTATTCATATCATTTTTATATTATCAATATCTTCCCATATATTTGTTTCCCCTCCAAAAAAGCCATCCCTTGTAACAAGGAATTTTTTTAAAGAATAGAGGAAAAATTACAGCAAATCAATCAGCAAAACTAATCAATACATTAAATAAATCTATAGTGTGCAACATTTCTCATCTGTAGTCCCCCACTTCTGTAAAAAAGGGAGAGAGAGTTGGAATTTTTATATTTCTTCTTTGGAGTCAAAATTAATAATTATAATTTTACATCATGAAATTTTAGGGTTTTTATTGTTATTCCTTTGTTCATCATACGTTTTATTTTCTTGGTTCTGTTTACTTCATTTTGCACACATTTGTCTAAGTCTTCTCTGTGTTCCTCAGTCTCCCTAAATCAATTATATTCATTATTTTCCATACCACAGTAAAATTCTTATTACATTCATGCAAATCAATGCAAAGTACTTTTCATGTACATAAGCCTCATTACAAGTCAGTGAGGTAGCTTCTACAGGAAGTGTTATTCCCTACTATTCAGCCATATAGAATGACTGAATCTTAGATATTACATAATAATCTATTAATATGAATAAATTAAACTTAAAGAGGTCACATAAATGTTGCTGCTGTTTTGAAGATCACAACAGAACACAAGTATTAGCAATATTTTTGAGCATATAAAGAGCAATCAAATTTTAACACAGTTTCAACATTTATTTTTACATATATCCTACTACTAGAACATATGAAACTTGTCCCAGCAAGTTCACAAAAAGTTTATTGGGTCTTTTTTTGTTTCTTAATTGAATACTGCTCAGAAGTGAACAAAAGCATTTTTGTTTCTGGCTCCAGGTGGAATGAGGCAAACAGATATGTTTGTTTGTCAACTTTTCTCTTCAGTCAAACTTATTTCACAAGCAACCTTAAAATTATTCATTTCAAATTCTGAATCTAAATATATAATCATCTCCTACAAGTGAGAAATAAATTGTTACTGTCATTGACATTCTCAGTGCATATCTAAACTCAGGGTGTGTGTGTATTTTTTTGTCTGAATTAAAGTTCTACCCTCCATTGAAGTTCTATTCTTATGCCTTATTATGGAATAAAGGTAGACTTTGGAATGACTATCCACTGGCTATTCACTGATACTGGGCCCAGAGTCAGGAATGCCTGAGTTCAATCCAACCTTAGATACTTACTAGTTTGTGAATCTGGAAAAGCACTTAACCTCTGTTTTCCTGGAGAGTCTCATCACCCAAAGGTTAATGAATAATATTTTTATGTCCAAAATAACTCAGACCATATGACTACGAAAGATTGTAATCTATGTCAATCTAAGGTAGTACTCATAATGATCTTCGATATATTCAGTTATTAAAGTTATGCATTTATGTATGTTATCCTGCTGCTAGAAAACAAACTACAGGAATACCTCATTTTATTATGCTTCACTTTATTGTACTTCACAGATATTGAGGTGTTTTTTTTTAAAACAAATTGAAGGGTTGTAGTAACCCTGTATTGGGCAAGTCTATCAACATCATTTTTTTCCAACATCATGAGCTTACATTGTGCCTCTGGGTCACATTTTTGGTAATTCCTGCAATATTTCAGACTTTTTCACTATTATTATATCTATTATCATGGTTTTTATGTTAATTGAGAATATTGCTATCACATTTTTTTAAATCTTTGCATCCTAACACCCTGCTTTGTACATCATGTGCCCCTAATATATATATATATATATTTTGAATTGCTGAAATACAAATTGGGTAGTTAGATGATGGAATGGATGGAGTGCTATAATTGGCATGAGGAAAATCTGAATTCCAATCCTGCTTCATGTTTTCCAGATGTGTGAGACTCTGGAAATTTCACTCCAGTCTGTTCCTAATCTATGAAATGGGTACAATAATAGCACCTGCCTCACAGATTGCTGTAATGATCAAATGATATTACAAGTGTAAAATATTTTGCAAACCTTTAAAGTGACAGATAAATGCTTTATATGGGATCTTTTCCAATTTTTTGCCAAGGACATAATTGGAAATGGATGACATAAATATGGTATAGCAGAAAAACCATTAAGTTTGGATTAAAAGGAACTTGAATAATATTGTGCCTCTGTGTGGAATTGAACTTCTCTGAATCAGTTTCCTAATCTCTAAAATGAGATCCATCATTTCAAAACCCCTTGTCTTGAGGACAGCCCATTTGTAAACCTTGAAGTACTATCATTAAGGTGAATTATTATTATTCTAGTTAGAAAAAAATATTCTTTAAATTATGTGTTTAAAGAAAGTACTCAGACTTTTAGCAACAAAGGATGGCACACTGCTTGATAAGATTTAGGACAAATTATCTTTGAGGTCTCTTCCAACAGTGAAATTCTGTGAATCCATGGTCACATGATATGATGAAGAGATTTGACCAATGGCTATATAGATAAGGAAAGCAGGGATGAAATATGGTTTGGATGACTCCCAATCTTCTTCATTTCTCTTTCATTTTCTCTCTTATTGCTTCAGATGTGATCAAGTACTTGCTTCATTGGCATTAGGTATTCTTACTTGTATCCCATTCCTTTGGCCTGATCTTGGCCAACCTTATTTTATATCCTTGTTTTCTAGAAATCTTTATATACCAGCATAAGTTTAAATAACAAAATAATAATACTTAGTCCACATTTATTTAAAGAATAATTTCAACAAATATGAAAATAAAATTTTGCAAACAATTCACTGGATTCATATTAAAATATATCTCATATATCAAATAATAAAATGGCAAAATATCTCTCATAAGTTCAAATAACCCAAAGCAAAAAAAAATATTATAATGGTAGCCAAGAAATCAGAATAGGTTTGAATATTAGTAGTGTATTTCAAAGATATTCCTATAAAATTATTTAAATATCGACTATAAAACTTTAGACACCCACACATAAATCCAAAAATAGCAAGCCAAAAAAAATCATATTTTTAGAATTGTTGATTATTTGGAAATGAGTAATTTCTTACATTTTTTTAGCTAATTATATTATTTACAATTTTTATTTTTTATAAAAGCCATAAAACATGTAATTAAAAGAGAATCTGGTTCTGTTACCATTTGCATTTCACCTTTGAATAGCTACAATCACACAAAGGACTTTTGAAGGGATTCTCTACATTCCCATACAGAAATGAGTGCCTCTGGACAAACCTGGTGCTTTCCTTTTAATAGCCTGCACCTATAAAAGGAAGGTACCAGGAAAGGCTCTAACTATATTTGATTAGTTTCAGGCCTTCATTTTTAGCGAGTCATCACCCTTTTAACAACAGATGATGCCCCCTACTTTGAATCAATGTGAGTGGACCAGTTCACAAATGGGCTAGATTAATGATGAAAAATGTGTAGTCAGCCTGGAAGCCCTTGGACATTTATCACCCAATGGGACTGCCAATTGGTGGTCTGTCCCCTGATTCAACAGGACAATACTTACTCTGCCTTAAAGAGAAAGTATTCTTTTTAAGATTAATTTAATGAAGCCTAGTAGATGGCACATATAAGATGTTCTTACTATATATTTCAACACCTAGCATAAAAAACACCTTTCCTTATTTTTAGAAGACAATAAAATATGAAGTTATGGAAAAACGCTAGAAGTATATAATGTCAATGTTAAATTAAAAATGTTTAATTTGTAAACTCCACCACTGTAAAGCAGAGAAAATATATGAAAGGTTATAATTAATTAACAATTCTCTCTAAATGTTAAAAGACTTATAATTTAAATAATAAAAAACTGTTTCAAAAAATTTAAAGACTTTATTAGTGTGTATTATTTACTTTTATTAAATTTATTTCCTATAGAAGACTTTTTAAAAGTTTAAGATAAAATACGGAATAGTGATGATGTTAAAGGAAACCTCTTAAAAAAATCAAACTCACTTTTAAAAGTTATCGATTTTTTTTAAACTATCTGACTACAATGTGATAAATGTGCAACACTATGTTCTATTTACAGATATAGCTATTTCATCTTTCCTGAGTTAGCTTTCTCAGCCTTCCTTTGGGAGAATCATGTTTTGAATATCCAAAAACAAGCAAAATTGTCAAAGAAAGATATCATGATATATTAATGGTACAAAATTTATTTTTTGAGAGGAGAGTCCATATTGGAATTTCTCATTAAAATATCCTGTGTCAATGGACAAAGCATCTATAACCTATAATTTCATAAAATTAGCTGAGGCACTAAAAGGTTGAATGAGCTGCCTAAAATCATACAAAATTAGTATATCAGGAACAATCAACAAGTAGCCATTAATTGGCTTCTATGCACCAGGCATGGTGCGAAGCACCAAGGATATAAAAGGAAGCAAAAGACAGTTTCTATAATCAAAAAGCTTACACTTGAACAGGGGAAATGACCTCAAAACAGATATACAGAAAGCAATATATATCTAAGACAAATAGAAGATAATTAACAGAGAAAAGGCATTAGAATTAAGAGGGATTAGCAAAGGTTTCTTGCAGCAGGTAAGATTGTAGTTTGAACTTAAAGGAAATGAGGAAGGTCAGTACTAATGAACAAAGTAAGACTTAAAGACAACTTTGTTAGATTCCAAGGTCCATTCTTTGACCATTTGTTGTGTTAATGTATTTTTGCAGAACAGGAAGATATTTCCCATCCATTATTAGAACCATATGACCTGCTTGAGTCACATAGAAACCTGAGTCACATGACTCTATGGGAGGAAGAGATTTTTGAATGGGTGAAGGAGGAAGAGGTGGAGCAGGAATGGTGGAGTAGAGCTGAGAGGAAGTTGGACACAACAGTTAGAGCTGAGGGAGAGAGAGGAAGTAGGCAGCAAGCTGTGAGTGTTCGTTTGTGGGAAGGCCCTAGCAGGGAGAAGGCTTGAGAATGGTGGTGGCCCCTGCATTGTCATTATATGTAGATTTCTTTGTTGCTATGATGCATTTGGTTTCCTGGTGTTTAAATAAGTGTTTTAGTTCTTGTTCCATGTGGAGAGTCTGTTATATTTTGCAATTCAGAATTGTGCTGGCATATTCATAGCCACTGTAGGCATTGTGAATATTGCATTGGCACTACACCAATACACCAGGTGAGTTATTTTTTCCAAATACAACCAAAGGTTTTTGGAGTCCCTGTCCATCATCCCACTCCTATCACTTGCTGGAGGGATCCCCAAATTCCCCAATCCATTCCAATCTTCAGACTTACTCCTCCATTTCCCAAGGGTGGTGATCTATTTCCTCCTAAACCTACTACTCTGTGAGACATCTTGATATATGCTAAGGATTTCTGTATCTTGCCATCTTCATTTTCATAGTACCTACAGTTAGAATCTCAAGGCACTGCCATGTACTTTGTAACTAAATCCCCCTATACTCTGTCTTTCCCAAGAAGAAGGTGAGTTCCAGGAGAACAAAAACTGACTCTTCCTCCATTTGTATTCTCAGTCCTTAACAGAATATGTGACACAAAGTGACCACTTAATAATTTATTTTTCATTTATTTGTCACTGCAATGACTAAAAGAGCACAGAGAAGTCTGTGCCTGGGAAAGTGATAAGAAAAATTGATAAGAGGAAATATAGTGAGATGTGTCTTAGGTTTTAGATTATTTTGAAAAAGAAGAAACTTTGACTTCTGGAATATCATATTCTAAGCCCTTCAATCCTTTAATGTGGAAGCTGCTAGATCTTGTGTTATCCTGATTTTATTTCCACAATACTTGAATTGTTTCTTTCTAGCTGCTTCCAATAATTTTTTCTTGACCTGGGAACTCTGTAATTTTGCTCCATTTGACTCAGTTCCCAATATATTTTAGAAATGAGGTCTTTATCATGGACACTAGTTGAAAAAATTCTTTTGCAGTTTTCTGTTTCTCTCCTAATCTTGGTGGCATTGGGTTTGGTTGTACAAAAACTTTTCAGTTTAATGTAATGAAAATTATCCATTTTGCACTTCATAGTGCTTTATATCTCTTGTTTTGTCAAAAACTCTTCCCTTCTCCATAAATCTGATAAATACTCTATTCCTTGCTCTATTAATTTGTTTGTCATATCATTCTTTATACCTATATCATGTACTGATTTAGACTATATTGCTGTGTACAATGTCAGGCATTGGTCTATGCCTAGTTTCTGCCACACTCTTATTCAGTTTTCCCAGCAATTTTTTTCAAACAGTGAGTGCTTGTCCCAGAAGCTGGGGGCCTTGGGTTTATCAAACAGTGGATTGCTACATTCATTGACTACTGTGTCATGAGTACCTAACCTATTCCACTGATCTACCCTTCTGTTTCTTTGCTATTCACCTCCTGAAAGAGATCCAAAAAGAGAAACGCCTAGAAATATTGTAGCCAAATTCCAAAGTTTCCAGGTCAAGGAGAAAATATTATAAGCAACTAGAAAGAAACAATTCCAGTACTGTGGAAATACAATCAGAATAACACCAGATCTGGCAGCTTCTACATTAAGGGATCAAAGGGCTTGGAATATAATATTCCAGAAATCAGAGGAACTAGGATTAAAGCCAAGAATCACCTACCTAGAAAAACTGAGCATAATACTTCAGGGGAAAAATGGTCATTCAACGAAATAGAGGAATTTCAATGATTCTTGACAAAAAGACCAGAACTGAATAGAAAATTTTACTTTCAAACACAAGAATCAAGAGAAACATGAACAGGTAAACAGGAAAGAAAAATCATAAGGGATTTTCTAAAGTTGAATTGTTTTTATTCCTACATGGAAAGATAATATTTGTAACTCTTGAGACTTTTCTCAATATTTGTATAGTTAGAGGGATTTTACACACATACACACACACATACATATATATGTGTGTGTGTATATATATACATATATATGTGTGCATGTGTATATATATATATGTATATATATACATATATATGTATATATATATATATATGAATATATATATATATATACAGAGAGTGCAGAGTGAGTTGAATTAGAAGGGAAGATATCTAAGAAAACAAAATTAAGGGGTGAGAGAGGAATATATTTGGAACAGAAAGGTAGAAATGGAATGGGACAAATTATCTCTCATAAAAGAGTAAAGAAAAAGCTTTTTCAATTCAGAAGAAAGGGGAGGAGGTGAGAGGGAAAAAGTGAAGCATACTCTCATCATATTTGCCTTAAGGACAGAGTAACATGCTCAGTTTGGTATGAAAATCTATCTTACACTACAGGAATTTAGGGGAGAAGGGGACAAGTGGGATAGGGGAGATGACAGAAGGGATGGCAAATGGGAGAAGGGAGTAATTAAAAGCAAACACTGTTGAGGAGGGACAAGGTCAAGGGAGAATAGAATAAATGGGGGGCAGGATAGGATGGAAGGAAATATAGTTAGTCTTACACAATATGACTCTTATGGAAGTTTTTTGCAAAACTACACATATGTAACCTGTATTGAATTGCTTGCCTTCTCAGTGGGGATGGGTGGGGAGGGAGGGAGGGAGAGAAGTTGGAATTCAAAGTTTTAGGAACGAATGTTGAGAATTGTTTTTGCATACAAGAGGGAAATAAGAAATACACGTAATGGGGTATAGAAATCTATCTTACCCTGCAAGAAAAGAGAGAAGACAGTGGTAAGGGAAGTGGTAATCAGATTGCAAGTTGTTATGGGGTGGAGGGAGGGGAGAAATGGGGAGAAAATTTGGAACTCAAAATTTTGTGGAAATGACTGTTGAAAACTACAAATAAATAAACATCAGGCTTCTGAAGACAAGAAAAAAAAGAACAAACTTGAAGACTCAGGTCAGAATTGTTCCTAAGTTCCAGCTCATGTTGAAGTTCTACCAATCACTACTGGAGAAATAAGTGTAATTATTAAATAAAATATCTGATTCTAAGCCTTGCATACTATCATCTTCTTTCATTCACACCATCATTTTCCACTGATATTATTATTAAAATATAAGGATTAATAATTATGATAAATAGGATATAAATTCTAAGTGATTTAAAAAGATACTTTTTATGAGGCAAGGCAGGTAGTGTAAAAATTTATTATAATTTTTCAGATGATAAAACTGGTGTTTACAATCTGTAGAACAGCCCACAGTAAGTGAGTGGTGATGCTAGAATTTGAATCCGGGTCATCTGATTCCAAACCAGTGGTCTTTGCACTATATCTTGGTCTTTCACTGCCTTATGAATTAACTGAATACCAGAAGTCAAATCATTATGTGTAGTTGGCTTCTCTATGATCACATAGCTATTTGTGTCCATAAAAAAAATGCCTACACCTAATTTAATATTGAAAGATTTATATACCTGACTTAGAAAAAAAAAGCTTGAGTATATAAATATAATAAACAATCCCCTCTGATCAGGTAAAATACTCAGGAATAAATTTAAATTTTCTTCAACAACTTGGATTTCAATAATGCCCTTGTATTCTCTCACAATTTTTTTTCTAATTGTTTTCTTCTATTTTTCATTTGTTCAGTTAAAAAAACAACTGCAGGAAACAGAATGCCTATATAACCCCACTGTAGAAAAAGACATTGTATAAGTCATTAATTAAACCCCTAGGAAAAATAAAACCCAGGCCCAGAACGGTAAATAAGTGAATTCTATTGAACATTTAAAGAACAATTAATTCCAATATTATATAGGCAATATGGGAAAATGGGCAAATATCATTTATGATGTAAATAAGGTGCTGATAACTAAACCAGAAAGAGCTAAAACAGAGAAAGAAAATTATCTATTTCCCTAGGGCATATTGATGCACAAATTTTGATTAAAACCACCAAGGCAATTACAGCCATGTGTCACCAGGATAATACATTATATCCAGGTGGGAGTCATAACAGGAATGCAGTTTTTTTCAGTAGTGTCTCTGATGAAGGTCTCCTGTCTTAAATATATAGAGAACTGAGTCAAATTTATAAGAATACAAGCCATTCCACGATCGAAAAATGATCAACTGATATGAACAAGCAAATTTCACATAAAGAAACCAAAGCTATCTATAGCATATGAAGAAGTGTTCTAAAACACTTTTGATTAGAGAAACCCAAATTAAAACAACTCTTAGGTACCACTTCACATCTATCAGATTCACTAAAATGAGAAAAAGAGAAAATAAATGTTGAAGGAGAGGTGGGAAATTTGGGACACTGATGCACTGCTAGTAGAGTTGTGAATTGCTTCAACCATTCTGGAGAGCAATTTACAATTATGCCCAAAGGGAAACAAAACTACATACCCTTTGACCCTGCAATACCCATTCTAAGTCTATATCCCAAAGAGATCAGAAAAAAAGGAAAAAGACCTACATGTACAAATTTTTTTTTCTAACAGTCCTTTTGTAGTAGTAAAATACTGGCTGCCCATCAGTTGGGGATTGGCTGAACAAGCTGTGGTATATTAATGTAATGAAATACTATTGTGCATTAAGAAGTAATGAACAGGCAGATTTAAGAAAAACCTGGAAAGACTTGTACAAACGGATGGAAAGTAAAATGAGCAGAAGCAGTAAAAAATTGTACACAATATCAGCAACATTGTATGATAACCAAGTATGAATGACACAGCTTTTCTCAGCAACACAACAATCCAAGTCAAGTACAAAGAACTCATGAAAAAAATGCTATTGGAATACAGATAAAGACCTGATGAACTCTAAATATGGATGAAAACATATTTTTTTCACTTACTTTATTCTTTCTCTTTTTTTTATTTTGATTTGTTTCTTCTTTCACAACTGTGACTAATATACAAATGTGTTTTACATGATACCACATGTACAACCTATATCAAATTGTCTACCATTTTAAAAAGAGAGGAAGGCAGGAAGGAGGATAGGAAGAAAAATGTGGATCTCAAAATCTTGTAAAATGAATGTTAAAAATTGTCTTTACATATAATTGGGGGAGAAATAAAATGCAATTTTAAAAATTAATTTCCTTTACATGTGTTCTAAAGGAAACCCCTGGAAAATCCAAATAAATTCAGTATCTCCTATTGATTAGATAGGCCATGATCCACATCTTACCTCTTTTTACTCCTCAGGTTACAGTTCAATTAGCAAGGAAGAAATTAATTTGTCTCTCTATTAATTTTGTTCTTATAACAATGCAAAGACTCTCAGAGTGTGCACACATAACATTCTTTCTAAAACTATACATCTACAATTAACTTAGCCTTAGCTCTTGTAGGTTCTCCCATATTTTAAAATGAGGGATTTCTTAAGGAAAGAAATGTGGGGAGGGAGGCTGTTCTGTTGTGGAAAGTTAAAAAAAGAAAACAGTTACCATGGGACTGAAATGAGGAGGAAGAGAAGAATTTAAATATACTTTAGAAAGAAGGAAATGGACTGAGGTTACAGACACAAAAAGAAATGAAAATGTGATGTTTTATCTATCCTTTTAGGCAATAAGGTCAATCTTTATGTAGAACCAAGATTAATAAACCTTAGTTCTACCTTTTCTTGTGTATCTAAGTGTTGATTGGGTCTGATGTTGATAAGTATGTGCTAAGGGCTGTTCCTCACTCCACCATCCCATCTCCTCTGTTTCTGCTAACTTTATCATACTGAAATAAAAAAAAAAAATCTCACCACAAACATACACACATGCATACACAAAACCACCCTAAATTTACTTTTAATAAATTCCCAGATCGTTTTCCTTAAGATTCTTTTCTTTTTTAGATTATTTTCCATTTTAGATACTCTAAACATCTTTTTACAATTTTCCTAATGACTCACAGACATTTTCCTTTATATGACCCCTTTAAAATTTGAATTGTGACATAAGGTATTTACTATCTTCAAGCTGAATCCTAAGCAAGATTGATACTTCAAAGAATCAAATAATTTCAGAGTTAGTACTGTCCAACCTATACTTTCAACAGAAATCCCCACACTAAGAATTCAACCAAACTTTGCTTGAAGATCTCAAGTGACAAGGAATCTACCGCCCATAAAAGCAATTCATTCCACATTTATACAGCTCTAATGGTTAGGAACTTTTCTGAGCCTAACTTTGCAACTTTTTCCAACTTTCATGCTTTTGCTCCTACTTTCTTCATCATTAGGCCATGATCTATTCAGCAACTAACTATCTTTTCAGCAACTAAGGCTACCGCAGAATCAACAGGGAAGACATTAATTTGTCTATCCAATCATTTTGTTTTCATGAAAACACAATGCCTCCCATGGTTTCCACACCCATGAGGTCTATTCCAAGTTTATATAGACATTGCTACATCTAGACAAAGGTCTATTAAGTTGTCTCATATTTTTAAGGGAGGTGTTCTGTGAGACCAAGTGGAATAAGTCTAATTCCTCTTTTACATGACAGTTCTTCAAAAACTTGGAAAAAAACAAGACAAACTTCCTCTCCCCAAGTCTTATTTATTTTGGAATACACCTCATCCCAGTTCTCTCAACAAATTCATATGGTGTGAACTCAAGTTCATTCCCCTCCTCCTCCAGCTTAGGAAAGTTATTACTCACCTGTTCTGTAATAAAAAGAAAAGAAAATTTTTTATATTCAAAATTAGGCAAAACTACAAGAAGGCTTTTCTATATTTTCAGATAATCATTTTAACCTTGAATCTTGTTTAAAATGATTAGCCTCCATCTGTTATGGCACCATGGCTGGCAGAAAACTATAGCTGTCTTTTCAATTAGACCAAGGCTGACCACTGCAATAAATTAAAGATCTTCCTAGTAAGAGTTTTCCTGATATGTGAATAGTCTATTAATTTTTAGTAAGAGTTCATCAGATATGTAGATAAAACCTTCATTTAGCAGAGAATGATGAGGAGCCTCAGGTGGGCAGAGGTCAAGTGTTTTCACACCCTATCATACCCACATAACTTATAAGAAAAATGTTTAGGCCTGGTAGTGATCATGCTAGTTTGAGATCACAGATCAAAATGATGTCAATATTTCATTGAATGACAAAAAATCCAATCCACAATTCTTGGTATCCCATGTGTTTTTTTGGAGTATGTCTACTGCACTAAGATGTATGCACCATAACATGGAATTTGTTTTAAATACTGAAGTATTACAATAAAATAAATATTTATTGAGCATCTATTGTATGTGATACATTATAAGGAAATATGTGGTAAAATAATTTCAGTGTTTAGATAAAATTAGGTCTTTATCCTTAAATAGGCTTAATATTAATGAAAAGCATATTAGAAACTCAGGAAACAAACTGCTACGTAAGGTTTGAAGTATCAAGTAATTTTCAAAGGCAGGAAGAGGATGAGACAAGATCATGAACAAGCTTTGTGTAAGTGGTAACATTTGAACTTGACTTTAAAAGATAAGAAGCAATTCAGGAGGCAAAGAGAGGTATGGAGTTTCCCAGGTTTAGGAAATAACCAGAACTTTACTCAAGAAACAAAAGGGAACAACGCAAGACATCAGAAAAGAGGGGCATAAACAGATCTATATATCTGATAATGCTATGACTGGAGGAGAGACAAGAAGCTGTGTAATACAATACACTAAACCAGGCAACTGCTAGGTAGAACTTGTAGTAGGATTATGATATCTGAACTAGAAAGGAAGGACCATATACAGGAATATTATAGCAATGCAATCGAGAGAAATCATGCCTATATCCGAATGCATGTTGATATATAAAATATACTCCTAAAAGTCTTAATATAAATAAAAGGAAACATTCTCAATTCTCAACTTCACACAACAAATAATTAATTTTCTAAATAATGCTAACTTGATTATTTTTGGAATGCAGAGTTCATTCACTGTCATTACAGTGTTTTGATATTGTGGTTCATTTAGCAAAGGACATCCTAAAAGAGGAGCCTACTAATTTTCTGATCATGGTTCCTATCATGTTACATTTAAAGAAAAATGTTATTTGTAATATGCATAATGTTAATTAAAGTATTTTTACAAGTCTTGTCATGTCAATGTGAAAAATGTATAGCTATACAATAAAGCTTCACTGTAAGGTGTTCAAATATACTAAGGTACATTTTGTATTTGTCTAAAAGGTTTAGTAATGAAACTCAAGGGACTTGTTTATACACAGTGTTTTCCCAGCATGAGAACCAATATTGGTCAATGCTACGGTCCTGAGAGGCCTTTTACACTAAATGGAACATTAGCTTTGTTGTTTAAGTCTAATTAACAACTAAATCATAAATTTTAGTCTTTGACTAACTAGATTAGAATTTCGACAGTGTGTGTGAAAAGCCACTCCTTTAACATTTTACTGGGTAAAAAGAAAATACCAAAGGCAAAATGGCAAATATCAAGGAAAAGAAGGCACAGTGGTTTCATGCATTATCCTTTTATTCCTGGAGACCAGGGTTCATATCTTTCTTTGGTCATGATTTTAAAGGATTTGAGGATATAGCTGAATCTCAAATGGCTGTTTAACCACACCACAAAGTCCCAGAATAATTAGGAGTTTCTGCTCAATTTGTGAGTCTCAACTATAATATCAGGTGGGATAACAAGTGAAAATTAAGGTCCTTCTTTGAGCTACAAGTAAACATATTATAAATTTCTCATTTTTATTGGTGCTGTATGACATATAATTCAATATTATGAAGGTTTACTACTTTCCTAGTTATAGGGAAGAGACAATTAAAAATTCAAGTTAAAGATTTATTTCTGTCACTAAAAGTGAACTTCTCTATCACCTTTATCACTGCATGATGTATAGGCACTGTAGGGTTGTGGTAGTAAGTTCCCTTTTCTCTGAAATACAGGGGGAAAGCTCAGAAGAAATGTGCAAACTGTTTTGTAGTCAAATTAATGCACAAGTGCTTTATTTTAAAATAAATTACTGTGTTTGACAAACTTCCCCAAAAAAGTCCATTTTCTTCAGAATCAGCATGTTTGGGGGCAAACTCTTTTGGGCCAGTGTGAAAAGAAAAACAGAATGATTTTGAAACAAAGTCAAATGTGGTTTGGATAAAGAAAACTCTTTAAGTTAAAAATAAGCAAGGATGCAAATTTAATGTCCCCAACTGCAATCTACCAATGTTTTTCAAGAATTTAAAAAAGTAATAAATATCCTAGAAATTTCCCTCTTTTTTTACACTAAAATTATGCGCACAAATTTTGTACAAATCATAGTTACAGATTATTGATTACAGTAACTTTACCACATAAAAACTTCCAATGAGTAGATAAATTATTGTTGCTCTCTTTTCACTTAACTCCTCTCTGCTACATGTGATTTGATAATTAAAACATAACAGTTTGCATTCCTCCAAGAAGGGACCTTTTTTAATAAGAGAAAGTATCAGAAATGGGAGGCTATTTCCTGCATCAGAGACAACGCGAAAGGAATTGTGCAAATAGAAAAGGGCAAAGCAAATTATTAGAATTGTCACATCATACATACTTTGAACATACATGAACTGAAAGAAGGGAGGAAGAAAAGAAAAGAAGAGAGGGAAGGAGTGGGACAGAAGAAGCATTGGAGCAAGGGGGGTTATAGAAAGAGAGATTTAAATAATTCCAGCAATATATTCAATGACTGTACTCACCAACGTAAATGTGAAATGTGAGGCATAAATCCAATGTTCCTTCACTGGGTCTCAATTTTGACCTTTCGTCATACTATAAACTATTATATATGTGATTCCAAAATCTCCATCTAATCTTTCTGCTTGGTTTGGTGTGTATTTGTCCTTTGTTGCCGAAGAAGATCATGCCATCAGAGAAATGATGACATGACTTGCCCTTGACTATGTTTTGAGTGAGTGAGGGCTGTGCAGGTCACCAGCCTCACTTCTCCTCCAGAGCCATCTGAATCCAATGACCAGATATTCATCAGGATGACTGGAGATGACCCAGGATGAGGCAACTGGGGTTAAGTGACTTGCCCAAGGTTACACAGCTAGTGAGTGACAAGTCTCTGAGGTGAGATTTCAACTCAGATCCTCCTGACTCCTGCAGTGGTGCTCTATACACTACACCACAAGAGCTCACAAGAAGAAAGGCCTTCATTGACCTTTCTACCATTCTCATTCATCTAGAAAGCCCCAGATGGATTTGCTTTGACTTCCTTATGTCTTGTTTTACAACATAATCAAGTAATAAGAATAGACCACTTTCACACATCTGTGTGTTTGTGATTCAGGAAAGTTTTTTGAGTGAGGTAAGGGAAATAAGCAAAGAGTCTATAAAAGTATATAGTAGAGAGAGATGATATCATTCTATTAGTCAGAAGTAAAGCAGCATATAAGAGCAGCTGCAAAATGAAATAGAGAAAATGCAATGATTCAGTTCAATCTGATTTAATTCCGTTTAACATCAAAGAAGTACTTGCCATTATGGCAGAAACTTCTGCAAAGGTAAAATTATGTATATCTAAAATATTTGGCTTCAGGGTAAAGATAGAAACTAGAATCTAGCACTGATTCTGATATCATAAAATTGTGTATGGTTTATATGTGTGCTTTTTTGTTTTATGAAATACAGCCTAAATAGAAAGACAATAGAGAAACAGTTAGGTTGCCTTTTCCATTTATGATCCTCTTAAATTCATCATATTTCTAACTAATAAAATGCTTTCTACCATGGATAAATCAATCAATAGGTATTCAAAAGCAAAGACAGAAATTGTCCCTGCCCTCAAAAAGCTAATGTTCTTTGAGGAGATACATATGTATACAAATAAGTATATATAAATTAATTTCAAGAGAGCCAGTAATTGAAGCTTAGGAAAAGCTGTGTACATTAGTGTGCAGTAACATAATGATTCATACTTTTATGCTACTTCAGTACTTGAAAAGTTTATAAATTATTCCATTTGAGCTTTACAACCACTCTGTGAGGTGGGTGGTAAAAGTATTACTATCACCTTTTCACAAAGAGAAAACAAGTGCAGAAAGCCTAAGTGTTTACATTTGCCTTACATGGTTCTGTGTCAGGGGCAGGAACTGGAGCCACCTTGAGTGCAAGTCAGTCATCTAACCACTATGTTATCACTGAATCTCACAAAGTTATATATTTACGTACAGATATACATACAAATGTGTATAGGTATATCTGTGCATATGTGTGTATATGTAAATGTGTGAGTATATGTGTGTCTGTGTGTGTGTGTGTGTGTGTGTGTGTGTGTATCCTTTTAGCCTCAAATAGGTACAAATCAAGCTCATGGAACAGATTCCAAGCAAAAGAAATTTTTTTGAAAAAGATATTGCTCACCCAAAGTGCAATGGGTTATCTGTGGTCATCATTACTAAAGGTGTTCAAGCAAAGGCCAAGTGCCTGCTGGCTAGGTATATGGTAAAAAAGATTACTGATCAAGCATGTGACCCCTGAGGACCTTTCTAGCTCTGAAATGCAGTGATCATGCGAGCATCAAATAAAGAAAAGAAAAAGCCTTTCTACCTAATTTCTTACCCATATAGCCTTTGCCCATAAGTACAAATCAATAAGACATTATTATGTCTTATTTGTGTATATGTGGAATAATAAATAAAAGTTAATCGTAATTAAAACTAAAATTTGTAGAGCATTTTTTATTCTTTAGAAGTGTTATTCATTTTTATACTTAACACAAAATGAGAAAAAAAGAACATCTCTACGTAAACAGCAGAACACAGAGGACTGAATGTAAAACTCTGAAGTTCAATTTCATACTGCTTACTTTTTTTAAACTATGTAACAAAAATCTAAGCTTTTTTGATTCTCTGCTGTACACTTTTTTCTCCCTCCCTCCCCATCCCACTCTAGAGAAGACTACAATTAAATATGGATATATATGAATATATATATATATACACACACACACATATATACATACATACATATGCACATGTACACATATTGCCATATACATAAAACCATACTAGCCATATTCTATTTATGAACTCTTTCTCTGGAGGTGGATAACATCTTCCTTCAAATGTCGAAGTTTTTCCATATTTTTCTAAAATGAACCAGTTCCAATTGCATTCTGGCAATGTGGGCAAATTAGGTCAGAAATTCCCAGACTCAACATATTTCCTCCAAAAACAGACAGAAAATCTCCACAAAATGAAAATGGAGAAGCAAAAAAAGGGGTTGAACTCCTAAGACAATTTGAGAGAGCCTCAGAAAAGACAGGACCCTTCAAAGGCTGAGTTTTGGCCAAAGCGAAGTGCAGAGAGCTCCAGGCTGACTGTGCTGAATCAACAAACAGGCCCTGAGGGAACTAAGCCTAAAGAAATTTCACCTCAGAAAAACAGAACCCTGAGTCAGGAAGGATTGAGGGACCTCTTGCAGTTTCCTGAGGCCAGGCCTAGCAGTGCTGACTTGACATGATCCCAGGCTGTGGTTCTGGGTAAGGAAGAGTAAACATAAGACTTGGTGAGGGGAGCTCGGTACCACAGGGAACAAGAATATTCTTCAGGATAGCATAGCTTGGTCCCTAACTGAGGCTCAGGTGAGGAGAAGAATCCCTGAGGCTGAGTCCCTGGAGGGAATTCAGAAAACAACAGTGCCCAGGGAAACATTACCCACAACTTGCGATTAAAACTTAAAAACAATAATAATAATTTGCTAAAAATAAAACAAGATGAAAATGAGTAAGCAAAGGAAAAAGAACCTGATCAAAGATAACTAACTTGCTGTTAAAGAAGATCTGGGTTCATATTCAGAGGAAAGTTTTTAGTCAGGTTAAAAAAAGCTATTCCAACTCTAAAGGGGGATGTCAAATGGTCACAGTGCGAAAAAGAGTTTCTGGAAGGATTTAATAAGAAATTCAAAAATCAAATGTGAGAAATCAAGGAAAAAAAAATAAAAGAAATCTAAGAAAATTATGAAAAGAAAGTTAACCAATTAGGGGAAAAAGGTACAAAATCTTAAAGAAGAAAATAATTCCTTGAAAATTAGATTTGGGCAAATGAAATCAAATGACATTATAAGTCACCCAGAAATAATAAAACTAGAAAAGAAAAAGAATCTGAAATCACCTCATTAGAAAAGCAACTTATCTGGAGAACAGATCAAGAAGAGGTAATAGAAGAATTTTCCAACTGCTTGAGAGTTATGATTGAAAAAAAAGAATGTGGATATTACAACACATTATTAAGGAAAATTGCCCTGAAGTTTTAGAACAAGAGGGTAAAATAGAAATAGAAAAATATTACTGTTCACCACCTGAAAGAGATCCTGAGAAGAATACATACAGGAATATCATAGGCAAATTTCAAAATTCCACAGCTAAGGAGAAAATATTCCAAGTAATAAGCAAAAATAAATAAATACTGCAGACAAACAGTCAGGATTTCACAAGAAAATTAGAACATTTCTTAGAAAATATTCCAAGTAACAAGAAAAAAACATACTACAGACAAACAGTCAGGATTTCACAAGAACATTTCTTAGAACATTATATGTTAAAGAGCAAAGGAACTAGTGCTGTATCTAAAAATAATTTACTCAGAAAAAAGGGATATAATCCAGAATGGAAAAAAATGACATTTGCTGAACTGATTTTCTGGTATTTATAGCAAAAAGATGAGAACTCAATGAAAAATTTCATATGAATGATCCAGAAGGAATATAAGGAAATCATTAAAGATTAATTATAAGGTACTGATTAAGATGAAAATGTTTTCTTATGATATATGAAAACTTAATCAGTATTTAAATAATTAGAAAAATATTAATTTTTCATTGGTAGGCAGAATCAACATAATAAAAATGACAATTTTACCCAAACTAATTTATATTTTAATGCCATTCCAATTAAATTACCAAAAACTTACTTTATTGAATTAGAAAAAATAAAATTCATTTGGAAAAGAAAAAATCCAAGAATGCCAAAGGAAATAATGGAAAATAATGTAAAGGAAGGAGGACTAGCAGTACCAAACCTTAAACTATACTATAAGGAAGTAATTATCAAAACTATCTGATGCTAGCTAAGAAATAAAAAAGGTGGTCCAATGGAAGAGTATAGACGTTAAATTTACAGAAGCAAATAAACATAATGATCTTGTATCTGAGAAGTCAAAAGACTTAAGATTTTGGGATAAAAATTCATTATTTGATAAAATTGTTGGGAAAACTGGAAAGCAGTATGGCAGAAAGTAAGCATAGAACACTATCTTCTACCACTTACCAAGTAAGGTCAAAATGGATACATGACTCAGATATACAGAGAGATTTTGCAAGAATATCAGAACATGGAACATATTCTTTATCAGATTTATGAAAAAGCAAGCAATTTATGAATGGCCAAGAGACAGAAAACAAAGTTAGGTATGAAATTGATAATTTTGATCAAATTTAAAAGTTTTTCTTCAGATAAAACAAATATTTCCAATATTGGATTGAAAGTAAAAAATGTGTGTGGGGGAATTTATAGATGGTTTCTCAGATAAAGGTCTCATATCTAAAATATACAAAGAACTTTATAAAATCGATAAGAATGCAAGTCATTCCCCAATTGATAAATGGTCAGATCATATGAATAGACAGTTTTCCGATGATATTGTCATATAAAAGTGCTCTAAATCATTACTAATTAGAGAAATACAAATTAAAATAATTTGAGATAAAATGAGATATAATTTTACACTTACCAGATTAGCTAATATGATAAAAGGAGAATTTGACAAATGTTGGAGGGGATGCGGAAAAATTGAAAGACTAAGTTACTGTTGGAGGAATTGTAAATTGACCCAACAATTTTGGAGAGCTATCTGGAATTATGCCCAAAGGGATATTAACCTACCTATAACTTTTGACTAAGCAATGCCACTACTAGGTCTATTTCCAAAAATGATTAAGGGGAAATGAACAGAACCTATGTGTTCTCAAATGTTTTTAGCAGCTCTCTTTGTGATGGCAAAAACTGCAAACTGAAGGATGCCTATCAATTGAGGAATGTCTGGACAAGTTGTGATATATGATTGTGATGGAATATTACTGTGCTATAAGAAATGATGAGCTCAATGATTTTAGAAAAACATAGAAAGACTTGCACAAAATAATAAAGAATGAAATAAACAGAACTAAGAAAATATTGTATATTGTAACAGCAACAGTTTTAAGATTGATTTTGATTGATTAAATCATCTTGATTATAAAAATTCAAATTGACTATAAAGGATATATGAAGAAAGAAGCTATGTGCATCCAGAGAAAGAACTGATAAGTCAAGGAATGCTAGAATAATTTTCCATACACATACCTATTTGTGTCTAATGTTAGCCATCTCTAGGGTGGGGGGAAGGAAGGGGAAAAAGAGGGAAAAATAAATTAACGTAATAATTTTGTTGCACATTTGAAAGAAATAGCACGTTTTATATAGTAGATTTGCAGTTTCATGCAATCATCTTTTTTGTACTGTTACAGAAATGTTTATTTTTTCCCATTAATTAAAAATTAAGTAAGATTAAAAAAAATACAAAATCAACCAGCTCATCCTTCTCATAGTGCAGAAGTATTCCATTACAATCATATACCAAAATTTATTTAGCCATTCCCCAAATTGAAGGAAAGCTACCATTTTAATCAGTCTAATAGGTATACCATCATATCACAAAGTTGTTTTCATTTTCATTTTAAACAACATTTTAAAGATTACAAGAAGTCTGTTCAGTAAATAAAGACAATAATCCTAATTCAAGATTTCTGGAAACTACTTTCTTGACTCTGATTTCACCTTTTCAATATCTTGACTTCCTCATTTAAAGGAAAATAACGTTTTCAATAATTGTGAATGAAAGAGGCATTGTTGAAATCTATTTTTAAAGCCATCTTTCCCCAGGTATAACTACATTTTTGTTAAGATTCACAAATGTTTCTTGCCAATGGTGTCTTCTACCTCTTCTCTATGGTGACTGCAGAAGTTTCTTCAAATATTTCTATTGTCTAAGGAATATTTTAAAAAAAAATTACATAGGTTTCATATTTATTTAATAATCACCTAAAATTCTTTCATAATATCTTTATTTATTCATAATATCTTATTTATTGAATAGTCTAACCTAATAAAAAACAAAACAAAATGAAAATATAAGAAAGCAGAAATGTCCTTCTCTAAGTCCTTTCAATGGACAAGATAAAAATCCAAGGGATTTTCAGCCACAACATGGTGTTTCCTTTCCAGACACTGCCTATCAAGATCCTGTGTGTTTTAGAAAATGTGATATTTCATGTCAGTGTTTTTTCAGAAAAGAATTATGATGGTTTTCCTGAAAAGAAAATAGGATTCATTCTTTATCTAAGATAACAGTATCATGTTAGGTTTTATTTATAGAGCTCTTAAAGATATCATCCTTGTCTTCAGCAATTTCTAACTGAATGAAGTACAGAGTAGAAATCAATTCTTTGTTGTTGACAGTACCATGGAAAAAATTCCCGATTCTGCCTTACATATAGTAAAGTTTATTTACTTGAATTTTATTTTTAAAACAGTCATAATAGTTTTTCATCATAGTTTTCATCATTATTTTTCATCATTTTTCATCAACTTTTCTAAGATTCCTTAATATGATTTCAAATTTTGTTATATTTGATGAATTATAAGGATTTAAAATAGATTTTAGAAAAACGTTATAGGTTAGATAACAGGAAAATAGTTAGCTATTTCATGATGGCAGCAAAGATGATCACTATTATGAGTAATATACCAAATCTCTCCATTATAACTTTGTACCATTTCACAAAGAAATAGAGTGTATCTTTTATTCTAATCAAGCGACAGATGTATGAGAAAGGTAAACAGGTAAACCAATAATATCAGTCTTTTAGGCTGTCTTTTAGACAATTGGGAATACCTTTTTGAAGTTTCACTTTATCTACAATTATACAAGTTTGTACATATATGTGTATAATAATATTACATGCAATTATATAATGTAATATATTTTATAATATACATATATGCATACATAATACAAACAACATTTTAATTGCACAGGAATAATTTGTGCTAAGATTATATTCAGTTGTGATCCATACACAAAATGACATTTCTCAAATTGTCTCAGTGTTCATGGGTACCAGGAATTTGTAAGTTTGGGGGGAAAAAAGCCGAGAAGAAGAATCTTTTGACAAAGGATTAGAGAAGGTGTATAGCAATTATTGTTTATATAAAGAAATGCAGCTTCAATTGTTATTATTTTGACATCTGAAGTATTTGGTATTCCAATACGTTGCTTAATAATCACTCATTCTTAATAAAGCATTACAGTGTCTGATTAGGAAACATCTTAGCAATGTAGTTACCATGAAACTTCGGGCAAATTGTGTATAGTGTAATCTTACGGAAACTTCCCCAGCATAGTGACAGCCAGAAAGTTGTTAGAACAATACCTGCACATCAGCACAATTGACGTGTGTAAGGTTTCTTACAGTGGCTGGGTCAATACTGTCTCCTTAAAACAGGACATACTTACATTTTACTTGGACATTTTACTTAAAGATAAACAAAAAAATGAACATCAGAGACAGGAAAACTAAAATTGACTAAAATAAAATATTTTTATTTTAGTTGTTGCTCCAGTCAATTAACTCCAGTAGAACCCTAATGCCTCCATTACCAAATATAAAATCCTGACCTGTTCTGTTCTATTGCTCTTATACTTTGAAGCTCCAAAAGTATTCTGTCATCTAGTGACACTGGTCTCCTTTCCATTGTTCAAATACTAAATTCCATCGTAAGACTGTGAATTTATACTGATTGTGCACTAACTCTTGAATCTCTCCTTCTTCATCTTCACCTCTATAACTTCCCTGTTTTGCTTGAAGTCTCAGATAAAGGTGTATCTTGTACAAGAGGCCCTTCTCAGTTTTCCTTAGTTTTAGTTTCTTTCCCCTGAAATTATCTACAATTTACCCTATGATCTGCTTGAACATAGTTATTTGCTTGTTGTCTGTCCCTTGACACTGTGTATTACTTAAAAGCAAGGACTATCTTTTGTTTTTCTTTGTATCCCCATTGCTTGGCATAGTGTCCAGCATATAGTAGGCTCTTAATAAATGCTATTTGAGTGAATCACTAAGTTAACTATTAGTTTATATCAAAGAAAGAGTATGCACTCTATTTTTTCAGCAGTAAGTTTAAAACAACCACTATTCAGTCCTTTGCCTCTTTGATGTTGTAGCTCAGTAAAACTTTTATGTTCTATGGGGTGCTAGCCACATACTTAATAGCACTCATACTGCCAGCCTTCCATTCCATTCATTAACTCTGAAGTCCACTTCAGTCCAATAAACACTGAAAAGTTTTCTGACCAGCTTCAAAACATAAATGCAAACATGCTAATCTATGTATACATAGTTTCATAAATGCATTCTAACCACATAATTAAATGGTTGCTGACATTTCTCTTTACAAAAACTATCCAAACTCATTGAGCTATTTTATTTAGTTTTCTTTAAAAAATATCTGATATATTTTAGCACATTTGTTGTTTGACTACTTTCATTTCAACTTCTTTCTTTAGAAAAACAAAGTAATAAAAGTACACTACAACAAATCCAGTAAGGCATGCAATCACATGATCAGAAACCCATTTCTTCACCTTTGCTGTAAGGGGCATGGATGAGAAGTCAGGTGTCAGATTTTTTTTCTATAACCTTGACAGATCTTTTCATATATAAAATACAAACCAGATCGTACATTAATCCTCCAAAGTTAAGCTACATGTGTTTACAAATATTGAGGTCTTCCCTATATATATTTAATCCCATGGTTGGAAAAAACATCATATACAGGACTCATTGCAAGTATATTTCATTTGTCTTTTGGGTTTCAGAGCAAAGAATATGAATAAATAAGACAAAAATTTCAAATCTATTTTTGTAAAACAGTACATTTTGAAAGCTTTTCCTATTTTTAACAAATGGATTATGACCTGACAAAATTTTAAAAGAAGTTAATGTGAATATTGATGAAGAATTAACATATAAATCATGTCATATCTTGATCTTCTTATGCATATCCAGTATCTGGATGCAGAGATTGTTACCCTGTATAAAATAAATCCTCAAACTCGAGTAAAAATAAACACCTATCACTGACTGATGATCCAAAAAGGAAAAAATGCCTCAATACATAGATTGAATTTTTCCACTGAAATAATTTATTTTTACTGCTTTTTTTTACTATTGGAAAATAATGTGTGTGTTTTTTTCTAGGAAAGAAAGAAAAAAAAATTCCATCTGTATAAACCAAAGAAAAGCTAATAGGTCTTATGCAATAGAAAAAATTTCCTGTAAAAGTCCAGAATCAGTGAATTACAAAACCCTTGAACTCACAAGAACTTTAAAGGTCATCTAATCCAATCTGTACTCGAACCAGATTCCTTCAACATCTGAAAATAGTCAAGTCTTTGCTCGAAGACCTCTAGCCTTCAAGGAAGGAAATCTATGTCTCACAAAATAACTAATCCCACTTTTGAATAACCTTTAGGAAAGTGCTCCTTAAATCAAAATGGCTTCTAGCTTCCATATATTTCTCCTCTTTCTGTCTTCTGAAGAGATAATAGAGCAGAATAAGTTTAATTACCCTTACACATACTTGCCAGGCCTAGAAGCCTGTGTGGGCTACCTGAGTCTTCTTACCTCACCTCCGAGGTCTTCAGTTGGCCAAAACCGGATGCTCATATGAGAGAAAGGACGTTCCAGAGTCGAACAAGGGTTGAGCTTTATTTCAGGGTCTCGGTTACAAGTGCAGGGAGATCTTCCTTAGGAGGAAGAGGGGGAGATTTCCTAAGGAGGCTAAGATCTTAAGGGATTGGAAGTAGAAGTACAAGCGGGGAGAGAGGGGGAGGGGGGAGAAAGAGAGAGGAAAGTGAGGAGCCTAGTAAGCTCACACGTGGCCCCTCAGCCCAAGAGGCTTTTCCGGCTTTCCTGAACCTACTTAAGCCCTCCGCCACGTAGTTTACATGTCAATACCGAGCCTGTTAGGAGACAACAGGTGTGTCCAATCCGGGACAACCTCGAGAGCAGGGAGGCTCCACCCATCACGTATCTCCCGGGAAGAGGCGGAAATACCCGAGCTAGCCAAGCTAGCTCGGTCTGACCTTCTCGATTCCCACTGTTTTTGGAGGGCCTCGTAAGAACTCTAAGATTTAGAAGTCCCACTTTTACCTGCCCGAGACCGTCCACACGGAATTGAACTTCCAATCCCAACACATACTAATAGCCCTACAAATATTAGAAGATAGTATTTATGAACTTACTAAGTTGTCTCTTCTCTAAGATAAATATCCCCAATTCTTTCAACCAATTATAGTATTATATCCTGTACCAGGCTTGACTACTGCCAATCTAGTATTGAAATGAAAGGAGACACTGATAGAACCTAAAACAATGAACAAAAGAAGTTTACTAAACATCTTGACTCTATAATGAATTAATTAGTTCAAGTTTATACTGTCCATTTCCCTCAAGCCCCTTCCCCTCTTATCTTCTCTCTGATCTTGCCCTGCCAAGACTCAGCCTTCCGTTACTCCCATGAACCATATGCTTCCCTTCATTCCTACTCACTTGATAATAAATAAAGCTAAAGGAAATCATTAAACCTTGTTAGGTCAGGAATATTCTGGAACCAGCACAAATCACTTTATGAGGGTCAATTGTTAAAATTTCATTGTAAGCACTTCAGAAATAGGCAAAAGCTACAAATAAGTATTTGAAGCATTGTTTTCTTTGAATCTCTAGACTTAATAAAGAAACAGGAAAATGTTAATTTAATAAAGATAAAACTTTAAAATATGTCAGATGCAATTTGGGGGTTTTTTGGGGGGAGAGTCAGTTGTTTAACATTCACCTTTCCCTGAGCAAATGATCTCAATCCTACCCTTCATCAGCAGATTGTTCCCTCTATCACCCCCACTCTCACTAATTTTCAGTCTCTCCATCTGCCATCTACTTCTCTGTAAATATGCTCTTGTCTTCCTTCCAAAACTAAACCAAACTCTAACTTGATCTTGATAACTACTGACAAATCTCTTCTCTACTCTGTTTTCATAACAAAGTTATCTATATTTGATGCCACCACCTCCTTTTCTGACACTCTCTTCTGAGCTCTCTGCAGCTGGGCTTCTGATCTCATCATTTCAATGAAATGTTCTCTCCAAAGTTACCAATGATCTGCTAATTGCAAACTCTAATGGCTTTTCTTAATTCTTTATCCTTACTGACATCCCAATAGCTTTTAATTGTTTTTAAAAGTCTCTTCTTAATACTATCTGTGATCTTGCTCACTTCTGATTCTCTTCCTATTTTCAGATCAATCTTCATTCTCTTCTGCTGCATTTTATTCAGGTCCATCTAAATGTGGATGTTCCCCAGGGCTCTCTCCTGGGCTCTCTTCTCTTCTCCTTCTATACTATTTCACTCAATTATCTCATCAGTTCCAATGGATTCAATTATCCTCCTAATGCAGATGATTCACAGATCCATTTATCCAGTCCCTAAATTCTCTCTCAACCTCCAGACTCACAATCATCTATTAGACATCTAAAAACTGGATATCCCAAAGACAAATTAAGCTTAGCAAGTCCAAAACTGAACTCATTATCTTCCCTCTTGCTGAATTTAGTACTATGGTCAAGGTCATATGGTAAAAGCAACATTTTTTTATTAATATGATTTGGATATATTATGGCAGTAAGGCTAGAAGACATGTCACACAGGTTAGTTTCCTCCCAAATAACAATGAAACCAGAACAGTAAGGTATAAATACTTCAAGGAGCCTAAGGCATGAAACCTCAGTGCCTCAGTGTTCAGACCTCCTCAGAGCCCCAAGGCTCTGTCAATCAACATGTTTTTCCCTCCTGCTAAATTTAGTACTATTGCCAAGAGCACCACCATCTTCCCAGTTACCTGGGCTCACAAATTAAGTGTCATCTTTGAGTCCTCACTCTCTCTATCACAACCCATATCTAATCAATTAACAAATACTGTCAATTCTATATCTATAACATGTCTTGTTTATGACTGTTCTCTTCTAACATTGCAACCGCACTGATATAGGACCTTACCACTTCATACTTGAACTATTATAATCACTACATAGTTAGGCTTTCTATGTTAAGTCCCTACAACTCTGGTCCATCTTTCACTTAGCTGTCAAAATATTCTTCTTAAATCACAGCTCTGTCCATCTCAACCCACTCTACCCCATTAAGTGTACTCCAGTGACCCACTATTACCTTGAGGATGATGCAGAAATATTTTGTTTGGATTTAAAGCCCTTATAACCTCAACCTCCTACCTTTTCAGGGTTCTTAAACCATATCTTTTGTTGTTGTTCAGTTGAATCAGTTCAGATCACTCTGAGTGATCCCATTTGGGGGATTTCTTGACAAAGATACTGGAGTGATTTGCCATTTCCTTCAGCAGCTCATTTGACAGATGAGAAACTGAGGCAACCAGGGTTGTGACTTGTCCAGAGTCACACAGCTAATAAGTTTCTGAGACTGGTTATGAAGTCAGGTCTTCCTGACTCCAGGCCTGCATTCTCTCAACTGGCCACCCAGTTGTCTTAAACTTTGCTTTCCTCCATGCTGTTCCTTGCTCATGGCACATCATTTGCTGACTGCACACATCTTGATTGATTGTCCCCCATGCCTCAAGTTTTATCCCTTTTCATGTCTATCACTTACCTTTCTTCAAAATCCTATCATGTACAAGAAGCCTTTCCTAATTCCTTTGTACCTGTATATATATATATGTTTTCTATCTCGTTGTTTACATGTTATTTTCCCATTAGACTATGAACTCCTTTGAGAGTAGGAGTTGTTTTACTTGTTTCTCTATTTCTAATTTGATTTTTTTCTCACTTTTATGTGGATCTCTAGGAACAACATAGTCTCTGGTATAACAGAAGGCTTAATAAATGTTTGTTTATTGCTAAGAACTAAAAACTGAACTAAGCTCAGTTGGGAAGAACATTAAGCCTGAGGAGGTCCGAACACTCAGGCACTGAGACTTCAGGCCTTAGGCAACCAGGAGGCTATTTGTACTATATATACCTTAGTTCTCTGGTCCAGTTAGTCTCAAGAATGGTTTCATTGTCATTTGGGATGAAATTATCCCATGTGGCATTCCCTCTAGCCTCACTGCCATAATAAGTCCAGATAATATTAATAATAAATTTTTTTTTCACTATATATTCTATGTTCTCCAATCATCTCATCATCTTCTTCACAATCTTTTGGATAGAAGTTGCCAAAATAAATATAGCCAATCCTCAACATCCATGTGTTTAACTCTCACAACTGTAAGCATTCTTATTTTATTAGTAACATCATTTTCAATCTTGCATCACAATCACACAAATTCATGACAAAGCAGAGAAAAAAAAATGAAAGGCAAGATGCTTCCAAGTGTGTGGAGTATCTGGTGTTCTACTAGGTGCTTCGCTCGTCTTGTTTACCCTTCCGTTATAAAGAACACCCCATGCATTCCTTCATATTTTGATTGTTTGCCATTAAAAGTCATTCTGTGTTGCAATTATGCCCCCCTTAAGCTACAGCACAAGACTTTGGGGATCTAACCCCAAGCAAGCAAAGTAACTGATGCAGCTTAGTGAGAAAATAAAGGTATTAGATACACTTAGTGTCAGAATGTGTGCAGCTGTTGTCCACAGTGAGTTTGGTGTTAATGAATCTGTGGTTAATCATGTCTGCAAAAAGGAGAAAAATACCCATGACACTATAGATTTCACATGTTTAAAAAAGTGAATGTTGTCTGAAATCAGTGGTTCCTTGGTTTTGAGAAGTTACCACAAACGGTCACAAAATTCTAGGGAATTGCTAGCAAAGAAAAATGTTTTATGGGTTACCAATTTTATTTTGTGCACTGAATTTTATGGGTTATTTCATGGTTATGGTGTTAGGAAAAGTATATGTTATCAGAATTAGTGTTTTGTTTTAAAAATTGTGTGCAGAAAAGTGTATTTTCAGCAATGTCTAGTAAAAGATTAGTTTTTGGTAGTTGTAGGAACCTAACCCCTTATTTCCCATAATTTTCACTATTATCAATATAAAATGTTTTTTACTTTTGTGCCATTTTCTAGGAATGTTACCCCACAAAATTTGAGGATTAACTGGATAGTGCTCCAAATAGAAAATAACTAGAAAACATGAAAAACCTATTTCTCAGGCAGCTAAGTGGCACCGTGGATAGTGGCAGACTGAGTTCTAATTCAGGCTCATACAATTATTGTGTGAATCTGGACAAGCCATTTAATCCCTGTTTGGGACCCAGTTTCCTCAACTATACAATGGGGGTTATAACAGCACCCACTTCACAGGTTTATTGTAAAAATGAAGAAGGTTAACATTTATAAAACACAACACAGTTCTGGCACATAGTAGGTGCAATACAAATGCTCATTTTCTCTTCTTCCTTTACTCTCCCTCATTATGAACACAGCTTTTTTATAATGAAGTTCATGTCAATGTAAGCTTTTTTGACTGCTATGTCACATTATTTATTCATTTTGAGCTTACAGTCTCCATATCTTTTTCACAACTATATGCCTTTCCTATGCTATATTGTGAAATCAATTTATCTAAGTCTATAAAACTGTATTTATCCCTCTTTTTCTTTCAATTATTTCCTTTCAATTATTATTTAAGGCCCAGTTTAGTTAAATTCCAAAATTGGTCACCAGATGATTTTTTTAAGCACACCAAGTCATGAAGATTACATATTAAAGTATAGAATGGTGCTTTTAGTGCAGCAGATGGTATATTCATAATTAAGAAATCAAAGAATCTTACAATATTAGAATAAACATTAATCATTCTAAAGGTAGTTTTGAAAGCATTTGTCTGTTTGCTAAAATAGTAATAAGTTATACTGAGACAGTATTTTTCTCTTTAATATCTAACATTTTTGTTTATTTAATTTTTCATTCAGTGGACCAAATTCCTGGTCATAATGAGTCTATTTTTCTTATCTTAAAATACACTTGTAAAGTTCAGAAAAAGTATGCTGTCATTCTATTTCCTCTTTGGGGTACTATGTCCTTTTTACAAGTTGTTTTTTTTTTTTTAAACTAGTAAATAGAAGATTAAGTGTAACTATTAGACCCCTTCAACACTAAATATGGGGCAGAAATGTCTGTGGCTTTTTTCCAGGAGGCAATTTAAAGCTTAGTTGGCAGTGTTATTCCAAACAAGTCCTGATGCTTTTATCGACTCTCACACTATCTCATGCAAAACCCAATATTCAATCAATAGCTGTCATTAAGTGGGAACCATTAACTCACTGCTGTTGTCAGTATTCCTGATCTAACTACAAATGAGATCCAGTTAAAGAAACTATCTCTTTAACACCTTGCAACCACAACTTTTAGTGGATTTGCCTTTCTATATTATTTGGAGAGTTTCTTACTTGATAATAAATTACTTTGATTCTATTTTTTTTCATAAAAGTATGCGAGGGTCACAAAGAATTTTAGAGCTAAAATTGACCTAACACAATAGTTTAATCCAACCCCCTTACATTACTGATGAGTAAAATGAGACATAGAAAGAAAACTTGTCAAAGGTCATAAAACTAACTAAAGTCAGGATAGAAACTAGAATCCAGCTATCCTAATGGTCCAGTATTCTTTAGTACACCAGACTGTCATCAAATGAGAAAATGTATCTAAAATACTTTGTAGCTCTTAAAATGATACTTAAATATATTTATATTTTTTCTTAGATATGTAGGCAACCATTTGGCCATGTGAACCTCTTTGTTCTACCTTTCAATGAAGTTAATTTCCTTGATTGCATGCAAATGTCTAAAGAAATAGATATTTCCACATCTCCGTGACTCAGCCTTGCCATAAATCTGCCTGAATACTCTCCCTTTGCCTTTGCTTAAGAAGAGTCTTTCCATCCTTGAAAGTCAAACTCCAGTGTTACCTCTGCTATGATGCCATCCATAATCACTTCAGCAAGGAATAATCCTTTTGTATGGTTCCAAAGCACTTAGCTTTTTCACACATAACACTAATCATAATCATGTGACAAATATAATGTGATGATTTGTATGCATATCTTACCCTATATCCTTAGCTTCCTGAGGACAGTCATCAGATTTTATCAATCATTTCAAAATAGCATGTAACACAATGGTCCCCAATAAATATCTGTTGAATGAAGTAGAAATACCAAAATGATGTGGAACACATTAATGTTCAACAAAACATCTGCAAAATATTCACAGCAGTCTTATTTAATAAATTGAAAATGGTAGGTGCACCAAAGCCAGGTTCTCTGACAGTACTTGTAAGTCTAGATGGAAAAATCTAGATTTTCAAAATGTCAGTTCCATTCAGTTTAACATCTCTGCACATTGCAACTAGGGGAGTTAAATAAATAAAGATATAAAACTGCTCTCAGCTAATTTAATTAGGGACAGCATATACACAGAGATGACTAGCATGCAATACTATATGTTAAGTAATTTTGCCTCTTGTGAAACAAGAGTTACAAAACATCTGAAAATTGACTGAGGAGAATTGAAAAAGAATTCCTAATTCCTTATTGCTGCAAAGAAATTCAAGCCTAGACCTCAAGATCCTTGAATTAATTGGTACTAGAAAACTCTCAGGTAATTAATTCTCCTAATATAGGTTAGCACCATTTCTGCAACTGAGAACTAACACATAAAGTGACTTCTCCAAGGTCAAAAAGTATGCCTATATCAGAGGCAAAACTTAAATCTAGGTCTTCCTAGGTTTGAACTCAGGACTCTATCCATTACTTTTTGCAATGGCATAAAGGGTTGGTTAGAGACCACAAAGTAATCTAGATTGACAAAAGTTTAGAGTTAGAATAATAGAGTTAAATGAAGCTGGAATTGGGCCAGATTGCCAAAGGAGTTTTATGAAAATTATAAAAATTAGCGGTATAATGAGAAAATAATGGAAAGTGGAGTGTTCTAAGGGAAGCTCTATACTTACCGCATTAAAATTCACCATAATCCTGAAGCAGAAAACTTAACAGTGACATGAAAAAAAATACCATAAGGCAATCTTTCTAGCAAAATAATAAAACAAGAGAGTCAAAGTCTAGGTAAAAACATATTCAAAGAGGACAAATTATCCCTATTTTCAGATGGCCTGATCAACTTAGAAAACATCATAGACTTGGTGAAGAAATTAAGCACAATGATTAATAACTTTTAGAGAACAGTTAGAGTTTAGTTTAGTTTAGAGAACAGTTTAACAGTTTAGAAAACAGTTAAGACACAAAATCAATTCACAAAAATCTATATTTTATTAATAGAAACATGGAAAGAATAATAATATGTTACTTTAAAAATAAGCACAAAATACATAAAATACCTGCTGGTTATTGTTTTCTACCAAGACTCAGGCAAGATTTTTTAAAATACAACTATTCTTTAAAACAATGAAGAAAAGTCTTAAATAAGAAAGAATATTCATGCCTCTTGGCTGTGCCAACATAACAAAATGGCAATAATATCTAAATTATTCATTTGCAATTTTAATGGTATGCAAAACTACTAAGAGAACACTACAAATAATGACAAAATAACAACATTCATATAGAAAAAAGGGTCTAAAATTTCAAGTGAAATAATGAAAAAAGAGTACAAATTAGAGGCTAAAGAATTGCTCAACCTGAAATTATATTAGAAAGTTTAGGCATCAAAACTATTTTGGATCGGCAAAAAAAACAAAACCAAACAAAAAACAGCCACATATCCAGAAAAAATAGAGCCCTTGAAGAGTCTAGAAGTGCAACAAATGAATAATTGAAAACAATGGCTCTATCTTTGATAAACATAAACAAATTACTGGGGGCAGGGAAATGACCGTTTTGACAAGATCTACTGAAAAACTGGAAAGCAGTTTGGGAAAAAATAAATTTATACTGATACACTATGTACCATAAACTCAAGATGGACATACAACCTAAATACAAAATACCATACCATATGTTCTAAGCTGAAAGATGTCATATAGAGACTATTTAGTTCAGCCAAGTTCTTTTAAGAATGAAGTCCAGAGAATTTAAATATAAACTCCTTTTGAGAAGGGCCTACTTGTTTAATTCTGGGGCAGCTAGGTGGTGCAGTGGATAGAGCACCTGTGCAGGAGTCAGGACAACCTGAGTTCAAATCTCACCTCAGAGACTTAGCACTCACTAGCTGTGTGACCTTGGGAAAGTCACTTAACCCCAATTGGCTCATCCTGCATCATCTCCAGTCATCCTGGTTTCAGATGGCTCCGGAGGAGAAGTGAGGATAGTGACCTGCACAGCTCCCCCTCACTCAAAACAAAGTCAAGTGAAAGTCATTTCATTATTTCTCTGATGGCATGGTCTTCTTCGGCAATGAAGGATAAACACACATTTGTTTAATTCTATTTACATCCTCAAGGCTTGCCACCGAGTTTGGTACATAGCAGGTGGTGCTTCATAAACTGTTGATTAATTGGCTTATCCAAATTCACTCCAGTTAGTAAGCAACAAAAAGAGTCAGTGTTCTGATTCCATACATAGTCTGTGTTCTTTCCACTAAAAAAGAACAAAATTTTCCAAAGAAAAATTTCTAACTTACAAATGATCATATGACAAGATGCTCCAAATCATTAACAAATTATAAGAAAAAGGAAATTAAAATAACTCTAATGTTCTACTTTACATTCAATAAATTAGTAATAAAAACAGGCATACTAAGTATAGCAGGGACTAGGAGAAAATGCACAATTGGCAGAGATGTAAGTTGTATAATCATTATGGAAATAAGTTTGGAATTTTGCAAGAAAAATAATGAAGTCTTATTTTTGACCCACAAATTCCATTACAGGGCATATATCCCCCAAAGAAGACAAAGGCTAAAAATTCCTAGATATGCCTAAATGTTACTAGTAGCATTTTTATTTTTGTGAATTGGATGGCAATCAATTAGAGAACAGGTTGTTTTGCTTTCTTTTGTTTTGTTTTCTGGGGGATTTATGGGGGGTGAGCTTTTCCATATGCAGACAATTGAGCAACACTGTCTAGTAAGAAATGATGAATATAACAAATTCAAAGAAAATATGAGAAGATTTATAGGAAGTAAATAAGACTGAAATAAGCAAAACAAAGAGAACAATATACATGATGACTACAGCAATGAAATGAAAAGTATGTTGAATTCTTTAGTTAATAAACCAGTGAATAGATAACGACATATACTACCTCAATCACCATAAAGGTGAGGGATGATTAGGACAGAATTATTGGACACATTATCAGATGTGGTCACTTCATTTAGTGTTTTTATTTTTCTTTGTCAAAGGGTTCAATCTGAAATGGGATTTGGAATAACTTTTATGAAGGTAAAAGATATAAATCAAAATATTTTTATTAACCATATAAGAAGAAATGAAGGTGGTGGGGAGTCAGAATAAAAGAATTGCAGAACAGAACCAGGTATATATTTCCCATTAACCTTACTCAAGCTTCACTTAATTATTAAGCAAATGATCCTACTAATATTATTCAATCTGTCTCACAGTTCCTAAGAAGTATATATTTATTAGCAAGTGTTCCAATGCTATAAAGTAAACTGATATGGGTAGAAAGGCTATTGTCAAATTTATACCTGCAAGCAGTCACCACTATTATTTTTCATTATACAAAAGTAGGCTGTTTGCAAAGTTTTTTTTCCAGACTTCTTAAGGAATCAAATTCCCTGGAACAGAATTTGCTCATTTAGTAATAAAAGCCAGAATTAATTCATTTAGAAATAAAAGCATTAGAGCGATAGGTAAATTGTGCACATCATATTAAATGGCAATGTGCATCTAAGACATACAAGATGGCATTAGAGTCCATCATTCATTACTTGCATTTCTTTCAGTTTTCAAGTCCATGTTGCAACAATACATTTGAAAAAATGGGATATATGTGTGTATAGGTGTGTATACATTCAAATTTATATGTATATATGTGTGTATATCTATAGAGTAAAGCAATATCCCTAACCATTAAAACAATAATTCAATATGCTGACTTTCTAGGACATTCCCAAAAGAGAAGAATTAATGTCTATTTTTTTTACCAAAGCTTTTTCTTTCTTAAAAAACTCTTCTATTTTTTTCAACTCTTCTGTTTCTGCTAATCACACTTGGTCCCTGACACGAAACTTCATTGTTCTCTTTGTTCTTTCTCCTTCACTTCTCACCTACAATCACTATGAAGTATTATATATTATGTCTCTGCAATAGGCTTTCCATCAAGCTCCTCTTTTTCTGTTATTCTCAATGCTTCCTTGCCAGTCTAGTTCTTCATTCCTATTCTCCTCAACTATTGCAAAAGTCTTCTAACCATTTTCCCCTTGATTAATCCAGTCTTCAGACTAGCACATGATTGTCTTTATGTATAGATCTGATCACTTTACTCCCCTTTTCAAAACACAGCAATGGCTCCCTCATGCCAACTGAATAATGTCTAATTTTCATATTGTATTCGTGAGGCTCTAAAATCATGCCAGTCTCACTTCAATTTACTCTCCATGTAATGCTCTGTTCTCCTGTCAAAATGTGCTGTTGAATACTCCATGCTTTCTTGCTTTCATGCTGTTGCTCAGATCATTCACTAAATTTAGAATCATCACTATTCTATTAATATGTTTCAAGAGTCAATTTAAATGGCACTTCTTTCACAAAGCTTTCCTAAAGCCTTCAGTCAATATTACCACTTCCAGTTTTCAAACAGGATGTTGTCTGTATATATCTCATGTAGTCCTTCATGTCTCATTTTAAATTAGTGATTAAAAAAGTGTGTCATTTGCCCTTACTAGATGGTAAGTTCTGTCATACCTCTTACCAAGACTATTTCAAACTTCTTACCTCCTCCAGTTCCCAGCACACAACAGGCTTTTAATGAACATTTCTTGAATTTGAAATCAATAGCTAAAAAATCTCAGATGAAGCAATTATGCATGATTTATATTCCAACAAGTATCCAACAAGCTTCTAAGTACTGTTTTCTAAAATAATTGTTTGTCTTGCTGACAACAAAATAGTTTCAATACTTTCTTTTTTTTTCAGAAAATATAGCATAATATAATGCCCCTTGATCTAACTAGGGGTCTGTTAAAATGTTTAGTTTTTGTGTCCAGGTATTAAAATTCTAAACGTAAAACTAAACATTTAAAATTTACAATATTACCATGTTTTAGTGTTATCTAAATTTTAACTTTGTCAAAAGTACCCATAAATACTGAGTTATGTGACTTTTTAAGGTCATTTTTCTGAGATAGTTTATAGTAGTTCTAAAAGGAATTTAATAAGATCAAAGATCTTACAATTTTCTTAATCCACATAAATTAAAGAGAAAATATTCCTCTTAGGCAGGAATAGAAGGGAATAAAAAAAGTGATTTTAGTATATTCTACAGCCATAAGAACACACTGGAAGCACTGTCATATAATTGAAGAGAACTGAGGAGAATGATCACATATTTTTATTTTTAATAGTAATTATGCTAAGCCTTTTGAAGGTGAATATTAAATCCCTCATACCCCAGAACACTACAAAGACTTTGTTCAATCTATCCATACTTAAAAACCAAAGTGGATGAAAAATAATTACCACATGATAACTAGATAGCCATCTCATTGAATTATTCCATCAATATGACTCTCAGACAATTACCACAGAGATAATGAAACCAAGAATGGAGTAAGGGGAAGAAATAAAGATGAATTTCCTTTGGAAAGCTGTCACAAAAATTCTGATCATGTGAATTATGGAATATAATTAAAGAATAAGAAAAAAATTAAACTCAAAGAAAATGTAAAAACAAAGAACAATTGTAAATAGCAATATGTTATCATCATTGACTCAAGTATAAATAGTGGAATAAAGTCATTATTGAATAGAATATCTGAACATGTAGGAAGAATAGAAGACAAGAGTGAGAAAACCTGGCATGTTTTATCCCTTAGAAACAAGAAAAGAAGGGAAAGAAGAAGGCTATTGGCGTATTGTATAGATCCTCCAGAGAAGATCTGTGTTAAAAGTTAGATAATAGCCACACGAGGTGAAAAACCAAGGAAAGGAAATGTGATATTGTGAAGAAAGATAAGGGAGCTGAAGTCAGAGGATCTAGGTTCAGATCTTCAATCTGCTACTTATTGGCTATGTGACTTAAAGGCAAGAAACTTACATTTGATAGATCCCAGTCTCATTATTTGTATGGACCACTGGACTAGATGATCTTTAAGGTCCATTCCACTTCTAAATATATGATCCTAAGGGTTATGAGCTATATCAGAGAGTAGAAACACTGAAAAATCAAGATCACATATTTTGTTCAAAATTGTTATGCATGTAGAAATTAAAATTTCAAAATACGTGCTTTTATACCAATATTTTCTTATGATGTGTGCTGTTGATTTAATGATAATCTATAAAATAAGAATATTATAAGAAAGCCTAATTTCAAGATTCCTTACAAATATTTGTTCTAAATTTATTTCCATATTTTCCAAAGAAATCTGTTTAAAATTCTCCATCATACTTTCCTTCAAAGTAGATGTCATTTTTTCCATTACAGTCTAAAAATAGAGACTGTATATAATATAACAATAACTTGGCTTAATACATAAAGCAACTGTTTATTTCAGTAAGAGAGGAATGAAGGTATGTGTATCTGTATGGCATGTGTATGAATATATCATCCTCCACACCTCAGCTGTCACATACAATATCTTTCAAGTATCATCTATTATACTTCTATGATATATCTAATATATGCTCTGCTTTCTGCTTACACAACAATCATCCTAGTTTAGCCACTAATAATATTTCAGTTGGATTGAAATATTCTCCTAACCATTCTCTTTGTTTTCTCTCTTCTAGATCATCTTCCATATAGTTGCCAAATTGGCATTACTAAAGCAAATATCTGAGTTAGTTCGCTGTTCTGTTCAAATCCTTCTACTCTAGACTTCTGTGACTTTTGCTTTCTTTTTCCGTTTTAAATTCTCGTCCCATTGGTTAACTTCTCCCATGAATGTTTATTTATACTCAGTGATACGATTATTAGATAATTGCATTCTCTTTTTGGCTTTTCCCATGTCCCCTGTAACACCCATCACAACTCCCATATAGTTAAATATCTAAAATATTTAACCAAGATTTCTTTGGTTAAACTATTAAAGAATTTTTTTTTCTAACAAACTAATATCTCTGCTGTCTAACTATATTTTGGTTTGTTTGGCCTTCTCTTTTTTCTTTAACCTTTGACTATCTATTGAAACAATAGTTCAAAGCTTTCACAATTACACGACTAGATTCCCCATATCAGTTTTACTCTATCTCTTAACCTGATGTCTCTATTCTATTTTGTGTTCATCAAATGTGTCCACTCTTCTGATTAATGGTTGATTTATTATGTACCTTTCAAATATTTAGCTAAGAGATGAGGTAAATATACTTAAGTTCTGACAAAGTGGATGGTCACTACACTAGAACTGCTGGAATGATTAGTCAATGGTATCCCAATGGGATTAAGCCTTGCCTTAGGTTTCTGAGACTATATTTTGAAAAGCAAAATATTTATTTTTAATGAGTACAATATAAAATCAGTTAAGGTATAATTTGTAGGAATAAATTAATAATCACCTTTGGTTGTCAATTTGTGGGTCCTATCAGAAATGACTAACAATGCTAATTATCTGGAATTTTTGTGTTCCAATGATTTATATTAAAATACAAAATCATAGGTTTCTATTAAACTTAAAAATGTAAATACAGAATCACAGAAAAAAATTTAACTTTAAAAATTTAAATGAAAATTTTTATTTTTTTAATTAAAAAAAAGAATCCCCTCAAATAAGTAATGTACTTAATGTAATTCTTTAAGATTATTCAATTGGAATACAGCCAGCATCTTATGGTGTCTTATTTTTATCTGTGATTCTTCCTAATATTTGGCAGTTGTATGCAAACTTGAAAAAATTAGCTACGTATACAAGGATGAATGTGTGTACCCAATTGTGATGTTATGAAGAACAGTTGGAAGATCATGAAGATTGTGATCTGGGCCATATTCATATTTTCTATATTATAGCAATAGTAGTATAACCTCTGTGAGGGGGAAAGTATTGATACTACAGGACTCTGCTATTCCAAATTGTCTATGAGATTGAAATATTAGTTCATACATGAAATAGTGTATTTTGTACAAACACTGTTCATTTGTTTTTTCTTCCTTTCTACTTGTACAAAATTATCATGCGCTAGACTGGAAAAAAAACTGACAAGAATGATTCTACCAGGAGGCATCACCAATAATCAGAGTTACCACATGGTTTATGCACAATATACTGTGTTGTTTTAATAATAGTCATAAGAAAATGCCTCGATTTATGTGACACTCTCTCAACTCTTGCTTAATACTAATTTTAGTGCCAAAGTGATGGAGTACTCTCTCATTCTGGTATTTTACTGAAATTCAAGGGATTATGCATTCTTTTTTCTCCTACTGACATAAATCCAGAAATAAGTTTGTGAAAATTGTCTGTATCTTTAGAAAAATTGTGTCAAGAATATAGATTTTTCACTCAGTACATATTTATTTTCATGTACTGACAGACAAAAAATCCTGGAAATTGTAGATCTGGATGGTATTTTAGTGCTCATTTAGTTGAATTCCATTTTAGAGATGAAAACTGAGACCTAGTTGTCCATTTTATGTAGACATTTTAATGACATTTTAAATTGTGATTTTAAAAAATGATGAAAAAAGACAAAGAAAGAAGAAAAGAGAGAAGATTCCAGAAAAATTTTTAGCTCTGAAGATTAATTCTCTATTAGGACTCTCACTAATTGGTGGTTATAGCAGGACTACCCTTTAAATAAGATAAGTCAGACAGTATACTATGTCAGTGATCAAGGAAGTATGCTACAACTATGTTATTCAGACATCATATATGTAACCAATCTGGACAACTATCTATTAATATCTCCGTAGTTCTTGTCTGCCTGTTACATCCTCTGGTGTATATACCAATGTAGACAATGTCCCATAACCATAAATGTCATTCAACTATCTGTTAGTGATGAGAAGAAAAAGGTGAAAGCCTTGACATCCCACCGATCATCCCTCTGGAAAATTGATATTGTCCTTCCTAGTAAACAACAGCTAAAAAATCGACCAGTCTTGCTGGCACATCCCAGAACAATCAGCTTCCATTAAGGGCAAAAGCCACACATTTATCCCACCATGCACTGATCAATAAGGAACCTACTTGCTCTTGTACTTTTAAGTGTACTTTTGCTTGTTGTCGGCATTATAAAAAAATTACTTCTGATTTTCATTTGATTTAATATGATCATGAAAATTATTCCCATGTGATGAAAACTCTACTGTGTGAATTATTTCAGTTATATGCAAAAGTTTTGAGTTAAAGTATCAGTAAGTCTGAAAGCTAAATATCAAATTCTGCTCATGTACATTTGAGTTTCCAAATCTTCCTTATGAATCAATAATCCCTCTTAGTCAAAACAACTATTAACTCTTCTATGTTTTACAAAGCCAAATACATTTGGATTTTAATTAGACTATTCTAAGAGCATAATGAAGGTGATATATATACCTGGAGAGAGAGGATTTCTTTTTCTTAAGGTAGCAAAGACAAAGAAACACAGTTTCTACTTTACTTTTCTCTAGAATTTTAAGCCCTTGCATATGAAGACCTAGGGTACCTTTGTTGCTAAGAGGAAGAATTTATGCAAAAGTAATGTATAACTAAAAACTGCGATATTTATTTTCTATTATAATTCATGTTCACATGAATATAAAAATTCCATGTGTTGTTTAAGCTAAATTTTTGCTTCACTATTAACTCTAGTGGATGTCTGCATAAAGAATTGTCAATTTTTAGCAACAGCCTTCACATTAGTTATTCAGTCAGAGTAGTATCTAAACGCATGGGCAATCACCCAGTCTGATAATATCACAACTATATACTACAAGGGACCAAGAAGAATTAGTGTCAGAATAGAAAATCAAGAATTATAGTTTAGTGAAAAACAAAGTATATGTCTAAAAGGTGACCTGATAAACTGATTTATGAAGCTTCCTTGGTGTCAGTCACAGTGAGTGCAATCCTGCTCTACTGGCAAACCAGTTAGGTGACAAAGCAAAAGACACTCAGGGGAAGTACATAACCTCACATCACACTGCCACTCCCAGACCTCTGGGGAGGCAGAGTTGGAAGACTATTATTGAACTTAGATCCCCTGCCTGGAGAAAAGTTTGTATGCATTGTAACACTAGCCTTTTGAAATACTTCTAACAGACACACTACCCTCCCAGGAATGACCTTTATACCATTTATTTCATTTTATTTCATTTAAAATGAAAAAATGGAAGCAAAGGATGTAAAGAAAAGAAAATCCAGATGTCTGTAAAAAAAAGCATATTCTAAGTGATAAATTCCTGTTGGTAAAATTACTGGGAAAGTGGGGGAGGAAGCTGTTGGGGATTTTCAAGTAGACAAGCAAAAAGTCTAAGTAACATAATTCATGTAATATACCTCTTCTTATGTCACCATGCATTCATCATACATTTGCTAACAGAAATGGAAACATCATCATAGGAGTATGATTTCAAAATTTCTCAGTGCTAAGATTCTGTCAATTTTATTTTTAAATCATTTTACACTTCTGAAACACGTTATATTGTCTGAACAAATAATCACTGTAACATGACTGATTTAAAGAAAAATAAACTGAGAAAAACAAATTAAAACTGTACCTATACATGCCAGAAAGGCCAGTGGAGAAAGGAGAAGTGGGCTACAAAATCGCTTAAGTAATCAGCTTTTGAGGAGAAAGACAAAAAATTGGTCAATAACCTCCTAAAGTGATTTTATTTTTAAAATTTTACTGAGCTGACTAATCAATTTAGAATCATCAATACATAGTCTAATTTACTCATTCATAAAGAAGAAGCAGTTTTTAGCAATGGAAAAAACATTAGATTTGGAGTCTAAGGACATGAGTTCATATATAGTTCTACTGCAAGCTATGCATGTGACTTTGAATAAGTTGCTTCATCTCTCTGAATTTCAGTTTCCTCATTTGTAAAGTGAAGGGACTGGATGTCTGAGGTAGCTTATAGCGAGAGATATATAATCATCTTCCTTAAGTAAGAAATAGAACAAAAACAGAAAACATTTATCATTTATTATTATTATTGCTATGATTCTTAAAAGACTAGAATTTATTTTCTTATTAATGTCTTTATTGGCATTGTCAATGCCTTGGAGGAGAGGAAAATGTTCTCCACCTCCATCTAATCACTCATAGTGTCTCCAATGGATCCTAAAGAAAGGGAGAATTTAAAGAGAATCATTAGGTCAATAATCCTGCCAGGTATGTGGACAGCCCATGATTAGGAGAAA
Organism: Notamacropus eugenii; assembly: GCF_028372415.1. Classification (NCBI taxonomy): domain Eukaryota; kingdom Metazoa; phylum Chordata; class Mammalia; order Diprotodontia; family Macropodidae; genus Notamacropus; species Notamacropus eugenii. Next base: position 175,566,084 of record NC_092877.1, on the reverse strand, counting down.
TATCCCTAGGTTCCAACCTTAAGTTTAGCACATTGACTCTGTGATGGAACTATGTATGAGTCACAGAAGCAGAAAGTATCCATCTATATTTTCTGACAATACAATTCCTAAATAGTCTTGAAGATTTAATAGTTAAAATAAGGTCCTATATTTTGTATTGCACAAATAAGTAAATACTTTTAGGAAGAAGACTTTGAAAATTATGTGTTAGTAAAAATCAATTCTGCATATCCCTAAAAAATAAACCAAAGTTTATCCAATTGAATTACAAATATTTATAATGACTTCCAAAAACTGAAGCAAGAGTAATATTGATAATACCCTTATACAATTAGTCATTACTCTTACAGTCAAATATTTTAGGGGGCTCAGTAGTATATTTAGAGGTTTTGTTTGTTTTAAAGTCTTGGTGCTATTTAAGAAATGTAACTGGGGGAAGGAGCCAAGGATGGCACAGTAGAAAGACACACATATGCTAGCTCCAAACCCACAGCCCATAAAATATCTGTAAAGAAGAACTCCCAACAAATTCTGGAGAAGCAGAAGCCACAGAACAATGGAGCAGACGAGATTTCTGTTCCAGAGAGACCTGAAAACCTGACTCGAAAGGTCCGTTGCGTCCCGGACCCAGGGCAGAGCCTAGCCCTGCCTTGGCCTCGCAGCACTGAGAGGAGCAGATCTGAGCAGGCTGCAGGGACAGAATGTCCAGCCACAGCAGAGGTCCCTCCACCCACAGGTGACAAGGGTCGGTGAGAGGGTCTCTTTGGCTCGTCAAGAGGGGAGTGGGGTGTCCCCATAACTCAGGCCCCCGCGGGAGGCAGCAGTGGGGGTGGCGGCAGATAGGGGCTCCCCAAGCAGGCAGGAGTCTGGATCCATTGTTGAAGATCTCTGCATAAACCCCTGAGGGAACTAAGCTCTGTGAGTCGGCCCTGCCCCCACCTGAGCATCTGAACTTAATCTCACACTGAATAGCAGCCCCACCCCCACCCAAAGCCCTGAGGCTGGCAAGCAGCATTTGAATCTCAGACCCCAAGCAATGGCTGGGCGGATCTGGAGGCGTGGTGGGTGTGGAAAGAAAACTCAGAAGTCAAGTTACTGGCTGGGAAAATGCCCAGAAAAGGGAAAAAAATAAGACTATAGAAGGTTACTTTCTTGGTGAACAGATAATTCTTCCCTTCCTTTCTGATGAGGAAGAACAATGCTTACCATCAGGGAAAGACATAAAAGTCAAGGCTTCTGTATCCCACACATCCAAAATAAATATACCATGGACTCAGGTACGGAAGAGCTCAAAAAGGATTTTGAAAATCAAGTAAGAGAGGTGGAGGAAAAACTGGGAAGAGAAATGAGAGAGATGTAAGAAAAGCATGAAATGCAAGTCAACACCTTGCTAAAGGAGACCCAAAAAAATGCTGAAGAAAATAACACCTTGAAAAATAGGCTAACTCAATTGGCAAAAGAGGTTCAAAAAGCCAATGAGGAGAAGAATGCTTTCAAAAGCAGAATTAACCAAATGGAAAAGGAGGTTCAAAAGCTCACTGAAGAAAATAGTTCTTTCAAAATTAGAATGGAACAGATGGAGGCTAATGACTTTATGAGAAACCAAGAAATCACAAAAAAAACCAAAAGAATGAAAAAATGGGAGATAATGTGAAATATCTCATTGGAAAAACAACTGACCTGGAAAATAGATCCAGGAGAGACAATTTAAAAATTATTGGCCTACCTGGAAGCCATGATCAAAAAAAGAGCCTAGACATCATCTTTCATGAAATTATCAAGGAAAACTGCCCTGAGATTTTAGAACCAGAAGGCAAAATAAGTATTCAAGAAATCTCTGATCCCCTCCTGAAAGAGATCCAAAAAGAGAAACTCCAAGGAACATTGTGGCCAAATTCCACACTTCCCTGATCAAGGAGAAAATATTGCAAGCAGCTAGAAAGAAACAATTCAAGTATTGTGGGAATAAAATCAGGATAACAAAAGATCTAGCAGCTTCTACATTAAGGGATTGAAGGGCATGGAATAGGATATTCCAGAAGTCAAAGGAACTAGGATTAAAGCCAAGAATCACCTACCCAGAAAAACTGAGTATAATACTTCAGGGGGAAAATTGGTCTTTCAGTGAAATTGGGGACTTTCAAGCATTCTTGATGAAAAGACCAGAGGTGAAAAGAAAATTTGACTTTCAAACACAAGAATGAAGAGAAGCATGAAAAGATAAACAGCAAAGAGAAGTCATAAGGGATTTACTAAAGTTGAACTGTTTACATTCCCACATGGAAAGAAAATATTTGTAACTCTTGAAACTTTTCAGTATCTGGGTAGTAGGTGGGAATGATAATAACTTAATGGGAATGTTTGGAATTAGCCTTATAAAAACTAAATAGGCATATTACCACACTTTTTTTCAGGCTATGCATTAAGTTCATTAACTTTACTCATTTGAATTACAAATTTCATTTCTCTGACCAGGATGAAGACAGACTTCTCATTTACAAGCTCAGATTTTTGCTGTGTTAAGATTTTACAGGGAACAATAAAGTTAATGCAGCAAAGAGACACCATTCCGTCCTTTGGTAGGCAATTATAGATAAGCTTTGAAATTTCAATAACACTTATGATTGTCATTTAAGACCTTCTATAAAAGAATGACAAAAGAGTTAAAAGGGTAAAAGGTCAATAAAGGACATTAGAAAATATTTACTCTGGCCATAATACTAACTTGGTCTGAAAAATACAGTGTTATTTAACTTAATCCAAAGAATACATATGCGTTTTTATCTGTTTGAAATTTATTAATTAAAGATATTACAAAGTGTTGGAGAGGCATGCTACATTGAAAGTTGGCCTCTGACCAGAAAGACTTAGGTTCAAGTCCTTCCTCTACTTACATCCTAGCTGAATGTTCCTGGGCAAATCACCTAATTTCTCTGTTCTCTTAGAAAGTCACCTATTCTATAAGTGGCAGCAAAGGTAACTAATTTGTATTGGTGAAAGGTGTTTCCTTATCCAATAGCCTCTATATCAATCACAGATTCAGTTCATATCCTTTAATGGTTCAAAGTTCAAAGAATATTTTTTACATATACGTGTAATGTGGTCTGTATTAAGTATGCATATTTCTGCTTCATTAACCCATTGAGCTCTCTTTGCTCCATTCTAATTTTCAGGATGTCTACTGTGTAAGTAAGGTTTTTATTCTAAAATGTATGTGTTCCTTTCATTTTTCCTCCAATTTCTAATTTCATTTTTTTGAATCTTTTCCTTCATTGCTTCTATCCATTACTGAAGCTCAGTTGTGTTGTAGAGTTTTATTTGAAAGTTCCTTTTATCTTCTAGATTTATTTCTTGGGCTTTTGTTAACCCCAAATATTTTTTTTTATTATATTAGGAGTATCTTTCAGTTTTTTGTTTCCAAACTCATTATTTGAATTGCTACTTTGTTCCATGGCTATGTCCTATCCCCCTTCTTAACTCCTGACTGAGAAGTCTGTGATCCAAGTCCTATCCCTCTCGTAGTCTAGAAGAACCTGCTACTGCTCCTGTTCTGTCACAGTTCTGAATGGGATGACTGAATTTTCCTTAGCTGATTTCTTCCTCAATTCTGGCCTGGGAAAGGAACTGGGTCAATGGAAGGAAATGACCCAAACCTTTGCCTCAATCTCTGGTTTCTATCATTTTCTCCTTCATGCTGACTTTTTCCTCATCTCTATCTCTTTATGTTATTACCTACCAGGATACGGTTTTATTTTCTGGTACAATCCCAAGAAACCCAAGCAAAGATAGATCAAACTTGCTTTTAGGACTGCTGGAGAATATGAAGGCATGAAACTGTGTAGGTGCTGGTTTTGCCCTTGCTGTGGTTCCATTAAACCTGGACCTAAGAACCCAATGAGTTCAGGCCTCATATATTTGATATCATAATACCTTCAAACTGCCCTAAAGATCCCCAACCTGTGTCTTTAACCTATTCTCTGTTGTTATCTTAGAAGAGAGATGCTGGTATTTCTCAATTTTTTTAATTTAATCTTTACTTTATCTAGCACTCTGTTATCTTTGATATAATATTTCTCAGGCATATAGACTTGATTGGAACCTGTCATATCACCATCTTTTTTAGAAGTCCCACAGCCAAGTATATGAAGATAAAAAGGGGAGAGGTATACCATTCTGGAAAAGGAAATATCTGTAATTGTAATTATGTCTTTTTTTAAAAGAAATAGCTCTACCTGTATGATCTCATTGTCCTAAACATTTCCATCTTTTCTCTCAACTTAATTCATCAGTTTCCATGGATTCAATTATCATCTCTATTTAGATGACTCTCAAATCTAAATATTCAGATCTCATCTCTTCATGAGTTTCACTACCCATTCCAACTACTGGACAGTATGTCCCATATATGTCACAAAGTCAATGTGTCCAGATGAACTCATTATTTTCTTCCAAAACCCACTCATCTTCAAACTTTTCTGTTGAAGACACTTTCCTTCTTCCAGTCACCTATGTTTACAACCTAGGATTTAGTCTCAATTCTTCATTCGCACTTACTCCCTTTTACACCATAAGCTGTCAAGGCTTGCTATTTCTTCATCTTCAACACTTCTGGCATCTGAGATCTTGAATCCTGCATTACAGAACAACTAGGCTAGTTCAGGTCTTCATCATTTGTCACCTTCATTTGCAATAACTTTCTAATTGGTCTGTGTCTCTCCAGTCTCTCTCCAATCCATCCTCCACATAGCTGTCAAATTGATATTCCTAAGTCAGACCATGTCACTCTCTTGCTTAAGCCGTAAAGATAAAATGATAAAATATAAATACCTCTGTGTAGCATTTAAAATCTTTCACAATCTGATTTAAAACTACCTTTGTAGCCTTATTTTGCAACACTCTACCTTTCTATTTTTCTGTCAAATGGAATTACATATTGTTTTCTGTATAAGACATTTCATCTCTTCTACCCATTAATTTTTCAAGGCTGTCTCCCATGCCCATAATGCTCTCTCTTTTCTGGAAACCACTTACTCCTTTCAAGACTAAGGCTTATGTCACCTCCTTTAAGAGATTTTCTCTGATTTCCCTAAGTTATTCTCTGTATCCCCCAACCTACATAACATCAAGAATTGCTTCATTTTTGTTGCTTTGTCCCTAGCACCTAGTACAGTGCCTGGCACAGACAAGGTATAAGAGGCGTTGAATAAAATGTCTGTTGCCTGATTTATTGATATATAACTTATTCACCATTTTATTCTGCATTTAATATAATAAAGTATTGTTAAAATGTATACTAATTTGTTTAATCTATCAATCAGAAACCCACACAACTAGAAAAATCACCTGTAACTTCATCAGTGTGAAAAATTTTCTCTGCTAGTATACAGTACAATTCATTTATGGCTTAAGTGATAAGAAGTTGAGTCCATCACATAAAAAAAAGCAACTTTAACCAAGTCATATTTCTATTTAAGTGTTAGCAACTGGACTTGAATATGGGTCATTCTGACAATCTCAGGATTGTAGCCACAGTGCCAAACCACTCTAGGTCAAAACAGGTCTTTAAGAAAATGATAAGATTAGTACATTATGTGTATTTTTACTATTAGCAGCATTGAATTCAGGCATAGGAATAGCATTCAATAAAATATATAAATACATAATTTAAAAATATTTGTCTTCCTTCCTCTACCCACCCTAGAGATGGCTACCATTAGACACAAATAGGCAAATACATATAATATATATATGCACACATACATATACACGTGTGTATATATTTATTTGTATATATATGTATGCATATGTCTATGTATATGCATACTCATACACATATAAAATTCTATCCATACTTCTGTTTATCAGTTCTTTCTCTAGATGCAGATAGTATCTTTCTTTATATGTCCCCTACAGTCAATTTGGATTTCTATAAAAGTCAAAATGACTTAATCACTCAAAGTCAATCTTAAAACTCTTGCTATTACTACATACAATGTTCATTTCACTCTTCATTATTTTGGGCAAGGCTTTCCATGTTTTTTCTAAGTTCATTGAGCTCATCATTTCCTTCAGCATAGTAGTATTCCATCACAATCATATACCACAATTTATTCAGCCATTTCCCAATTGATGGACATCCTTGAAATTTTTAGCTTTTTGCCACCACAAAGAAAGTTGTTCTAAACATTTTTGTATATATAGATTCTTTTCCTTTTTCCTAATCATCTTCAGAAATAGACCTAGTAGTGATATTGCTGAGTCAAAGGGTATAGGCAAATATTAATGTATCAACTGACATTCAACTATCAATAAAATATCTAAACATTATTTATTTCAAATATAAGAATTAGCATTTTTTAGATATGGGTGTATGTGAAATGGGATTTAGGAAACTACGATTGCACAGGAGTCTCAGGTCTCTCTTAAAATAGCTGATAAAGAAGTTAAAGTACACAACAACTATGCTCCCTAGTACTTTTAATATTCTCCAGTTTTCTGTCTAAAATAATAATCCTTAAGTAGATGCAGTACTTTAAATTCCAATATTTTCCTCACAACAACCCTATGGAGCAGATAAGTTGAGTATTAATACCATGATTTTAGAAATAAGGAAGCTAGATTCAGAGTCGAAGTTACTTGCTTTCAGTTACGTAGCTAGAAATCTCCAAAGCTGAATCCACGCCTGCTTATCTAACTCTAAAACTGTACTGTACCACATGAAGTTGTGGATCCCCTTGAACATCACTCTCATTTTACAAATTAGAGAATAGTAAAGCAATTTTCCCAAAGTCACAGTTAGTGGAAGAACTGGGTTCAAAGTTCAAGTATTCAAACTCTCAAGTGAGTGTATTTTTCTTTATACTACATTTATTACTTTATGGTATATGTATAATGATTTTTATTATTAAAATATTAATTATAATGACTGTATTGTTATTATTATTATTCACTTTAGAATTTATTTGATGAGACCTAAAAATATCTGAAGCAGACCTAGGCGACTAACAGGTTTTGTGATGACAAACCTAAGTGGCAGCTTCATAATAGAAAGCAATGATGAAACTTACAATGTCTGCTTTGGAAAATAGAAATATCCCCTCAAAGAACTCACAATCTAGTTAATAAAACATTATACATGAAACTCACTCAAATCTGCAAAAAAACCATTCAGAATCTACATTTCTTACAGGAAAGATAAATTGACAATGTAGCATTTAAAAAAAGAGAAGAAATAATAAAAATTTAAATATATGAAGACATAGTTTAGAAATTTCATATATATGAGACAGCAAAATTAACTCACCAAATGAGTTTTCCCAGTACGATATTCATTTGTGATTGTGACATAGATACATTGAAGCTACCAAATACAATTCACATTACTTATGGCAAAACATATTATAAATTGCCTGAAAGCTGATTTGGAAGGGATCACTCAGCCATTTGAATTTACAAATGGTCATACAAACTAGAAATGGGCAAATACTCAAGTAATAAAACTGAAGGATTTTTTTGTATGGAGAATAAGAGTGGAGATTTTATATATTACTAAGCAGGCACAGTTCTTATATCATTCAAACTTGGGAAAACTAATCCCATATTTACAAATGATCTAACAATGTCATTGATATTTTGTATCCAAACCAATTTAATTTTCACTTTACTTGATTACCTGACTATGAACAGAGATTCTAAGTCTAAGCAGTAAATAGTTTATTTATTAAGGTTAAAGGATTTGCTCCACAATATAAAAAGGAAAAGAAAAGAAATGAAATGAAAATTAAAACAACTGTAATGTTCAGCCCCATACACTTCAAATTGGCAAAAATTAGAAAGGACAAGAGAAAGTCAGTGTTGAAGAGGCAATAGGAATTCAGGCGCACAAATACACTATTGATAAAGCTGTAAATTGGTCCAATTGTCCTGAAAAACAATTTGAAATTATGTGGGAAAAATTAATGAACTGTTCATATCCTTTGACCTAGTAATCCCACTACTGGGAAAGTGTCCCAAAGAAGTCCAAGACTGAAAGGTCTCATGTAAAACAAAATAATCACAGCAGGACTTTTGCATGGCAAAAAAGGAAATAAGACTGGTATGGATCAGAATAGATAGGTGCTTGAAGAAATTGTAGAAAATGGAAGGGGTTATTTTTGCTCTGTAATAAATTACAAATAAGTAATAAAGAAAAATCAGGGAGACTTTTGTGAACTGAAGAAAGTAGAAAACAATAAAAAAAACTCTAGAGAATAATCTCAACACTATAGATGAAAACACACCAAAGAGTCAGCTAAACTTAGATTAAATGTTGTGTTCAATGTTCAATATTGATTTTTGAGGAAAATGCAAAAACAGTTCCTCTCCTCAAGGAGTCCCTGATCTACTAAGAGACAATACACAAACAACTTCATACAAACAAGATATATACAGGAAAAATTGGAGACCATGTCAGAAGGCAATATCATTAAGGGAAACTTGAAAAGGCTTCTTGCAGAATGTGGGACCTGAGCTAAGACTTAAAGAAATCTTAAGATTTTGAATCATACTGCCACCTCTTGCTGCAGTTTCATGCCCTCCTAGAAATACATAGGATTCCATGTTTCATCAGATTTTGACTCAGTTTGCTTTATCTTGTAATATTTAGAGAAGTTTTCAATCTTCGGGGTATTTTATCACTCATTGTCTCTGTTTTTATTATCATTTCTGATTTATCTGCATATATTTCTAGGTTTTTAATTGAATTTATTTCTTATTGAAATCTAAAATAGGAATTATCCTTACAAAATTACACACACAGACACACACACAGACACACACAGACACACACACACACACACACACACACACACACACACATATACCCCAGATGGTCATCTAGCCTTTGTTTATAGATTTCTCAAGATGAAAAACCCATTGTCTTCAAAAAAAATCTGAGACCTTGCAACATCTACCCATTGCTTCTTGTATTACCTTCTGGGTCAACCATAGAAAGCTAATCCTTTTTTGCAACTATTCAACTTATTGCAACTGTTCAAATACCTGGAGAAAACTAGTATATATCCATCCCTATTCATCTCCCTCCTCCCAATATTACCTTCTCCGGGATAAATATATTCAGTTCCTTCAAAGGATTCTTTATGATATGATTCTGAGGACCTTCTCCATTCTGGCAGTCCTCCTTTGAGCATTTTCTTTCCAGTTTGTCTATGTTCTTCTCAAGATTTAGTGCATAAAACTGAGAACAACACTCTACACAGTCTAGCCAAGGTCCCTAACCCTAAATACTAGCCACTGCTTTTCAACATACTCTAAAATAACAATAGCTTTATTGATTCACACAGTTCGCTGTTGATTCATCAAACATTTATAGACCCTAAAATTCAAAGAAGTGTTTCAAACTGATATGTAGCCATACATTCCCCATCTCATTTCTGTAAGGTAATTTGTTGAACTCTCAAACATGAGATTTTACATTTATTTCCTTTAAATTTCATCTTATTAGATTCATCCCAATAATCTAACCTATAAAACTCTTAAAATTCAGAGCCAGGAATACAATGGGTTAGATTTGCTAAGTACACAATTAATGCCTTTCATTGATAAATGTGTCATTGATAAAAATGTTTAACATTACAGGACAGAGAATAATCCCAGGGCACTCCACTGAAGATCTCATCACAAGATGTCACCTTAATTACTTTCCAGAATGTCTTAGCTAATAGATCTCTCTCTTTCTTTCTCTCTCTTCCTCTCTCCCTGTCTCTCTCCCTCTCTCCCTCTCTGTTGTTGTCTTTTTTGTAATTCAAGAATTCTAATTTATAGAGAATTTGTAGTATTTCACTTTTAACAAAGATTTAAATTTACAGCACAGGTTCCACATCACCAGAGAGGATACGATATGTCCAGATAAATTACAGACAACTAAGGACCAAGATAACATTTTACAAGAGACTTCAAAACCATGTCTTTTCTATTGTTGGCTTTTCTTGGAATTTCTTTCAGCACCTGAGACCTCCTACTCTTAAAAGAACTACTCTTCCTATATCCTGCTCTACTTGGAATATTTCTCAGCAGTGATTCAATACACTACCTGTTATTTACTGTGTGAATTACTTCCTCTTAATTTTTAAAATATACTAAAATAATCATTGAGCTATAAAAAATGAAAAGAGTGGAAAACCTTTATAACACCAATATAGTAGGAAAGAGCTGACAGTTACTTTTTAGTTTAACAATATAGAATTAAGCTTTGATTGTACATTTCAAAGGTCAAAATTAGACATAAAATGTGTCTAAATTTTTATAATGGTGAACTGTGAGATAGTAGACTTTTTAGAAGTCGCAAATATGCTGAACATGTAGTTATACTGAATATAAAAGAATTGAAATTTAATATTAAGTAGTGAGTGAATTTTTTAAGCTCATTGTGTGGTGAAAAAGTAAACTTGGTAGTAAAGGAGTGTTTCAAAATGTCTATTTTCTTCTGGTTTTTAAATTGGATAGAAGTGATAGTGACAACTATACTGGATATTCTTTTTATATGCAGAGTACTATGGGTTTCAGATAAGGCAGAGAGAGGAGAAGGAAAAAAAATTTAGATTATTACCAATCATACTTCAATAAAGAAAGAAAAGGAAGGAAAGGCATGCAGAAGAAAATAAAACACTACATTTTCAGAAAACACAGGTAGGAGAATAGTAGATTTTTTTCCTATGTTTTCTCAATTTTGAAAACAGTTTTCTAATTTTATAGTTACATTCTTAGAGTAATGAAAAAATATAAACTGAATTTTAGAAAATGAAAATAAACCATTGTGCTACACATGGTAAAAAAAAAGTTCATAGAAAAAGTTCAATTATGGTTTTTCTACTATGTCAATAGAACCACGTGAAGGGGAAAAAGTTGTTGCTAATAACTTCAAAATTATTTGCACTTGACTTTAATCACAAAAAAGTAACTGTATGTCTATCTGAAAAGTGACTTGAGAACATTTCTTGAAGGGAAATCACCTTTGGAAACATAGTATCATATTACTTTAATTATGGTATCATGCTCTGGCATATTTTAAATGTTTTTGTACTGCTCTGAATGCAAATGAAGGAGAGTAAAATTATGCTGAGGTTGCCTTCAAAGCAGGAAAGAATTTTGAGTTGCAGATATAAAAATCCAATTTGAAATATATAATTATTATTACAGTCATAATGTGTTTTCCTGGGAACTTAAACAAACAAATGAAATCCCAAAGGAGTGAGATGCCCTAGGCAGTCATGCTTCACTAGTTGTGTCTTCCAAAGGAGTACATACTATAAAGCTTCCTGAAGGAGAGTTGTAATTATCAGCCTCTTCCAATCCACCAGAGTACTCCTCCTTTTACCTACTTGTGTAACCATTAACCATTCAGTCATAAAAGATGCTTTAATAACATTTTGCATATTTCATAATTCCACCAAAAATCAGGGAAGCCATGGTTATAAATTACTCTTCTGAAAAGAGAACATAATGCAGCAGTTTAAAACCAACATACAATTTCACTTCCAAGCTAGACTTTTAATTTGAAATTACAGTATAACTATTTCACAAGGCCAATATAAACTCTGACTACTGGGTAATCACATGCCAAATATGTAGTAATTATATGCTTTATATGCAAGCTGAAGTTATAGGACTTGCTCCACAACTTACAATTTTTAGATTTTTGTTCTATAGGAGCACTCACCAGACAATACTAAACCATTTATGATTACATCATAGACCCTGCATACTTTTGATCTTACGTGAATTGTATAGTTGCTCCATATGACAAAAATATCTTATCTGAGACCTTCAATCTCCAAGTAAAATGATTGTGAAATAACCTGCAAAGTGGCGACTGTATTAAATACCAATTCTATACTTTTTATATAGACTTTTTTATGCACACTTTTCTTCATGGGAGAGAAATGACTTATACTTTTCATTTACAAAGAACCCAAAGGCTTTTCATTATTATTTTAATTATCATTATCATGGAATGTTTATATGATTAAGAATAATTTAATTTCAATTGGTAGATAAGGTAGCAGTATTTTTATATTAAACATTAGGCTGAAATATTACTGGTGAATATAGCAGAAAGTAATTTGTGGAAGTTCTAAAGTCTAGCATGATTAGATAAAATATATTAGATGGCATATATTGTATATATCAATAAAAGGAGGAAAACATCCAATAGCACAGGAACTGGAAAATTCATTACTAAAAAGTAGTAATCATCTTTAAAAAAATTTGCACACTTTACTGCCTGTAGATTGAAGTGAGAATAAGAGTGGAAAAAGCTAATGATGGTTGGGGAAAATTCGATTTTCATTTTCTATGTTACTCTATTTGCATAGGAACAATGCTAGCAGCAGACATTACATGACCCGAATGAAAGCAAGGGATTCCTCCCATAAGTTGAAAGCAGAGGGGGTGTTGATGAAACCAATCTATCAATGTGGATTCAAAAGGAGCAGTACTAGCCTCTACATCTTATACCAGTGTCTGTATGTGGGTGGGCCTTGTATCTACTAGAGAAAAAAATAATAATGATGACTGACGACTTCAAAGCATACTCTTTACCCTGTCAGCTATCCCTTAATGATAACATGCTACTTCTTTCCTTAAAGAATTTCATGTCTTATTTAGTGTAAATGGGGAAAATGTGGCATTTTAGAACCCATAATGTGTTTTTCTATTGATGCTATCACTGTGACCAACTACTAAAGGAAAACTTGTTTGTCAGTTTCCATTTTTTTCGTGATTCATCAAATGTTTGCAATATTTGGAGTGGAAGAAGTAACTTCCAACCCTACAGAGAAGAATTAGATATTTTAGTAACCTTTCATGAACTCCAGGGTATTAAATGAAAGCTTTCCATTAGCATTTTCAAGTTATAAACTAATAGTTGCTGCAAGGACTTATTGTGTGTTTAAAAAAAATCACCTAAGTAGCAACACAGTCAAAAAATCTGTTATTATGTTTAACATTGCCTTCACAATGTAAAGAAACTTGAATGAATCTACAGTACTAATTATTCATTCACATAGAACTTTCTCTTCAAATAGTTCACATATCTGTTAAAGTATCTCCAGTATTACCTACCTCATATGGTGAGCCTTCTGTTTCTCACATGGGAAGCTACATTAGTACTCAAACAGCGGTACTTTAAATCACAGTTAAATTGAAGGCAAGAATTGGAGTTCAGATTTCAACAGATGATTCTCTTAGACTTTACTGTCCAACATCTCCACTATCATGTGTCCAAGAAGTGCTTCACTAGCCACTTCCAATCATCAAAGATCCCACATACCATGTTGCAATAGATAAGGAATTAACACACATCCTGGCAACTGTCCAAATCAAACCATCAAATACTGCCGACCTAAATCTCTCCCAAATTTTTTATTCTTTACCACTGCTTTCAAAAAGCTTTGGTGATTACATATATCTTATGGAAGGGTTGAGTCTGTCCTGATTTTTAAGAGTATGGGAAGTTTAATTAATATTTGTGCCTTCTATTTTATGGAGAAGAAAAATAATCAAAATAATTAGGATTGTAGATTTAGAACTGGAATGGACTTCAGATCCAATCAGTTTTTACAGTTTTTTTTTCTTTTTTAAGTAGTCATCAATTTTATTTGTATTACTGGTGTGGCTAGCATATGCATTAATTACATTTTGATAAGTGATTTTGTTTTTTTCTGTTTTGATTTCACTTTGGTCAGTTTTATTTTGGCAATTTGATTTTCTTCAGTCTTTTGAAAATTAAAGTAGGCAAATGTTTGTTAATTGTTTCTGTCTTTTCAGATGATCCACTTTTATTTTGATCATTTCTATAGTACTTTTCTATTCCTCATCTAATTTTAATATTCCCTCTTTTCTATTAATTTTGAATTTATTGACTATTTTAAAGGCATAACTATTTTATTAATTTTTTTGTTTTTTTTCAGAGTTTAATATTTATTCTAAGGACTGTTTGTACTTGTATTCCTACAAATGTAGTATATTATTTCATTATTGCTATTCCTATGTTCATTAATGAACTCATTATTAAGAATTACATTAGTCTCTATTTAGCTCTGAATCACTTATTGTTGTTACCTTTTCCTTTAGAATTTTTACTTGTGCTTTAAAAAGGATGCTTATATTTCTTTCTTTTCCATTTATTATATTTTTATTTGTTATTTAAAATTTCTCTGTGCCATAGGACAGGGTGTTTTTTTTTATAGAAGTACATTGTGGTGATGAGAAATATGGTATTTGATGTTTCCATTCATAAGTTTCAGTAAATCTTGTTGAAAGACTGCAAAACTACTGTTTCTAACAAGTTTAGTCACCTCTGGACAAAAATGGAGGGTGCCTCTTCAACTCCTCTCTATCTCTTACCTTCTCTCTTGTACTGATTGAGCCCCCCCACAAAAAAATAATGATTTACTTAGATAGGTGTAGCCTTCTATGCCTTTCTGAGCTTAGAGATAGAAGATGATGGAATACCAGGGGAAAAGTATTTACTTCTTTGCACCTTTGGATGTCAGAATCCTCAGCTAAGTACTCCTTAATTCCTACTACTTAACAATCCCTACTCACTAATCATAACCTTCAACTCCCTGAAGAGGGTTTTCATTCTCCTTGTTGGAGGAGATGGGATGAGGGAGTAAGAGTCCATCTGTCATGATACTTTTGTCACAGACATCCAAAAAAATGACTCTCTGACTTATTTTTAAACTAAGGTAAAAGAAGAAAAAAGTCTTGGTTCCATTTTGGTTCTTTCATTAAAATACCAATGATAATAAAAATCATAATATTCACTCTCATTTTCAACATAAAGCCACTAAAATAAAATCCCTAGTGTTTTATTCAGAGAAGTGGGACTTCTGTCCTTCTCTATGTATGATAATTTAAATACTTTCACTTTCCTTTGTGGTCCCACCATTTACAATTAAAGACATACATGCAAACAAAAGCAGTTATGGTCAATTGTATTTTTATATAGCAAAAGCCAGATTGGTACTAATTAAAATGGAAAGTATAAACATATTTAAAGAATAGTAAACTTTTAGAATAGAAACTTGGTCTCCTCAAAAATGTCTTATAATGAAAAGGACAGGAAACTGAAGACACTTAAATTTCATTATCAAATTGCCTATGATCTGTGTGACCTCTAACAAATCATAGTTTCACCTCTGGAATCATCCTGCAGTTTAATAGGATAGCTTTTGCTTTATCTTGCTGGCCCCAGACCTCTGTCCACACTTGCTACTAATTTCCAGCTATATTGTCTCCTATATACCCTCTCCTTTTAATTTCCCTTCATGGTTGTGTTCCTCCTTTAAAATACAAACTCCTTGATTGTAGACTCCTTTGCCTGCTTCTATTCATCTCTCTAGAACTTAGAACAATACTTTGCACAGAGTAAGCATTTAATAATTTTTCTTTCTGTCTATCAATCTTTCTATTAACCTATCTATGTACCTCCTACACCAGTTTCATCCTCTGTAAATTAAGGATATTAAATTAAATGATCTTTTCCATTCCTAACATTCTTAGATTAAAATATTATTGGAAAGCCTCTCCCTTTTTGTGTCTCATGTTACTCCAAGGTACATGATCCTACCTGAACAATATCCGTGATTATGATGCCAATGCAGCAAAAAGTTGTTATCAGAGCAAAGGCAGTTAAAGGGACATTGTGGTGAAATGGCAAAAGTATTGTAAAGTTATAAGACCTGTTACATCCCAGCTCTTTTGTTGCATTATCTTTGTGACAACGCAGGAGTCAATCTTTCTGAACCTCACTTTTCATAATGATAAAACAAGGGGTGCCTTTCTTCAGACTGCTCAAAAATGATATTTTGTTTTTGCATTATAACTAATTGTGTCTTGATTATCTCCTCTTCTGTTTCTTAAGGTCTATGGGAACAGAAAAGTAACTGATGTAAACTTTATCCTCTCCCTACTCCAAAACCCCAGTGCTTAGGACAGTAAACATTGTGTTGAATAAATGTTTGTTGAACTGGAATCAATCACTGGAAATAATGTTGATTTTGTTGTACTTTTTCAGCATTTCTCAGTCTGATTGTATCATAGTGGGAATTTAATAATTGTGAACAGCTTCTAGCAGATTTGCATTATGTTAACAAGTTTCAGTATATAATAATTCTCAAAGAACAACTTTTACAAGATACAATAAACTTCAGCTTTCTAAATAAGCAGTCGGTCATAACAACTGTCTTAAAAATGTCATCTTGGATGACTTTTTGATGATTGGTTAAGTAATATTTCTTTTCATGAAAACTGTCTAAATGTATTTGTCAGTATGATTATATCATTTGGTATATATATTATATACATATAATGTATATATGTATATAAACATTAAACAAAGAAGAGAGAATTCCATTGTTTCCTTTGTAAGAAAGTTGGTCGGCAGTTTGTCAACAAGCCATTCTCAGGTAATTTGTAGATTTTTAAAATGATATTTACAATCCAAATCACATCAAAAACTCCCCAAAGCTTCCAAAATACAATGATATTTAAAGGATTAACTATTCCCATTTATCAACTGAAAGAAAAGACATAAATACACAAGTGAAGAGAATAATTTGTCTATGAATTCTTAGAAATACCATCCTTGAAATATTCCCAAATATTGCACACATTTATGGCAACCCTATGACTTCCTTAATTTAGTTCATCCTTCATTGATGAAAAAATATAACTGTTAAACATGTGAGAAAATAAAATCAAAATAGATAAAAACAGAATTTTCTGCAGGATCACATATAAAATATTTCTCTAGCTCAAATATTACATAAGAATATCAAATAAATAAGAATCGGTAAATTTGAGGATTAAGTAGGGGAAAGCTTTAAAAAAGTCACATAAAAAAGTGTCATTAAGCTAAGAAATTCATGATCCTGCCAACTTAAAGCAATCCTAAAGGGCTTTTAGTAGTCAAATTTTCCCAGAATCCTGCTTTTATGACATGATTTGTATCACATGCCATGTAAATGGCTCTCAAAGTGTGATATGCCATGACAAAAACCTTTTCATCAATAGGATATATTAGGTTGTGCATAAAAGACAGAGGAAATGAATGCTTCAGGTTAGAGACCATGACTAGGAATCTATGGTGCTATCAGTCCAAGACATATATGATTATACTTGCAGATTCAACTTTGTGTATTTGAGGTTCATTTATTTATACAGACATGCTTCACAAAATCAATATGTCTTCTTGCCTGAAATAAATTATAGTTTTAAAATTGTTAGTTTAAAAATCATTTTAGATAGATTGTGCTTCTTATTATTTCCTTACATTTGTGCTGGAAACTTTTGATATTCTCTATTAACAGAGTAAATCTTAAAAATTCATAGTAAAATTTTGGGAAAAAAACTGGTAAAATATTTATTTTAGGGGTTGGTATATGATTTCATTGGTACAGATCAGGAGTAAGAACATCTTCTCTTGACAAACAAAATCAACAGCTATTCTGTAACTTACATTATTAGAGAATTCCCTGAGAGTTTAAGTCTTTAGTCCAAGGTGACATAATTAATATGCATCAGAGGTGGGACTTAGACCCAGAAGTGGCTGCAAAGCCACTTAGTCACTTTGTTTCTCTAAGAGGTTTTGTTCTTCTGTAATTGTGTCTTTTTCACCTTTAAAAAACTATTATGGTATGACTCAGGGTCAATTCACTCTTTTCCTGAATACAGGCTTATATTTATTCTTTCTTCATGTAGAATTTAAGATATCAGTACATCAAAAATTTCATTAAAAAGTCAATTCAGAAATAGGAGAATTTCGAAGAAAACAGCCAAAAAGTTGTTTTAGTCCAAATTTATCTTATGTGTTCAAGAAGTGGAAATAGAAAAATCATTCAGGAAATGTATAAATAGAAAAGGAGGCAGGCTGCTCATCTAACAAGGTTAAAATGGACAGTGCAAATAATGTACTGATACTGATGTAAGCTTTAAAAAAAACCTAATCCTCCTTCAGTAGGGGGTCTATTGAAAATCTGTGGGAGAATATGGATAACACTTACACAGAACAAGGAGGCATGGAAAGATTGTACTGATGAAAGAAATTCCCACAAGGATGAATTTGCAAATCCACTGAGGTATAAGTCAGTCCCCCACCACATACCATGACCTGCTTCCCCCAGAAGACAACAGAAACAGGAATACCTTCTTAGAAGTGCAAATTCATTGATTTTAAGTTTAGCTGACTTTTAGAGAGGTGACTCCCTACAGTCTCCAAGTATTTTTAGCTGACATTGCCACCTACCTTTATTTTCTACAAATGTTAGAGAAGGTAAGCATCTGGGTAAAGAAAAGTTCTAATATGTTTCTGTATCACACTAACAAAAATTCTCATACAAAGATTAATTTGTAAAGGGTCCCATTCCCCAAGTAGAGCTTATTTCAAGAATCAGTCAAAAGAAGCATTAGAATCATGAAACTACAAGACATTTATGTAGCTTTAACTTTCTTACTTCCCAAACATCTTTCATGTCTCTCAGCATCCCTGTACTCATTCAGACACCATTTTAAGTCTGAGCCTTGATCATCTAAACCTGCACTATTGCAATAGACTATTAAATGGTGTCTCCCCATTTTGATCTATCCTCCACACAGCCAGCAAAGTTATTTTCCTAAAGTATAGGTATGACTGTCATTCTTCTATTCCATAAACTTCATTGATTCCTTATTGATTCTAGGATCAAATATTCCATCTTTAGTTCACCCGTTTTTAACTCCTACTTTAGTTTAATTTTATAATGAACATTATTGTTACTACAAAAGCATATTTATAAAATGTATAAGTAGTATTAGTATAATATAATATATTACTATAATAGTGAATATATATAATAAGTTAATAAACACATATAGTGGATGCATGTGAAAAATTTTTACTCATAGGTGTGCATAATCAAAAGAATTACTGCTCTAGAGTATACAAAAGAAAACGAAGAAAAGAAATCTTGTCCTCAAGAAAATAATAATCTGTATCCATTTCCTGAGAAAACCATAGTACTGCTTCTTACTGAAAGTTTGAATGTTACAAAGAAACAAACAGGTGGGACTTATTCAATAGGATCCAAAAAGAGTCCTCAGTACTTAAACTATGTCTCCAGCATATGCTTATTTTTTTATTATGATAAGCTGAGGTACACACTGAACTTATCATTTAAGGAAACAGAGTCCTAGGCATCTGGTGCACTGCTTAGTAGATAGAAAACACAACTTATTTGGTCAGTGGTGGAACAAACAGTAGAAATGAAATGAAATAATATCCAGTATGTCTTCACAACTCAATCAGTAACACAAAAAAATCAATGAAGCAAAAACAGTCTTCAGGAAAATCAATAAAGTAAAAGTGGCTCAACCAAGGCAATCTATCCCTTCCTATCATTAATTGACAGGAGCTACCTTCTCATAGAACATACTTCCCATGATGGATCCCTAACATTGTTCCAAACTCCTGAATATCAACCCCATGTAAGAGACAACAGAGGTAACACATGATGGAATGAGTGCTCAATTTGTTGTAAAAGAGTCTCAGTTCAAATCCTGGCTTTGCCACTTGCTGTGCCATCTTGGATTAGATACTTAAAGATTTTGCACCTTGATTTCCTGATGTCAAAAATATAGAGATTGGACTTGATGACCTCTAACGTCCTTAGAAGAACTAAATGTCTAAGACAGTGATGATATGAATTGTTGAAACTAGGCTTTATACCATACTTACTATTTCATCTATCTTTTCTCAGACTGACTGCCAAACCAAAGGAGGTTCCCCTTCCACCAACTTAAAATGAAAAAAATATATATGTCCTGCAATATTTTGAAATGTCTAAGCAAACTCTTGCAGGAGATACCACAGAAACATAAAATAATTAGTGAAGTGTATCCTTGGACTTCTAGATCAAATGCATCCTAACAATGGCAAATGAGAACAGTTTATTTAACCTTAGAAAACTGAAGAAATGTGGGCAAAGCAAAGCTTCTGTATTGAGGGATCAGGGCATGAGATCATGTTTGAGGACAGAGTCTAGTTCCAGAATGATCAGCAACTTAAGTTTTCAGGGGTTATTTGTATATATAAATCCAAAGGTAACATATTTTCCCTATAAATGTACACAAACACACACAGAGCCACACATGTGTGCGTGCCCATATGTGAACACATGCATGTATACACATACATATAAAGACAGAGAAAAATAGAGAGAACTATATTTAGATTATTTTTAACATCAGTTTAATGAAGAGATAAATTTTTGTTTTTAGCAGATTGTTCCATTTAGCATTACAGGTGATAAACCACTGGTTTATGAACATTGTCTTGTAATTTCATGGAAAAAATATTTAAATTTTAAATTGTTGAAAGCTTAAATTAATTTCAAAAGAGGGAATAAATATCATTAACTAGGAATAAATAGATGTCATTAACTAGAGTTGTTTGCTGAAACACTTGTGAAGTGATGACAGGGGTTTCTTCTATATCCTTAATAGGTCACCATTTGGCATTCAGCAGTAATGATGATGACTGTACCAACAGGAGCTGCTCATGTTATGGTGGCCCTGCTCCAGGTCATTCTAAAGGGATATACACTCTGTGGACCTTCTTGGAAGCTTTGTGAATGGTTCCTAAGTGACCTCATATAAAAAACATTTAAAATGTGTTCCTGAAGTGGGCCCTCTAGGACTCTGTTGGTGGTGGCACAGATGGTGCCTGTTGACTTGGGCATGCAATGAACATCAGCACGCTCTCTCATCAGTCAATCCACTTTAATATTTCCTGCCTTCAGGGATTTGTTCTTACTTTCTGCCATTTTTTAGCACACATATTACTCAAAATTTAAAAGTCTGTTTAGGTATGGTTTCAGAAAACCCTGGGAAAACTTATGAACTTAAGCAAAATGAGGTAAGCAGAATTAGGAAAACACTCTACACAGATGATGCAATATTGTATCATAATCAACTGTAAAAGACATTTTAAAGTCTAATCTATAATACAAGGATGCTCCACAATTCCACTGGATTCATAATGTAAAGTGACGGACTCAGAGTTCAAATTGAAGCTTGTGTTTTCCTTTATTTTTCTTACTTTTTTCAGAATTTGTCTAATTCAGAAATGTTTTACATGAATTTACATGTATAATGGGTACCGTATGTCTTGCCCTTTCAATGATAAAGGTAGAGTGAGGGAGAGAATTTGGAACTAAAAGTAAAAATAAAATTTGAAAACATTCTAAACACTGTTCATATTTTCCATTTTAGCTCATTAGCTAATTTTATCCTCATGTAAATGAATTATAATTGCTAAGAACTGGATATTGCAGGAATGACCATCAGCTGGGGAATGGCTGAACAAATTGTGGTACATGACCGTGATGGAGTACTATAAGAATGCTATAGGAAATGAAGAGCTCACTGATTTTACACAAAATAATGAAGAGGAAAATGAGCGGAAGTAAGAGAACATTGTTTACAGTTACAACAATATTATTTTAACACCAACTTTAAGGCAATAAGTTATTTTAGCTACTATAAATATTCAAATTGAACTATAAAGGTCATATGAAGAAAGATGGTATCTACATCCAGACAAAGAAGAAATAAACAGAAGTATATATATATATAATAATTTTACATAACTTGTATAATTAATATATGTTTATACGTGTGTGTGTGTGTGTGTGTGTGTGTGTGTGTGTAATGATAGCTTTATCTCTAGGGCAAGGAGGAGTGAAGAAAAAATAAACGTATATGTTAATTTTGTTGCATATTTCAAAGGAATACCAAGTTGTACATATAAGTTGTGCATATTTACAGTTTCATATGCAATCATTTTTTTTATTTTACTATGTTATGGTAATGCTTATTTTATTCAATAATTTAAAAAGAAAATTAAAACAAAAAAATTTTGTTATAAAATAATAATGATAATGAAGAAGAGGGAATGGGAGGGGAAAGAGAAGAAAGAAGATAAAGGAAGAGCAGGAAGAAGGTATAGGAGGAAGAAAAAGAAGAAAAAAGAAAAGGAGGGCATGGTAGATAAAGAACTGGTTTTGGATGCAAGAAGCCCTAACCTGAAGGCTAGTCTCTTCCATATCGTAGCTCTGCAACCCTAGGCAAGTCATTTAACCTCTTGGTACCCACATATAACTCTATAAACTGCAGAGAAGTTGTCAATCTACCTTGGAAGACGACATTCCTCAAAAGGAACTCCTTATATCAATGAAATTACAGATCTGTTAATATTAAAAAATAATTATCTTAATTGTATTTTCTGACAATAATCTCTTGCCCACAATTGTCCAGATATAATACTAATCCACAAAAAATTAAAGACAATGTTTTAATAGATGGTCACAAAATACTAATAATTTCCAAGGTATATGGAATAAAAAATCTTTCAAAATAGAGAGATCTACCAGAGGAAATCAAAATCACGTTGAAAAATGGAAGAGATGCATATAATCCCTGTTCTATTTGGCAGTAGAATTGTACTAAGGATGGTTGTATTAAGCCTACAGAGGATAAGTTTACATCCTAATACTTTTATTAAACTAAATAAGTAATTTTATTAACCTGTACAATAATCTATAGAATATTAAGTGTAAAAAAATTTATCTCTCTCTCTCTCTCTCTCTCTCTCTCTATATATATATATATATATATATGTATATATATATATACATATATATACACACACACACATATATGTGTGTGTACTTGTATTTATAGATACATAGATATATACTCTATACACTGTGCCACCTAGCTGCCCTGTATGTGCATGTGTGAGTGTGTGTGTCTGTGAATGTCTGTGTGAGCAGACTTTATACATACATACACACACACACACACACACACACATACACGGCAGGTAGGTGGCACAATGGATAGAGTGCCTATACAGTGTATGTATATGTGTATCTCTACATGTCTATATGCACACACATGGGGCAGTTAAGTTGCACAGTGGATAGAGAGTCAGAATTGGAGGCTTCCTGCATTCAAATATGGCCTCAGATACTTGCTACCTGGGTGATCCTGGGTCAGTGACTTAACCCTGTCAACCTCAGTTTCTCATCTGTAAAAAGAACTGGAGAAGGAAATGGCAAAACCTTCTAGTATCCCTGCCAAGAAAACCCCAAATGGGATCAAGAAGAGTTGTACATGACTGAAAAGTCATTCAGCAACAATAATATATATCTGCATCTAGATATACATGCCAAAGTTGATAATGAGGTGATCATTATCATCATCATTATGATTCATATTTGACACCATTTTAGAGCTTACAAAAATATGACTACTGGCATTTTTGCTCAGCATTATTAAACTTTTCTCTTCTCTAGTACAATAAACATCTTCATGGTTCACAAAGAACTTCCAAATATCCATGCAAACATTCATATGTGGGGCCCCAGAACCGGCTCATGAGAGCTAATTATTAAGCTTTTAGAACAAAAAATTTATACATCAGAAATCTGCAAACCTTACAAATCAGGACTTGATTTATTGTTTTGTTAGTAGTGTAGAATTGAAAAAAATGATAGGGAAAATGTTAATAAGGCAGATTAAATTTAAAAATACATCCTGCAAACATTTTTTTCAGACAATTAAATAACTGCATCATGCCCATACATACATAGTCAAATGACCCTAAGAAATCCAGTGTAGTAGGAGCTATAATCAACTTCAGTTTAAAGATTAGGAAACTCAGGATCACAAGGGTTAAGTAATTTACCCATGATGTGTGAATGAGGAATTGGAAACCAGCTCCCCAATCCCGAATTATCTCCAAGAATTACCATGTACCATACTTCTATTTGTGGAGCAATTCACAAAGAAAGTCATGAGTATACTTAGTAACAAAAAGAGTAAAAAAGAAACTCTAGAGCCAATGAACATAGAGTGTATTATTCAGTGATTAAGAGTCAGTTGATTGGCACTGTATGCAGAAGTCAAAGAATAATTTGAATGTATTGCATTTCTTTAACATCATTAAAATTGAATGTATTCGTTATTTATTATATTGGCAAGTGAAGTCAAGCAGTTTACTGTCAATATTCAAAATCAATTAGATTTATTAAAAATCAAGATGAAATTGTTTAAATGATGTTCTTGTAATCTGAATTCTAAGACACTTAGCATTTCTTAGATCAAGAGGAATAGAGAGCACCTTCAGGGATATCAAGGTGTAATTGACTGCATAATGGTTAATGTTTTATTTGTGCTAATATTCAGTAATTAATTAAGCATACTGATGTTTAAGAGCATGACCTAGACATTTACTCATAAAAATGATAGAGGAAAAATATGATGCTATACCACTTTGAGAAAGGACAAGAGGTTGAAATTAATAAAGAAGACCAAATTAAAAGCAGAAAAGAAAAGAAGAGGAAAGAGGACCATCAGAGAAACAGGAACGAGAGAGAAACACAAATGTCAGTTTCAAAACTTTTCCTACCTTTCCTCTTTTTCTTCTTCCATTTCAGCATGGAGACAGGAAAATAAAATACAGCCACAAATATAAAGAAGACTAAAGTCTTTTCTATATTTTCTTGTCTACTCTATTTTTCCCCATCTACATGAGGCAAAGCAAGGAATAGAACAAGTAATTAATCATCCTCAAGGGCAGCCTCTGTATCTCAAAGGAATTCCTTCTAGGAATTCCTACTATTTATGGAAGGCCCTTGGGAGAGAGTAAGCTAATATTCTGAGTTGATGCATGAGTGTGTGAGCTACCTAAAATGTGCATAAGAGTACAACAGATTAAAAGATTCCTGCCCCATTCTTTAGTATTGAAGAAATGATAGCTAGGTCCAATTTGTCTTTTATGTTATCCCTTAGACCTGTGTACATAGAACCAGTGGCTTTTAGTATCTCAAATGAGCAACAAAGGTCATCAAGCTCCACTGCTTTATTTACAGACAAGGAAAATAAGGATTAGAGAGATAAAGTGGCCATCTTAAAGTTCAAAGAAAGAAAAAGAAGAAAATATACAACTGAATGAACTATCAGAAAAAACAACTAAATTTAACTGATCAAGAGAGACTTCTGAATGAGAATATTAAAAATATATACATATTGGTATTTCATAACGGCTTTACCAAACAAGTTACATGTTAAGACATAAAAGAATAGTAAACATTGAAAAAGTCACATGTAATAAATGTATTTTATAAAGTATATTGCTATAAGTAATCAAAAAACCAGTAAAGTTTCTAGAAACCAGACAGTGAAATCAACATCTCTCTTTGTGACAGAGAAGGGAACTAGTAGGATAGAATACTGTATATATTGTCAGATACAATCACTTTATTGGGTATTTTTACTTAGTTACAATTGTGGTTGCTGTTGAATATGAAGGGTGATTAAATAACTGTGATATAAAGAAAAAAGTCATTGTTAAAGAAAGGGACATTTCTAGCAGCTGGACCTTAAAATAATGAAGTTGCTTGGTCAGGTAGTAAATTCCCAATAATGAGATCATCTAAGGATGTTATAAAAGAGCATCCCTGAGGGAGGTTTCTCTAGATGACTCCCATACTCCCTTCCAAACCTTAAGGTACAGGATTTTTCTCCCCTCAGTTGTACATTATTAAGACTAGTAGAATTTAAAAGAAAAGCCAAAAAGATTGATTCTTTCATTGTTCCATTAGGTCCTCAAACATAATGACATTAAGAAGGCATACTTTGGAAATTTTTAACCTTTATATCATTAGGAAAAAATAGCTATCTTGCCTAATCACTGGGTAGTTTTAATTCCAGTAGTATCTGCCAGAACTACATTATCACTAGCAAGGCTCATTGTATTAATCAAGAATTATATAAGCCAAGAAGATCTATGGTGTTGTGTTATGATACTTGTTTATATGAAGTTCAAAGTTAGGAGTCAAGCATATTTAACTCCTTTTTAAATAACTACTTTGACATTTGGTTGTCTTTCATCTTTGTCCTCAAATTAAGCAAACTAATTGAGTAAAAGACCATGACAGCTTTCTGGTTTTCTGTAGCAGCTAAATGGGGCAGTGGGTGGATTGTTGGGTCTGGAGTTGTGGAGAATTCTGTTCAAATCCAGACATGGACATTTACTAGCTGGGTGACCTAGGGCAAGGCATTTAATCTGTTTGTCTCAGTTTCCTCATTTGTAAAATGGGGATAATAATAGCAATGCCCTCCCAGGGCTGTTGTGAGGATCAAATAAGAAAATAATCATTAATCACTTAGCATGATGCCTAACACATAATAGGCATTATATAAAAGTAACTGAATTATTATTATTATTTCTCTCCACTGCTTGAAATTTATGAGTTGGTATACTTCCAAATTGTCTAATAAATACTGTAATTGAGTGAGAGCAAAAACCCAGCTTGGATTTGGTCTACGGTGTGGTATAAAATCCAGTCATCTCCACATATCCAAAAAGAGAAAGTGAGTGGGGAAACAACATGCAGAACTCTCGATTGTATTTAACACTCACAATAGATCTAGATTCATCTAATTCTTTAAGAATCCTTAGTTCCCTAAAGATTTTGTTATTACAGTTTAGGGGTAAATATAATTCTCTGTTACACAGACTTTCTATCATCAATGGGAGAAAGTCAGGGTAGGGAATAAGGAGAGTGTTACTCTACAGAATTGGCATACTAATGTATCTACAAATTGGTGTCAAAATGTTTGCAGAGAGTTGAAAAAAATCTCTCAACTCTTCAGATAAATAGAACCGTAGGCTCTAGAGCACTGGTGTCCATTTTTTTTTAATTGTGTACCCTGTCAGTAAAATTTTAAAAAAAGTATAAGTATGCACCAAAGATATATGCATATTATTAGATCATTTACATATATGTTCCACTATACATTATAAAGCATGCCAAAAACAAATTTTAAAGAATGACATAGGCTAAATATCTTCATAATTTTTGTATGAGCAGAAAAAATTGGCTTCACTACAATTATTTTTATCTTTCTACAATTAATAATATTTTAGTAAGAACAATGTACTTGAATGTTGAAAAATACCTCTGCACCCTGAATATCTAGTAACTGCTTCATTACATGCAGGAGATGCAAGTGAGGAATTAAGGATAACATTCCATGAGATGTGGAGTCCAGATGGCAGAATAAAAGCAGGAACTCATCTGAGGTCTCCCCCGGACCCTTCCAAATACCTTTCAATAATGACTGTAAAAAGTTCTAGGGCAGCAAAACCCACAGAAAGTTGGAGTGAAGCATTTTTTTCAGCATAAGACAACTTTAAAGGTTGGCAGAAATTCTATTGCACCAGGGTGAGAGAGGCATGTAGTCCAATGCAGGCTGCAGGAGGGCAGACTGGGCCCTAACCAATCAGAAGCTGGCCTCAGGGCAACTGAATCAATGTGGCAGCAGTGGAGGTTTCCAGACTTCTCAGCCCACAGACACCAAAGACAAATTAGAAGGGCAGCAGGAAAGATCTGTCACATCAGGGTAAGAGTGGAGTCCATTCCAGCAAAAGGCCAGGCCAGCACAGATCTGGCCCCAGCAAACCAGGAGCAGGCATTGAGAGTGACTGAATCATCAGCAGGCAGCACCTGCTTTGGAAGCTCTCAGCTCACAGAGGGTAATGGGATCAAAAAACTGGTCAGAAGGAGATTGCAGGTGTCTCTTTGCTAGCGCTAAGGCAGAACTCAGATGCTTTGCCAGAACTCATATTTGAGTCACAGTCCTAGAGGGCAGTCCCAGGGACAGGAGGAGCACTAATACACAGAGCTTGAGGCTACAGCGAAGAAGGAATCCTTGTCACAGTTCCAGGGCAGAAAAGTGTGCTTCTGGCCACTCATAGACCAAAGTACAGGGCAGGAGAGGAGTAAATCCTTCTCTTTAGAGCATAACACCTTGAAAGAACTGAAAATTTACAAGTTACTAGAAATATCTCTGAAAACAACTGTACAAAACACCTGAAGCTTGGGAGAGTGTACCCTCCACCCTGGAAGAAGAATCCTACTTTAACAAAGAGTTAAAAGTAAAGTAGTAAGTTGGGAAAATATTCTGACCACAGAAAGGCACTATTGTGACAGAAAGATCAAACCATGCTCAGGAAAAGACAGCAAAGTCAAACTCCTGTATCCAAAGCCTCCAAAATATATGAATTGATCTCAGGTCATGTAAGAGCTCAAAAAAGATTCTGAAAATCAAGTAAGAGAGTTAAAGGAAAAATTTGGAAGAGAAATGAGAGTGATGCATGAAAATCATGAAAAATGTGTCAACTATTTGGTAAAGGAGATACACACACACACAAAATACTGAAGGAAATAAATAAAACTTTAAAAAATAGACTAGGTCAAATGGTAAAATAGGTCCAAAAATCAGATGAGTTATACTTTGAAATGCAGAACTGGAAAAAAGAGGCACAAAAACTCACTGAAAAAAATGGAAAAGGAGCTACAAAAGTTCATAATTTCTTAAAATTTAGAATTGAACAAATGGAAGGTAATCAATTTGTGAGGAATCCAGAAAGATCAAACAAAAGAAAAAGCATTAAAAAAATAGAAGATAATGTGAAATATCTCACTGGAAAACAACTGACCTGAAAAAAGATCCAGGAGAAATCATTTAAAAATTATTGGTCTAGCTAAAAGCCATGATCAAAAAAACAAGAGGCTAGACATCATCTTTCAAGAAATTATCAAGGAAAACTGCACTGATAGTCTAGAACCAGAAGGCAAAATAGAAATGGAAAGAATCCATTCAATGAGATAAAGGACTTTCGATTATTCTTGATGAAACAACCAGAGCTGAATAGAAAATCTGACTTTCAAATAGAAGACTCAAGAAATGTATAAAAAGGTAAACAGGAAAGAGAGATCATAAGGGACATAATAATTTTAAACTGTTTACATTCCTACGTGGGAGTTCTCAAAGACAGTTATAACAGCAGGGAGATGATGACATGGTTTGCAATTGACTTTCATTTGAGTGAGGGAGGACTGTGTAAAGGCAATAGCCTCACTTTGTCCTCCAGAGCCATCTGGGACCAGTGGCCAGATGTCAGTCAGTCCTGGAGAAGGCCCAGGATGCAGTGGGAGACCTTGGCCCTTTTAAGGTAAGGTCTTTTCAAGTTCTCACTTTGAGTGAGGCAATGTGCACTTCATGAATAGGCCTCATTAAGAAGTGAATCAAGGGATGGTCCCTTTAATAAATAAAAAAAAAAAATCAAACTGAGAGGTGAAGACCTTCAGGGTTGCTGACCAAAAGAGAAGCAGTTACTATTTACATTCACTCGGAGCCTGAAGGGTCCAAAGATAACCATAGGGGGTGCTAGGGCTGTGACCTAATATTGTCTAATCCCTGAGATCCAGAGTGAATCGGTTCTTGTCTTTGAGAAAGAAATCTAGCTGGTAAATCCCAAGTAAAATAGGTTCTGATTCTCCAGACAGAAGTGGCTGGAAAGGAGGAAGAGTGGTAGAGGGGAAGAGTTTAGAAGCTTGAATATCAAAAGGAAGTATATGGTGCTGAAGGTTGAGGAGAGGAGTGTAATAAGTGAGACTGTATTGTCCCATGACTGGCTACAGTGGGGAAGTTGGCATGTAACCCCCTAGTTGGCTGATCCCATACCACCTTGAAGTAGTTATTTTATGGTTCCCTAGGAAGCCATCACTTCCACTTTGGAGACTCCTGTTCTAGGGAATCTCAACTAAATGATACTAAATGCTAACAATATGTATATTTTAAAAGGACATGCAGATTACCCTTAAGTTACCAAGTAAAAGGCACACTGTTTTGGACTACCTACATGTTCAATAAAAAAGGAGGATCGTATGTTAACTTCCAACAAGTAAACCTTGTGAATGAGTAGAAATATATAGCTCATACACACAAATGTGATACACACACACACACACACACACACACACACGCACAGAGCTATCCAGGCCTGAGACAGGTATTCAAACTATACAACATGCTTCTCAGTGGTATCCAAATCAACAAAGAAGAAAAAAACCTAACAAACCTAGCATGGTATTGAAAACACTGGAAGACCAAGAACTTTATCACTGAATCACCATGCCCCAGAATAAACTGAAAGTACATAGGGTGATGGCAGTGTCTAGATCTTTCTATGATTGAGACTAAACATATAGGCAGGTTCTTGAGCATTTCCATCAGTACCACCTATAGACTTAATGAATATTACATTATCAAACATCAGCAACAGTGGCATCCCCAGTTATCATCAGTCTATGATCAATGGTTATAAGTGGTGCATACTGAGTACATTAAGCACCAGAACATTTCCAAACAACTTTGCAAGGAAATAATCAGAAGCAGAAAGTAGAACAATATATAAATATATCCAGAAAAACAGCTTAAATGAATGTGGCATAGCTGAGGAATGTGGGAAGATGATGGTGAAAAGCAGTTCAACCGTACATAAAACAACACTAAATGACCTGAGTCAGGATAGTACATAAAAATCATATAAAATCATAAAACTGCAAAGGACCTTGGAAATCATCTAAACTAATACTCTCATTTTACAGATTGGAAATTAAGGCTCAGAAAGGTGAAATAGCTTGTCCAGGATAGTTAAAACCCCCTCACTTGTCAAATGATGACATATATGTCCTTTCCACACCAGAGGCTGGAGAGACAGGCAAACAACAGGGATATTATTATAATGGGAATACCACTGCAGTCAGAAGTCTTAGATTCTAATTCCATCAATCACTATTTTATTGGTGCCAGCAAGTGTTTCATTTTTGTATCAGTATCACCAGCACCTCATATAATATCTATCCCATAGTAGGTGTTTGAGAAATGCTTGCTGAATGGTTATTGTATGTTTCCGATCACGTCACTCACATCTCTTCATTTTCTTTTCTGATTTAAATACCAACAACAATAGACTAAATTTAGTTTTAGAATTTGATTTTATGTTTAGGTTTTTTCAGTCATCTACATATTCATAGAAGTAATCATTGCCATCATCTTAAAATGTTGATGTGCGTATAGTATATATTTAGTAATCATGCACCAATACAATGTTGGGCTTGAAATTGAACTAGTATTTGGCACACTCACTGACCTGTAAATATTTATAAATTAATACTTTAAATGGATCTGGAAATAAACTATCAGATACAGTTTGATGTCTTAAAATAGGCAGAGCAACAGATTTACCTTAGTTTTAATTATAAACTAAAATGCAAATATCTTGAGTGACAAAAGAAGGATAAAGTTTTGTAAAGTTCACATCCCTTTTGGACAAGAGATTTCACCTTTCTGGGGCCCAGTTTTCTCATGTGTGGACTCTAAAGTCCCCTTCAGCTCTGATGATCTGTGACTTAATGATCATTGCATGCTGAGAAATGTCATAGAGATAGAGGCTTTTTTCATGGTAAGGAAGGGGTTCCATTTCATATCTAAAATTCTATGATTCCCTGTAAAATTTCTTACTGTTCTCTTCTGTCCTGCTGCTGAATAAAGGAGTTTTGAATGGTTTATTATTTAGAAGATTGAAAGTTCTTTACAAAGATGTTTTGTTTCTTTATTAAAAAGCTAAGAAAAAAATCAAGGTGAATGAAGATATAACTAGTATCCTTCATGTCTTCATAGATCCACACAACGGAAAATTTTGATTGAATCAGCTCATTCCATCAAATAATCGATTCAACTGAGCACCTAATTTGACTGACTTCTAAGCTTTTCATTTTAATCAATTTTATTGATAGCTTTTGTTCTTATGTTACTCATTCCCCAAACACCTTCTCTTCCCATTCCCAAAGAACTTTCAAAAAATAAGAGAGAAGGAAGAGAAAAAAATCGGCAAAATCAAAGACTATATTGAAAAAGAAATCTGATAACGTGTAATTTTTAAAACAATCTAAATGATGTAAAATTATAAAAAAATCAAAACAAGCAAATCACATGTAAATATAAATGCTATGCATATGATGTAACACATATAAATAGTTGTCCACGTAAAAATTGTTTATGTTTTTTCTTGACAAACTATATCATTGCAATCAAATAATACTGAAAAATTAAATGCTACAAGCCTATCTTAAAATGTATTTAAATTCATTTTCATATCAATGAGTCCAAATTTCCTAGTGTTATAAAATTTATTTTTAACCTATTAACCATGCAAAGGTAAGACTAAAATTTCTCAAAGAATGGATGCAGTTTAAGTAATATCAAACATTAGTGAAAATGTTTTAAGAACATAATCTTAATTCAACAGCATAATTTGCTATTGGATTATTATTTATTATTTTAATGTCTCCTATTTCTGGTAGACATTTTTTCATAGTTGAAAATTGTCAAGATTGCTTAAATAAGCTTATACTTCTTTTAGTTTAAAAGCTTTATGAGTTCGCTATATCCATGGAAAAAGTATCACTGGATATAAAGTGAAAAGGGATCCCCGTTTTGATATTAGGTATGTGATTACAGTCAAGTCATTTAACCTCTCTGAGTTTCTGGATGTGATTCTGTAAAATAGGGATTATATTATCCAAAGTGCCTCTTCCCCTATATGGTTACTGTGAGACTTACAAGAGATAATGTACATAAAGTATTTTGCAAACCTCAACAAGTTATAAAAATGTCAGTTTTTATTTCAACCTTAAAAATTACCTAGTCTAATTCCCTCATTTTATAGGTGAGGAAAGAGATTTCAAAAGATTAAGACACAGGGTCACACAGGTAGCAATACAGCAGGAATTCATTGTGTTCAAATTATTGTAAGTTATTTTCAAATTTAGAAACCCATGCTGGTGTGTCAATTTTAATTGAAAAAAAATTTTCAATGTCATGTAAACCTATTTTATGGATGAGTATTAAGTCACAACATATGGTGATATGGTGAAGAATCTGAGAAATAGTAACCACTACTACTTGTGATATATTTGAAACAAAAATAGTATTGTATATACATAATATTTATATATACATATATAATGGAAGGAAATTTAAATTGTAAATTCACAGTTGTTCCTCCAATATTAAAACACTTTAGTCTCAGCTGTAAATAAGAGTCTATAACTCTTTTTTAGTTTCTACTCATGAAGAAACACCTATGATATGAAGCTCTGAAATGACTTCTTGAGTGTTATTTGAAAACTTGGGAAGATGAGTATCTGAATAACAAAATTATGAAAATATGATTTGATTATAATAGGGAAAGTAAACAGAATATTATGGAAAATTCAATTAAACTGGCAGACTTAACTAGGAAATACTATGCCTTGGAAACAGCAGCTATTAAAGCTAATGAAAAATTAGTTACTTTTACGTGGAAAAATTAATCCCCCTACTGTGCATAGCATCAAAAATCTTTTCATGTAATATCCAATAAAAATGCACAAAGCCTTTTCTTGGTCATTTTTTTCATAATAAATGAAGCTGGTTCAGCTTTTAGGTAAAGAAAATTCAAGTCCTTCTGTCATTAAAAGACTAATGTATCTCATTCTGAGAAGGCATTTATATAGTCAACTTCACATGTAACAAAGACATACAGGTATTCTTTTGTTATTTTGTGCCCAAGGAAAAAATGTGAACATGTACGTGTCATTTCATCAGTCTTCTTCTTCTTTTTTTTTTTTTTTGAATGGGGAGACAAAAAGAAAAGATCTAGCTTTCAGGTAGCTTCTTATTGCTTTAAGAAAAAAGCCTCTTAGGGAAAAAGAACAGAAAAAAATTATTTCTAACATGAAACAACATATGTGGAATCCCAAGTTATCTTTCTTCCTTTCTCCATATTTTATTCTAAAGAATTTTCTTTTGTTCTCAATGCAAATGGTCACTGGTTCATTTTCTCTCACCCGGGACAGTTATGTCACATCACTTGACTAATACACACGCATTTGCGACTAAGAGACATTTTAACTGAGAGCTGTCACATCCGTCATCTCTACTCAGGCTGGTTAAAATTTTTATCTGCCTTCTTGAATTAATTTCAGCTTCCTTGAACCCAGCAGGGGACTTTAGAGTGGCTTAGTTAAATTCTTCATTATAAAAGAGCATTACATTACCTTTTTTCCCCCTTTTTTCCTTATTTTATTATTTGTTTCATATTAAAAAAAAAACAATGACATAAATATACACACATTGAAGAACTGAAGGAAAAAAACAGTAAAGAAAATATAATCACCCACTTCTAAAAACTTCTTGAGAACCCATCTTCTTTTCCTTTGGTATTTTTCAAAAAGTTCAGTTAATTCAGTTGAGAAGCAAATATACAGACTATAAAGAAAATGAGATTTTTAATGAGAAAAAATAACAGTATAATCACAAAATCAAAGAAAATGAGGAGAATGAGTTATGTGATATCTAGTCACTAAAATATTTAATACAGATCACATCAGTGACAAGCCAGAATGTAACCAAGTCAATAATAATAATCGCTCTTCCTTAAGCAATCCTTCAGCAGTTTGTTTTTTAAGCAATCAACAAATATATTGATATGTGAGGAAGTTCAAGCTATGAACTGGATGAGAAGGATATCTGAGGCTGTCTAATGCTAGTAAAATAATCTAAATCTCCCCGAAAAGATATATAAACCATTAGCAAAACATCTTCCCCCCCATCTCATGATTACTATCAATCTCTTGATAAATTTGTTATACAGATTGGAGACACAACATTTCTGAGTATTCTTAGTATATGGATACATATTTAAAAGTTCCATAAAGGATATGGAGACAAAACTCAAAGGTATTTGAATTAATACATACTGAATAATATTGAATACAAAAAAGTTTCTTATATGACATTAAAATAAACTGAAGTTTCAAACATTTGATTAATGAATGTGACTATTAATGACTTAGCATTAAAATAAAAATGAAACAGAAATCCATTGTGTAACAAACCTGTAATTATTATTAAAGTGTTGACACTTCTAAAACAGTAAGGTACAAAATTTATCATAAAAGAAAACACATTTTTCATTCATGTATTCAGTGTGAACAAATTCAAGCGAAAGAAAATATGGATTTTTATTAAAATAGTAAAGATCCTTTTTAGTAAATAATAAAGATTCTTTTTAAAAGGAATTCCCAGATGAGGAAACTCTCTCTACAAATATAGGTCAATACCTTCTCTGCAAATGTATGTTTCAGAGAGTTATCTGTGATACTGAAAAATTAAACGAATACTAAGGATCCCATACCTAGCTTATGTTAGAGGCAGAACTTGAACTCAGCTCTTCTTGGTTTTTAGTCTGGCTGTGTTGCTTTATTAAATTGCATGATGCAAATTCATTCATAGAATTTGTTTAATTCCATAGAAAATTATCACAGGTGATTAATGTGGTTAATTTTAAACTATATCAGAAAAAGTTATTTTTTTCCTAATGTGTGCTGTTTTTCCTAGATCTGATGTGGGAAACTTCTATATGGAAACTATAGATGTTAGCACTAGAATTACTAGGAAATAAAGAGACACATAATAGAAACTCATATGTGATGGCAAGTTTTGGAGAGCTGTTTAGGGCAATGAGAGATTAAGTGACCACAGTCACACAAAATGAGTAGTATTCTTGAGAAACGATATAAGGGGAATTACTTTTTGTTTTCTTTAACTTTTCTGGCCTTTAAGGGCTAAGGATACCACAAACATGGAGGTAAAAGATTGGAAAAATATAAAGGCTACATTATCCTTAGCCACATCAATGCCTGAATTTGTTCCTTGGATTGAAAGTTGCTTGCCTTCCTTATTAAAGAAATGCTATGACATGTACAGTGACCATCATGATTTATCTTTTAATAAAGCAGAAAAGCAGTAAGGAAGAAAGTGTTATATCTACTATTCATATCTATTAAAGATCTCTTTCAGGAATCTGAGATAGTCTCAAACCTTTATAAATTATTATTTACACTTATGTTTATGTAAAAATTTTAATAATTTTCTGGTTAAAAATAAAATTTAAGATATGTTTCTTTAAAATCTTTTAAAAGTCAGTTTCAACCTCAACAGAAATCTGAGCAAATCTTAAAATATTCTTTCGGGAGCAGTAACACTGGCTAGGTAATAATCAAATGGCACTGGAAAAGTAATATTCATAATTATGGTTACCAGTCTCACAATGTAAACAACTATCAATTTAAAATATGAATTAAAGCATGTGCTCTAGAAAACACATTCAAAAGAGCATTCTACTATTAAAATCCCTTTAATTATGAGGAATGATTAAAGTAGTTATACAAAAGTAGCTATAATGCAGTTTACTGGGAGGTGGAATTGAGGCAAACAGGCGTTTTAAGCTTATATGCTTTAAAATTTACTAATTCATAGCCATCTGGCAAGTTTGCTCCTATTATTATAAATTCTTATTTAAATGATAATAAAATCAGTTGCTGACAGGAAATTAGTCATGCAAGGAGTTGCAGATGTACTGCCTTCTGCCCAGGCACTGGAACTCTTATATACAAAGTTCAAGACTGCTCATTTGCTCAAACTGCATGGGGTAGAAAAAGAGAAACAGCTTTAAGTTTTGTGAAAAGTCACCTGAATTCATAGACTCATCAATTTCAATGGTTATTTATTCTAACTATTGAGAATCAGAATATATTCAATACACACAAAGAGATACTATCTGAATATTGTTCATCTCTTCCTTTAGTCTTTCATTAGACTAGCAATTAAAAAGAAAGAAAAAAAAAACATTCTGAATCTTTTTTGTTATGAGTGTTGTACAATTTGCCATATACACTGAATTAACTATTCAACAATAATATTGTATGTAAGAATCCATTTTAATACAGAAGGATTCTTTGAAAATGTCACTTGATGATGTGAAAATACTTAATGAAAGAATTTTAACATGAGGAAAGGGGTTTATATTATAGGAATTTCTCCGAACCTATTAGTATTATTAATACAAATTTGCCTTTAAAAATCATTTAATAATATTTATTTCATAACACAAAACCTTAAAACCCCTTATCTTATGATATCTTTAATTAAAGATGCAAATTTCCAAAAAGTTCATGTGAGACCATCAGGACTTAAAATAAATACTGTCATATTAGCCTGTAGGTGAATTTCTATTAAAGATAAAGGACACAAATTCATACCGCAATCTGTGTTCCCAGTTACCAAATTTGGAATTTTTTTCATATATCTATATAAATATATATATGTATATATATATATATATATATATATGTGTGTGTGTGTGTGTGTGTGTGTGTGTGTGTGTGTGTGTGTGTGTGTGTGTGTATGACTAGAATTCAAGGACATATTTTCATTGACTTGTTTAAAGTAATAAATCACAATAATAATTATTTATTATGATTAAATTAAAATACTTTTAGTAGGCATATGTTACAAAAATATTATGCAACAGACACGTAGAATTCATTTTTAATATTGCAGGCATCTTTTATATGCAATGGCAAAATTGTAACTATTAATACTAAAGAAATATAAAAAGTTAGATTCACCCAACTAGAAGGGAAGTTTCTTGAGGGAAGGGCTCTATGATCTCAACATAATTCCTTAAACCTGGTAAGTACTTATTAAATTCCTGGTGAATTGAACTGAAATAGAGATACTATACTCAAATATTTTGTTCTTTATCAATGAATATACTCCCACATATATTCTCATTTTACAACATTTGTGGTCTCTGTCAAGGTTTCAATTAACATCTACAATGTTAGTCCATGTTGGGTTCTTTGATACCAGTTCTGTCCCAAAGCTCTTTTTATCATTCCCATTAGATATCTGGATTCAAACATGAGTAGCTCATGCATAATCAAACAGGTGCAAGGAACAAGAGTCTGCCAAATCCCAAGAAAACAGGCGGTACACATGTATCTGGCCGATTGGGACACACTACTAATAGAAGATGACACACTCAGACAATAAGTAGGTTCAGTAGGTGGTTCTGTGATTTCTTTGGCTTGATGACAAAAATGTGGAAGTTTGCATACTGGGAAAGAGCTGATAATAATTACCCCAAACATTCATGTCCATTTCGAGATGAGTATAGGAAATAACAACTGTGATATTAAATCACAAATGCAAACATATTTCAACTAAGAGAATTATGTAGAAGGATTTGAAGCATTGGTATGCAATGAATATATGTAATTCAAACATATATATATAAAATCAACATCTATAAATCTTTTGTGATTCTGATGAATTATGTAAGAAAAGTAGCTAATGTGTTATGATGTCACTTATAAGATTCTTGAAAAAAGATGGTCTGATCAAGTAAGAAATGGGTGTACTTCAATGATATCCTGGTAACGGACTTGGTATGCAGAAGAATAAGAACTACAGATGATGAATAGGCATGGATGGGTTATGATCTGCATCATTATAGACAATAATCACAGCAATGAGATGGCAGATTCATTTGAGTATTTTCATACTTAAAAATTCTACTACTTTACATTTTATCATACATAGAACTTACCCATGTCTTCATTTTAAAATGAATTAAATAAATATTCATAATTTTCTTTTACTATTTGGGAAGGATAGTAAACCACTCTCAGATGTGATTAGCCTGAATCCATTGGCTCCTGAAGTGATATTTCAGGATATTATATGTTATTTATATGTTCTTTGTATTACATGCAAGTGTGTTGAATCTGTGGCATACAAACATATCTTCCATTGTCTGTTTAGAGTTTGGAAACTCCAATGAAATTTTTCTATTCATTTTAAAATTATATTTAAATATTTTCACTTTCAATTACCTCTCCCCTATGATTTGAGAGCTGGAAAGTAGAACAAGAAATTCCTCCCAAAGCCTTCCTTTGTAGAGGACTCACAAGCTTCCTCAGTAACTCCATTTTCCATCAGCAGCTTTGTTTGGTTGAAATCCACATAATCACGTGGCTCCTGGAGATCTCCTCCCCACTCTGTGCTTCTCAGCTTCCTTCTATGGGTTCTTTTCACCCATTAGACTGCAAACTGCCTGAGGGCAAGGATGGTCTCTTTTTCTTACGTTACAATACTTACTTACATTCTGTACTTACTTACATTAGCTCCACAGCTAATGGCTGGAAGATGTAGTTGCTTAATAAATGTTCATTATATTGTGTTGTTATTATTTTTAGGACCTGTACTGGGCTCTCTTTTCTTCCCTCTTTTTATTCCATCTTTTTATGATTTCATCTATTTCTATTGGTTCAATTAATATCTTAATAGTACCAGAGGTGTCCTCTAAGATCTCTTTTAGATCTAAATCTATGATCCTGTGGTTCTATGTGTGTAGATGTTTAGGGTAATACTATATATAAACTAATTATGATGAAAATATAACCTTCATTTACTTGGATAATTTTGGATTTCCTATACTATTATTGGCAGCATTTGGGTATCTATTTCCCATGCATTCAGCTACTTTGAAATCAGCAGAATCATAAAATCCAATGTTGGGCTGCAATCAGGACTAGTTTAAAATTATTTTTATATTCATCTGATCTTTTTAATTTTGTTTCCCTAATTTCTCTCCTGTTCTCTTTTTTCTATTTCCAAAAATAAAGAAGGAAAAGAAAAAATGATCTAAATTTTCAAGCAAAATAAAGAAAAAGAGAAATGTCTATAACAAAAGACTATGAGTATGTGTCAACATAGAAGCATATTTAATGAGGTGTCTTGGTTTGAAAATAAAAATTTTAGATTTCAGTTCTTTCATTTTAATCACTAGTTATAATATGAAATGGATTCTAAATCTTTTGATGTCAAAAGCAGAATCATTGTACATATGTTTTATCTCTTCTACATGAGTGTTTGGAAAAAAACAAATACTTCCTATACAGTTAGCATCCAAGAGATATAGAAGAATGCAGAAGAAAAATAAAACATGGAATCTACCTTCAAGAACTTAAAAAAGAATTAAAAGACAGAAGATTCATATGTGGTAGGTAACTAAAAAGAAAATAATAGATAAGTGGATACAAGAAAGTAAATAGATTATCATAATAAAGATCTGGTGATCTCTAAGGCCCTTTCCGACTCTGAAACAATAACCCTATGATCCTATGATCTAGAAGTGCTAAATTATTCAATAACAATTATAAATTTCATAAAAATTTACAAAAGGAAAAGACAAAATTGTAGAGAATAATTGAGAAAGGTTTAGTTTAAAAAATGAAACTTTCAACTTTTACTTTTTTTAAACTTTTTAAGTAACGATGAAAGGTTACAATTAAGCCAAGCTC
The DNA here is from genome assembly GCF_028372415.1 of Notamacropus eugenii. Classification (NCBI taxonomy): domain Eukaryota; kingdom Metazoa; phylum Chordata; class Mammalia; order Diprotodontia; family Macropodidae; genus Notamacropus; species Notamacropus eugenii. The sequence continues at coordinate 175,525,873 of NC_092877.1, read as the reverse complement.
CTGTGAGAAATTTCCCTGCAAAGACTTAAAATGTTGCTGGATAAAGCAATGATTAATGAACACTAAAATAAATATTAATAAGGTTTTCTGTTTGGTTCAGCATTATGCAACTAGATAGACAGAAATCTATAATTATTATAGGGTTTGAAGCAAGCTCAAAGTCCAGTAAACTGGGCCTAAAACATGATAGGTCACTGAACAGGAAACATAGTTCTGCATTGTACAGCTTATAAATATCTTATAGTTCCTCAGGAAGCCTGAACCAGCCTAGCTAAGGGCAGGAGAGTACATTGGAAAACAAAGAGGGAAAGTATCCAGGCAGAGCAAAACCGGGGGCCTTCCAAGAGTCCTGCAAGTAATACAACCAACCTCTGATATTTAGTGATTGTATCACTGAATAATGAAACAGATAAGGTATAGGATTTAGATTCTTCCTAATGACCTTAAGACACTATGACTTGTGATATCTAATGAAGGACAGTCAGGGTTTCAACAGGAAATGAAGTCAACTCCCGTTTAGCAATTACGCAAGATGGAGGAGATGGAAATAAGGCAGAAGACAGCAGTAAATTTGGGCTACCCAAAAAAAAAATGGAAGCAGAGAGACTGAGGGGAAAGTTAGTGTCTATTCTTAGGCCCAGAACTCCATCTGAAGGTTGCTATAAGGAAATAAGGAACCAGCTAACCTTTCAAAATTAAAACAAGGCAGTGGCAGGGCTATCCAGATAGAAACAGGAAAAAGACCCTGGCCTGCTATTTCATCCAAGAGAACATGAGACAGGAGTGTATCATAATTTTAGCAAAAAATACTAATCTGGGAACTAAGGCTTGAGAAATGAATTGGCAGAAGAAAACTGCATAGATAGATAGATAGATAGATAGATAGATAGATAGATAGATAGATAGATAGATAGATAAATAGATAGATAGATATAGATATAGATATGTATATGTATATATACATATATATATATATATATATACATTATAATGCTAAGAGCTATTCAATCAGTCACCTTCTACTGCTTAAACTAACCACCTTATTCAGGTGAGACTATTCCTTGAACCAATCTACCTGTCTATTCATCAAAGGGACTTAAAGAGATGGGAAAAATAATCGATAGATTTGGAATGAAGCAAAGCCATAAAATGAAACAAAGTAACGTCACCCAGGTAACATATCTGGATTGGAGGCCAGTCTTGTGATGGAAAAAATTTCAGCGAAGATCATTTCATATACAAATCTATTTTTTCCCAAAGTTTATATTGAAATGTTCATGCTTGTGGATTTTGACATTTATTTTTTTAAGCAGAACTGAAAAAAAGTTAGGCTGTGACTTAAAGACTGGAGATGCAATAGACAGATGGATGCAAGATGGATAAATAACATGCACAGTAAGCATGATGCATGTGAAAGATATGGCAGTAAAGACTACTACCTCATCTGAGTGTCTCAGAGGTCAGGCTGACTTTGACTTCTCAGATTCTCAGAGGTCCTACTAAGCAATAAAGGCTTCACATTCTAGAAGACCAGAAGAGGATGAGTGTGTCATACTAGGTCTAGCCCAGTCAACTGTAGAGAAATCCTCTAACAAAATAATGAGATTAATTTTATTAGTCATAGCAACTCATAAAAAACTTACTTATGTCTTGAGACATAAGTCTTCACAGGTTTTATGAAATCAAGGGTCACTATGAGCTCCTTCATTAGACTCAGTCCTTGAAAGCAGAGACTCACTTTTTTGTTTTTCTTTGTATTCCCAGAACTTAGCACAGTGCCTGGTACAAAGCAGGTGCTTAACAAATGCTTTGATAGTGAAGGTCTGTAATAATTAAGCTCACACTAGGAATATGGCAATGGAAATAAAGTAAATATAAGAACTCAAAGAAACTTTCTTTTTAGCAAAAATTGCAGCACATAGCAAGTTGAGAAATCAAGTATCCTGGAGAGGAAAAGAAAAACTTCTTACTCTTCTCTCCCTTCTCCCTATACTTTCTTCTCTTGTGTATATAAAAACCTACCTTAGGAATGTGTAACAGTTCATCTGTTACATCTGAACAGTAACATCTCTATGTAGATGATAAAACATCTGCTCTTTTGCCTTTAGTGTGCCCCTATGATACTCCTTTCCAAGGCAATTCAAATTCCATAATACAAAATAATGTGTCCTTTGATAGCACTCATATATAAAGACAGCAGTATTCATATATTTCATCTCAGTCTTATGATAGTATCCAAAGTTTTTACTACAATTAATACAAATAACTTTGTATAAAATATAAGAATATAGTATTATCAAATAAGTTAAAATATATTACTAAATCAATTTCTAATTCCATTATTTTAGTTTTGTCTTTTCTGCTTGGTATAAAAAAAAAACAAAAATATTGTTTCAGTTTGTTCACCACCTAATATTTTCAGCTATTTGCAAAAAAATATATATTTATCATATATTATTCTTTGAGTTTCTTATATAAAATATTATTTGGAAAATATCAAATTTGTTGCTATCCTCCTCATGAAAAGACCTACAAGGATATAACTATGTACACCTTTTCTTCTCCTGGGTGAAGAGGTGAAAGAGAAAAACTCACATTTATGTAGCACTGTGGAGTATACAACATACTTTCCTCACTAAAATCCCATGATGTAAGCAGTAAAGTATTACCACCAGCAATTAAAAGTCAAAGACATTATTTGCTGAATATCACAAAACTAAGAATCTTCATAATCAGAATGTTAGCCAAGATCTCTTGCCCAATCCTCTTTTGCAACACGAAAATATGTTACTAGACCAAGAATTTATCAAATACTTAGACATTTATTTCAAAGTATCACAGTTTTAACCTTTTATTTTTGCTAAATTATTGAAGAATTTATAGGAATCATTTTCAAGCGTGTCAAACAAAGAATTAAACTGTTCTGCCTGTCCATATGTATTTACAAAAATTCCCTCCTGAACATATGCAATATACACACACATACCCACGGAGTAATAGGGACAGGGAAAATAGGGAGCATCTATAATCAACAGTAGTTCTCTTCCTATTAATGACCTAGGTGTTAAATAGTTTACTCAGTACTCAAACAGACTTCTTTGCTCTAGGTACCAGTACTCCTAATAGGAGATTCCATCCGCAGTCAATAGAGAAATGGCATTAATTATAAAAATTGCCAGCATATATAGTAAGAAAACATGCTACGCTCTGCAAAGGGAAATTTTGATCATGCTG